>NC_045543.1:59290916-59634416 GCF_009769535.1 Thamnophis elegans
TTGAAGGGTTGTCCGTTGAACAGCTAAAAGCTTATTTATTCTATTGAGAGTCCTTATGGCTGTAGCGCATGTTTAGTGCCTATGAGTGTAATTCATAAGAGTAATTGGTTGCAAGGATAACTTTTTTCCCTATTATTTACTGGCAAGTTCCTATCTAGGAGGCATTGGTTAATGAGCTAATAGATGTAAAACCTCCAAGCTATGTTTCTTGAAAAATTCTGGAGACAAGTTAGCATTCAGAAAGGCAGTAAAAGCAGGTTAAGAGATAATTGACATGTCTAGCTAGGAAGTAATAGGGTACTTGTTTGCTGTGCTCATTATATGTACAAGATTCAATATTTCAAAAGGTTGACCTACATGTACATTGTTATAACATTGAATATGAAGTAAAATAAAATCTATTTTAGGTACATTGAAATTGTTGATTTTCCAGATTATATCTGCACCTGTGCTCAAATCTACACTTCCAATTATTTCTCTAAGGCATTGACATAATGTCTGTCTTCATGTGCAGTTGGGTACTTCCCACTCTCTTCTATGACAGAAGTCAGAAGTAATTTTATTGCTATGTGATGCAGTTATTTTTGTGTTATAATTATAGAACACAATTCCATCTATTTAACAGTAACAAACAGGCCTGTTTTAAGATTATTCAACTTTTAGAATGTTTTGTGTCTGTGAACCATATTTTAATATGAATACAGATCACACGACAGAAACATAATTGTCAGGATAAACATGAATGTATATTGTCTCTTTGCTTTCATAGCTCTTTGCTTATCTCACAGTTTTTTTTTAATAATTGAAGGATCCCAAACTGCTTTCAATGGCCTATTCTGCTGTTGGAAAACTTTCCAGGTAACAAAATTGCATTTAGACTGGTGAAATGTCAGTTGATTGTTCTAAAACAATTGTTACTCTGTCAGCAAGCAAGCAGGTTGTCTTAGTGTAAAGGGTTGATCAGATGCTATCTTTTGACAGTCCTAGAATTATAAATTAAATATTTGGAAAGGTGAATGCTAGAAATAATCAATTTTTAAGAAAAGGAGGAATCAAATTGAAAAAATGGATTGTTCTCTACATTGCTTAAGTGGTACACATTTAAATTTAATCGGAGTAAAGACAGCAACATCATGCTAAAGAATTCCAAATGTAAAATCTGTCCTTAAAAAGGCCTGTCAAAATTGAGCTGGTTATATTCTTTTTTTAAACTGTTTTTGCTCAGTATTAGGAAAAGTATAAATCTTCACAACAGTTATTCATTTGGCTGATCTCAGAGAGATAACCAGAATCATATGTTATTAATTATCGAATAATTATGAGCCGTGGTGGCACAGTGGTTAGAGTGCAGTACTGCAGGCTACTTCTGCTGACTGCCAGTTGCCTGCAATTTGGCAGTTCAAATCTCACCAGCTCAAGGTTGACTCAGCCTTTCATCCTTCTGAGTGGGTAAAATGAGGACCCAAATTGTTGGGGGCAATATGCTGACTCTGTAAACTCCTTAGAAAGGACTGTAAAGCACTGTAAAGTAGTATATAAGTGCTGTTGCTATAGTAATGAACAAGCATGTCCATGTAGTAACCAAGCCTCAAACTCAGAGCGCCTTTTAAGTAGGGGGAAGCCCATGTAAGTCTATTGTATGTGCAAATATAAATTATTAGCGTCTGACATTATTCTGATTGAGAGCTAATAGTGCAAAAAGGGCAAATGATTAAAGATAGCGAGCTACTAAATTCTCATCCTTATCTGCAATCCTAAACAATCTCAATATAATATAAACAGAATGGGATGCATTTCAAAGCATGTAAAGGATTGCATAGCAGGACAAATAGCTATCTCTCAGTTTTAAGTTGCAATCCTAGGTTTATTAACAATATAGCAATACAGATAAATTATACTATCTGGCCCCCACTTAACGGAAAACTGGAATCCATTGTACTCTTAATTCAGCCTTTCCCATTTGTTTCCTATCATTTTTCATTCATCTGCACATTGTTATTTTAACCTTTTCGTTGATCAAAAATGGGTTTAGGTATTTTAATCGTTACTAGTAGTTTTTAATCTAGGTGCAGTATAATATGAGATAAAAACCACAAAACAGAACAGAAATCCATTTAAACATCTAATCTCAGTGCTATGATACTTTAACTAGCATGTTAAGGACCTTTTTATATCTTAAGGTATGAGATCCAAATATAGTTTAAGGGTGGGAATTGATTCCATAAATTAGGGGCTAGATGGGATAAAGCTCTGAAATGAAAGGTGGTCATTCCAATATGAAGAAAAAGTAGGAGATCCTGATTGTGTGAATGAGATAACTGAAAAATGATAGGAAACAAATGGGAAAGGCTGAATTAAGAGTACAATGGATTCTTCAGTCAGGATAGATTTTACAACTACAGAGCCATTTTTCTGTTAAGTGGGAGTACATAGAAGAATGAATTGTGTTGAACTTCAGAAGGCCAGTGCCAGGAATTTTAATTGGTAATGCTTCTAAAGTCCTAATCACATGGTTTGGCCAAAAGACGAAATACCGGTAGTGGTGAATCAGAAAACAATTTATTTTTACTTCAGTAACATGTGGTATTTAACATTTTGGAACCCAATATTTTTGGTGTTGACATAAAAATCTCAAAATGTAACATATAAACAGAAGTTAATAATTCTGGGGCACTTTACAAATTTCCATTAGAACAAAATAACTAGTATATGAGAAATACCATTTGAGAAAATGTCTAGTTAATAAGTTAACTGAAATTCCTACTTTGTTTCAAATAAAATCCTTTTAAAAATACTTTTTTCCAGCCGAATACCTCAACTGTTTACCAAGGATCTTGCACTGGTCCAACAATTTTTTGAAGCTCTTTCTAAGGTTGGTGATTTTATTTTAATTTTACCAAAGAGTTTATCTAAAAGGTTTTTATCCTTATTTGTGGGATACTTATTAGATATTGATACCTACATATCATTTCAGGAAGACCCTGATACCAGACTAGCTATTCAGGAAGCTCTATCCATGATGGTTGGTGCATACACCAGTTTAGAAGGAGCACCTCGTACTCTCATGGAGGCACTTGTAGCCTCTAACCTAATCAAGGTAAGTCACCAGGATATGAAAGGAGTGTGAAAACCCGGGCTTAGTTTTCCTTGAATCCCTTGTGCATAAGAATGGTTATATTAATTTATGGTATGCAACTAGGAGAAGAAAAATCTCTTTCTCCCTCTCTTGTCTCCATTCCTTGTTTCTTCATTATCTACATACATGTATACAGTCAGTTATGTTGGTTTATATTTTTTTAGAATTTCCAGGCAATATAGAAATTTCAGCTAAGGATTTTGGGGATTATAGTCCAGTGCATTAAGAGGGAATCATGTTGCTTAAAATTAGTTTATCATACTGTATACATGAACAATATGTTTTTTATTATGGAACTTCCACTTTAATAATTGCATATTAATTGTTCTTTAAAAATATATTAATAAGTGGAGTCACAAATAATGCCAGTTGACCGCATACAGGCATTATTTGATCTATGCAATATGTTGTTAAAGACTACTTTTAGAACTACATATAAAGCCAGCATCAGCACATTTTTAACCCTTCAATTATATCATGGAAACCTGAACATTTTATGGCCGACATAAGATGCTATACTGTGTTTTACATTGTGTTGCATCACACCTATAATTACTGACCTGGTTGTGCTTGCTCTTGCTGCACCAAGGGAGCAGTAAAAATAATTATGTGTGCTATTTCAAATATTGAGAAATGTTGATTCCTGAGAAAGAATCTTCAATAATCTGTTCTTTGTCAGGTAAACTATGCATGAGCAGAGATCTATTATTTATTCACAAAGAGGTTTTTTCATATTATTTTGTTTAATTGCAACATATAATTAATGCCTAAGTCATTAAAGGAGGTTCAGGAAAAAATATTTTAAAAAAATCATAACTATGAAACAAAGCATGCTATAAATGAGACCTTTTTGCACCTGCCATTTTACTTTGGGTGCATACAGTATTTTGAATATTGTATGTAAGTGCCTGATTTGGTAAATAGTTTGTTTCTGATTATTTCTTTGTCTTTCTGCCTTTTTTTTTAGCCTCAAGTCCAAGTCCGCCAAGTAGCTGTAAAATTTGCCAGCACAGTGTTTCCTTCTGATCACATTCCTTCACGATACTTGCTACTTCTAGCTGCAGGAGATCCGTACGTTTAATATTGCATTATAGGCTGGGTATAAAATGCTAATGTTATATAACAATATCTTAAATAGGGATCAGTAATTCTTATTTTGAGTCTTTTAAACTATTACTTCAATTGATACCCATTTTACTTGTTGTGTAAAACATTATTCATTTATTAGAGTTTTATTATGCCTTTATTATTTCACCTCAAATCACTGAATGCACATAATCCTTCCACCTCCTCCTCTTTCCCCCACAACAGCAACCCCGTGAAGTGAATTGGAATGAAAGAGAAAGTAACTTCCCCATAGTTACTCAGCCAGCTTTCTTGCCTAAGGCAGAACTGGAACTATGGTTGCTAGGCCAGCACCTTAACCATTATACTGAACTGGCTGTCTTTTAATTGACATACTTTAGACATCAAGTCTTTCAAACATATAGTATGGGATTATATTGATCCTTGGAAACTTACTTTGCATCTTTATTTATATTTGACACACACCGTTAGTACATGTTATTGATGCCAGTTTGTATATCAAATCTAAAACTCATTGCTTTATCTCAAAAATTGCTTCCACCATCACTATCAGAGCCTGGCCTGGTAGACGATAATTAAAAGTCTTTTAGTAAATAGTATCACCTTTGATTTTGAAGCTAATATTTATAGCTTTCGACATAGACAGAAGAAGACAACTGGGGCTTCTTGCCACCCTGCAAGGCAGGTGCCCCAAACGGAACAAATAAAGGGAGATAGATTAGGGGCAGGGGGGTGGCCAGAGTATACTTTGTATACTTGTGGTATACCAAAGTATATTTTGGCCACCTAATGAGCAGGAAGGACTCACTGGAGAAGAATGCTGGGAAAGATTGAGGGCAAAAGAAGAAGGGGACAACAGAGAATCTGGATGGAATCACCGAAGCAGTAGGCGTGAGCTTAAATGGACTCCGGGGGATGGTAGAGGACAGGAAGGACTGGAGGAATGTTGTCCATGGAGTCGCGATGGATTGGACACGACTTTGCAACTACAACAACAAGATGGTGGGGAGGTGGAGGTGGAGGCAGTCCTTTATCTTATTGAGACTCAGGCCTAGAAGGGATCAAGGCTGGAATAGCTTGGCCAGGAGTGAGTATTTGATTAATGACCTGCATTTCTCATTTAACTGCAGTGGGGAGTGCTGGGATTGCCATTGTAAATTGGTGTGGTCCTGTGAAGTCTTGCTTTACAACCACCCAACCTATGACTGCAATCCTACTCCCAATTGGGGCCATTAGGCATGGTTGAACACATAATAATTAGGTTTTAAAGAATGAAAGATCTGTAGGAAGCTGATGAAAACGAGAAAATAATAGCTAAAGTTATGTCCAAAACTAACATTGTAAGCCAAAATCATAAAGGTTACTGACCCCTTTAGACCTGTGGAAATAGTAAAACCATGGAAACAATTTTCATAAGATTGTGTCTAATAAATGGTATTCAGAGTTGTATGAGTGGTTTAGAAAGTTGGTAGAAAAATTAGAAGCAAAGCACTGATGTCCAACCTATGAGTAGAAACGGAAATAATATTTGCTGTATTTTGGAATATAGAAAGCTTTGCTAGATCAGATAAAATGTTTATTTAATTTAGCAACACATTGCTCAAGATTACCAGGCATAATAATATCTGGTTTACTCTTTGTCCAAATTTTTAAATTCTAAACCTCACCTTGCATCAACAATTGGACTTTGGACTTTGGACACAGAGAGATCTTTTCTATAAGGTTTTGTCAAAATAAAAAAAGTCTGAAAAATGCAATGTCCCAGTTCCTATATAATAAAAGCTAGGAATTTAAATTATGTATCTGCTAAAAATGTCTTCCTCTTTATTGCAGCTGGCACAATGAATAAATCAGAATAAATTTTTATTTTTGCATTTTCAAAAGTAGCTTACATTTATGAGAGAGGTATTTTTTTAAGTCAATTTGTAAGTAAAATCAGCTTTAAGTCATGGGTGATTTGTTTAATGTCTCTGTTAAGATTTGATAAGTCTAGAGTCTACTGAACCAAACCAAAGTTTAGTTTATTGTTAGCCAGTGTCCAAATAAGAAGACATTAGAAAGAGGATCCTGGCTGTTTCTTGTTTGTGCATGTGATGCTAAATAATTGGTTCTTAGGGTTGTGCAATCCTGTGGAAAACATTTCAAGCAATGTATTTTGGAATGCAAGGGAGCCCAATGGAAAAGAAGTGTCTTTTCCTAGAATTCCATGGCTTCCCTCTTTGAATTATGTATGATTCCAGGAGAGGATGCAGCTACTTTAAAGAGTTGCAGACAGGTACTACAATCTACATTCTGAATTGCCTTTTTGAAATCAAATCCAGAATATAAACAGCCCTTGCATTAATATGAGCTGACATATTAATTAATATTATTTTGGGAGGCTGATGGAGAAAAGGTTCTATTTGCTTGTGCATATATGAAAATGTTGTATTTTAATTTTTGAAAGGCGGGAAGAAGTACATGGAGAAGCACAACGTGCTCTGAGAACATTTCCTGGTAAAAATGAAAAGGAAAGTGCTGATAAACAGATGCCTTCATTCCCAGAAATGGTTCAATATATTCAAGAGAAGGTACAGGACTTCAGCTTAAACCTCTGTGTAATACTATGGTACACACTGTTCAAAGTATAGCCATAATACCGAACTCCCAACCCCGTTCCCTATTGAGGACATGAATTGAATTACATGTAGTTCTTGTTTAGTGACTACAGTTGAGACTTTAAGTGGTCTCTAAATTAAAATCATATGACCATGATTGTTTTTATTATTTTACTTCAGCTTTCCTTTGCTTTTTAGCCCTGCACAAATTGTAAATGCAGGCATTGGTCACAAAGTTACTTGGTTACTGTCCAAGGCAGTCATTAAGCAGGGACTACCTATAAAGGCATAGGACTAGTTGTAAAATCCAGTAATTTGTATAAATTGCAAAACATTTGAGGAATAAGTGTCATGTTCTGTTAAATGCATAAATACTTTATTTTAGGCCTCTCACCGAATGAAAACTCCTGCTAAATATATGACTGGAACAACAGTAATGCCTTTCAACCCAGCTACTTTTGGAGAGGTATGCATCTCAGTTACAATTTAGGGAAAGCCCTATTTGTTAATAGCAAAATTATCTTCTGTATATATTAGGCCATCTTGAAATAGCACGTACTTGAAATTTTATTGGACTTTTTTGTGGGTTATGAGTGAGGACGCAGCATTTTCCAGCCCCTCTGCAAGTTGCTCCTGATATTCAGTGAGAAAATGGGACGTTATTTTTTCCTTTGCACAATAAACAAACAAAAAAATGTTAACTCCTGGTAAATTTAATATGCTGATATATTTTAGGTGAACTAATTTGATGTGATTAAGCCTACAGGATAGAAACCATGAGTTCTAGTCCTGCCTTAGGCATGAAGCCAGTTCTTGGGTCAGTCATTCTTTCTCAGCTCTAGGAAGGCATTGGTAAACCACTTTTGAAAATCTTAACAAGCAAACTGCAGGGGCCAAATCCATGCAGTCACCTGAAGACAAAACCGTTTGGAAGGTACCCCCCCCCCCCCAAGTATTTTAAAACGACTACAAAGCAAAACGGAAGCCTCTAAACATTATCAGCCATGCCTTCTTCCAATGCCTAATAAATAAATTTAAAAAGTGATCATGAAGAAAAAAATGATGCTTTTTCCTTAGACATTTATTAAAAATTGAGTAGAAAGTTGATATTAAGAAACTTTCTGTACCCAATATCTATATGCTTTGTTCTTTTCCTTTGTGAAATTGTGCTGTTTCCAGAGTGAGGTGTGGGAGGAGTAACCATTGGGTATTAACCCAGCCTTCTTGCCCTTGGAGTCTGAGGATAATCTTTTGAAGCCACGCTTCTGATCCTCCTCTTGCTTTCCCAGATTAACCTCAGATTCCAGCCCAGGAGGAGTGTTTTCCAGACTCTCCCTCACCTGAAAAGTTTAGGGTTTTTTTCCTTCAGGTTTTTCTAGGATTGCAGCCTCTAAGAATCCCCAGGATTCTTCAGGCTGCATCACCTTGCCTTAGAATTAAGGCTTTTTTTCCTTACAGCGTTTTTTCTCTTTAAGAAGATTTCTGTGAATTACTCACCCCTCCTGCTGTGCTCTCAGCACTAGACAGCCACGCTGCTGGCTAGCGCGATTCCCCAGCAACCGGAGGGTTGCGTAAGAGGGCAAAAGGAGCCCAGTGGAGGAGCGGGGAGCCGAGGAATCTTCCCCCAATGCTCCCAAGCAGCTGGGAATCAAAGCGGTGACTGGCGGCCGCCATCTTGGATCCCCACCATCTTGAAGAGAGCACATGGTCGAGCGCGTGATCGGCTTTCCTCATGGAAGCCGAAAGCGCTCAGACAGCATCGAGAAGGCCGGAAGAGGCCTGGAGCGGCCCTATTCTGCCGGTGGATCCGCAGAAGGCCTAGAAGCCTCGGTGTAGGCCAGCTGGGAAAGAGAAGATCAGCCAGCAGAGAACAAGGAGGGAGTGAGCAACAAAACTGTGAGTGTTATGGCGGAGGCGGCGAAGCGTGGGGGTGCAGGCCCGAGACCAGGGGACCCTGATCCAGGCGAGGGGTCTTCCAAGGGAGCTTCTTGGGGCCCCAGATGGAGATCCCTCGACAAAAGAGGAAAGCCCAGGGCACCCAGGAAGGAGCCCCGCTCCCAGGGAAGCCGAGTCACCAGGGCCTCCTCAAGAAGGTTTAGGGACACCGTCAGTCCATCACCTTCCAGGTCATGCTCCCCTCGCAGGCTTCCTGCACTGGCAGAGGCCCAGCCTCCCTCCCCTGGCTCCTCCAGGGGCTCAGGCAGGAGGCATAGCTCCATTTCCCCCCCCCCCCCCTTTCGCCTGCTCATTCCTCTGAAATGAGGGGGTATCCCTTTGGGCGCAGGGTTTCCAGCTCAGCTAGGCCCAGGCTGGCACCAAATTCCCCAAAGGCAAGGGATCACTTACAGCCCCCAGAGCTCCGCCCTGCCCCCCCCGCAGAGCTACCTGAGAGCTTCCAGGAGGTCCTAGCCGGGGCCTTAGCACAAGTGATGGCCGCTGGGATGCAGCACCAACCCCAGGCCTCACAACCTTTCAGGCAATAACCTGAGCCATTAGGGCGGCCGCTTCTGCTTCCTTTTTTAACAGGTCCACGGTGTTGTGGCTGGAAGACCTGAGGGACAGAACACCTGCCACGGAGGTGCGACTGCTGCAAGCCCTTTCGAAGATGCTGGCAGCCACACAATTCTCTGCGGACGCTACCCTGGATGCAGTTAAGTATGCACCCCGAGCTTTATCTTCCTCTGTAGCGTCCAGGCGCTTACTGTGATTGCGCCACTGGCAGGCGGAGTCCCGAACCAAATGGCACCTTGCAGGAGCAGACTACGTCGGGGACAAGCTGTTCGCCGCCTCGCTGGACCCGCTTCTGGTGGAGGACAAAAACAAGAAGAAGGTCCTCCCATCCACGACCAGACGGTCAGATAACTGGCGTGCCCCCTACCCCAGGAGAACGTCCTTCCGCCAGCCTGATTCGGAGGCTCAGTCTCACAGGTATCAACCCCCCAGGTTCCAGAGGCAAGGGGACAGGCAGTCCTTTAGGGACAGATTCAGGGGCCAGCAGCAAGGCAAACGGCCCTTTCGAGGAGGAGACAGTCGCCCATTCCGCAGGTTCAAATGATCCAGCCACGGATCACCCCATTGGCAGTCGCCTCGCCCTTTTCGCGGATACCTGGGAACGCATCACCTCTGACGAGTGGGTCCTCCAGACGGTTAAACTCGGGTTACACCTGGAGTTTCGCTCGCAACCCCCTAACAGGTTCCGCACCTTCACCTACTGTGCTGATCCGGCCAAACGAGCCCTTAGGCTAAGGCCATCAAACACCTCCTGGACATCAAGGCCATTGAAGAGGTCCCAGAGGGGGAGAGAGGTTCCGGATTCTATTCCCATCTGTTTCTGGTTCCCAAGAGCTCAGGAGGGTGGAGAGCTATCCTGGATCAACTCAATTCCAGGGTAGTCTACCGTAGATTCAAGATGACTTCCCTGAAGTCCATCTTGGAAGGCATACGACAGGGTGACTATGGCCTCCATCGACCTTACGGAGGCCTACCTCCACATCAGCATCGCCCCGGAACATCGCAGGTTCCTTAGGTTCTCACATGGGGGAAATCACTTCCAATATAGAGCCCTTCCTTTCGGGCTGGCCTCAGCCCCCAGGACCTTTACCAAGGTGCTGGCTGCAGCTGCAGATCACCTGTGTTCCCTACCAGTCCATCTATTTTGCTATCTAGACGACATCTTAGTCCTAGCCAGGTCCCCAGCCACGGCCAGACAGGATCTGGGCACCACCATTGACACTCTCAGGTCCCTGGGGTTCTCTATCAACCTAGAGAAGAGCCAGCTGGTTCCATCTACCAGGCTCCAACACCTCGGCTCTATTATTGATTCGTGTCTGGGGAGGTGTTCCTTCCCCAGGAGCGAAGGGACAGCATTGTGCAGATAATTCATGAAGTTCGTAAATTACGATCTGTCCCTGTAGTTCTTCTTTCCAGGCTCCTTGGGAAATTCATTTCTTGTATAGGGATCGTGCCTTGGGCTCGCCTACACGCCAGGGAGCTGCAGTAGTTCCTGCTTCCATACCAGAAGGCGGGGACGAGCGACGCCAGATTTAAGATCCGAGTGTCGCCCCAGGTGCTGCTTTCATTCCGTTGGTGGCTGACCCCGGCACAGACCAAGGGATTCCTCTTCAAGGAGCCAGCGAGGAAAATACTCACGACGGACGGGAGCCTGTTCGGCTGGGGAGCACACCTGGAAGCTCAGATGGCCCAGGGACGCTGGACTCCAACAGATCTGCGCAACAACATCAACTGGTTGGAGCTCAGAGCCATCCACCTGGCCCTACGACACTTCAAGACCACAGTCACCGGTCATCACATCCTGGTCCTGACGGACAACGTGGCAGCCAAGACCCACGTGAACAGGCAAGGGGGAACCCACTCCAAGGCCCTTCGCGACGAGGCCCTCCGGTTAGGCAATTGGGCAGAGAGACATCTCCAATTCATCAGAGCAGAACACATCTCCAGGATGGAGAACCACCAAGCGGACTGGCTCAGCAGGCAGACGGTCAACAACGGAGAGTGGCAGCTCCACCCCAGCATCTTCGAGCGGATCTGCGAAAGGTTCGGACAACCGACGGTGGATCTCTTCGCAACTCCAGCGAATGCCCAGCTGCCGAACTTCATAGCGAGGTTTCCCTCCAGAGGAGCCATGGACATGGACGCCCTCCGCTGCAGATGGCCACCAGGTCTACTTTACGCATTTCCCCCCCTTCCCCTCATTCCCGGGGTTCTGAGGAGGCTAGTGTCAGAGGGGGCAGAGATGATTCTAGTAGCTCCCTTCTGGCCACGCCGCCCCTGGCTAGCAGACCTGATGGAGCTGTCCTCAGCTCCCCACTGGAGGATCCCCCCGGGGGAGGTGTCCCTACATCAGAGATCTCTGGAGCATCCGGACCCGGAGTGGCTCTATCTGACTGCGTGGCGATTGAGCGGGAACAGCTAAGAGAGGCCCAATATTCCTCCAAGGTCATTAGGACCGTTGAGGCGTCCAGGAGGCAATCCACCACTCGCATTTACAACTCCTCCTGGGTGACCTTTGCCGACTGGTGTAAAGCAAAGGACATTCAACCTGCTGCGGCCTCGGTTCCTCAGGTCCTGGACTTCCTGCAGGAAGGTCTGGAGAAGGGTCTCGCCCCCAGCACTCTTAGGAGACAGGTCTCGGCCCTCTCCACCATTCTACGGGGGGTGGACGCTCCACCCTTATCCCAACACCCGGTCCTCAAGCGTTTCCTCAAAGGAGCGGCGAATCTTAAGCCCCCAGCGGTCCATCGCTTCCCCTCCTGGGACCTACCTACGGTCCTCCAGGCCTTGACGGAGGCACCGATCGAACCCTTGAGGGAGGTTTCCCTCCAATTTCTGACCCTTAAGGTCATCTTCCTGGTCGCCATCACCTCGGCCAGGAGAGTTTCTGAGATCAACGCTCTCTCCAGCAGAGCGGACCTTTGCACATTCCTAGAGAACCGGGTAATCCTCAGATTGGACCCCGCGTTCACGCCCAAGGTCAATTCCCCCTTCCACAGGGCTCTAGAGATAATTCTGCCGGACTTCTGTCCGCAACCCTCCGGGGATAGGGAAAGATTGTGGCACAAGTTAGACGTCAGGAGAGCCTTGCACATTTACCTTAAGCGCACGGCTCCCTTTAGGCGCTCAGAAGCGCTCTTCGTGTCATATCAACCTTCCACCAGAGGCCCTAAGGTTTCCCCGGCCACCATCAGCAGGTGGATAAGGGCAGCCATTTCACAGGCCTACCAGGCACGGGGTATTCAGGTCCCAGAGGGCATCACAGCGCACTCCACGAGGAGTGCGGCCACCTCAGCAGCCTGGGCCACCCAGGCCCCCATAGAAGAGATCTGCCGGGCCGCCGCCTGGGCGTCTCCTTCCCCTTTCATTAGATATTACCGTCTAGATGCCTCCGCGTCTGCGGAGGCAGCCTTCCGCAGGAGGGTGCTGCAGGGAGTCCTAGACTCTTGAGGGTCTCAGGCCCAATAATCCCTCCCTAGGACATCTAGCCTTGGTATGTCCCAATGGTTACTCCTCCCACACCTCACTCTGGAAACTGGCAGTTGGTCTTACCTGAACTGCATGTTTAAGAGTAGGTGTGGGAGGAGTCACTTCCCCCCCTTGTTTAGCGTGCCCCACGCCAGGGGCCTGAGTTAGCTTCGTGGTCATTCAGGCTCAATAGGAAGGATAGGTGCTTGCGCTGTTCTGTGTTCTTTCCTTCCATGACTGCTACGACTATCGGTTAATAAGGGAGAGCAAGAGGAGGATTAGAGGTGTGGCTTCAAAAGATTATCCTCAGACTCCAAGGGCAAGAAGGCTGGGTTAATACCCAATGGTTACTCCTCCCACACCTACTCTTAAACATGCAGTTCAGGTAAGACCAACTGCCAATTTATGCAACATCAGGCATGATCCATCTATTTTAAAATTATTTCACTAAAACTGACCGGCTACTAGAGTTAATATATTCCCAAAGAAATAAATGAGACAGCACAATTCAACTCTACAGTCATCTCTTTAATAGATTTTCTTCAGCAGACTAGGCCAGCTTTTGCAGTAGTAGCTTCAAGCAGAATAATGTATGTTTATAATTTTAAGAGTAAGGCTAATTCTGCTGACTGCCAGCTCTTTTAATGCTCACCGGCTTGAGGTTGACTCACCTTCCATCCTTACAAGATCGGTAAAATGAGGACCCAGACTTTTGGGGGCAATATGCTGATTCTGTAAACCTCTAACTCTACAGAGCGGGCTGTAAAGCATTATGAAGCAGTATATACGTCTGCTAATGCTAAAAAAAACCCCACTCATTTGATAGAAAACAGACTGTGTGTGTGTGTGTGTGAGTGTGAGAAAAAGAGAGAGAGAAATCCCACCCCTAAACTCCCTAGATGAGTGACGGCTAACCTTTTTGTCCTCACATGCTGAAGTCCATACCCACAATGCAATGCGCCCCACCCCCTGTGCATGCTCGCATGACACTTCTCGCACTCTGCATGTGCATGTGTGCAACCACCCCTTGTTTTGGGCATAGCGGGCCTCCCTGAAGTCTCCTGGGACCAAACCTGGGGGCCGGGGAGGCGCCGCACCCCCCCCACAACACCCCATTTTTGACCTAGCAGGCCTCCTTGAAGCTTCCTGAAACAAAAAAATGGGGCACAGGGGAAGCACCGCGCTCCCCCCGTGCATGCATGCATGACAAACCCCTCCCCGCTGGCGGGAGGCACAGCTGCATGTATGGTGGCACTGAGCTGGGTGATGACTCGTGTTCCTGCAGAGAGGGCTCCACATGCCACTAGTGGAATGCGTGCCATAAGTTCGCCCTCACAGTCCTAGGATCTTCATTATTTTTCAGGCCAGGTGGAGAGTGAAATAACATGAGCTACTATTACTTATCTTTTTTATTCAAAATAGGCTTATAAAGTCCAAAAGCATTCATAGAAATGGTAATTTGTTTTTGAGGGAGTTTATTTTGCAGCATATTGACTACTGTTTTATTTTATTTTTATTTTTAAAATCTTTTAAAAAATAGGTTTGGCATAGGGCATCAAATTTAGCTATCCAGGATACAGTGTGGCAGAGAGCTTAGTTTAGAATATGACATGTTTTTAGGCAAGTTACTGTCAGCCTTAACTTCCTTAACTTTTGAATATTGGGATAATTTGATTGATTTGTCCTAACAGACCCTAGTAATGAATGAGACCGTGACATCTTTTGGACATTTTAAATCACAGTAACACAATAGATGTGATTATTGTACTGTGATTCGTGGCTGAAAAAAGAATCACTGTTGTTTATTATGTAAGGAAAAGTTGGTGATCTTTATATTTTTTTTCTGCTTTGCTTAGATAGTGCTGTATCTTCGGATGTGTCTTGCTCACAGTGCTGGTGTGGTGCCTACTTCTCAGAGCTTAGCTGATATGCAAGATCACGCTCCAGCCATTGGCCGTTATATAAGAAACCTCCTCTCTGGAAATGTTATAACATCTTCATCCTCAAAGGGTGGTGAAAGCAATCCTGTACAGATCTATATAAGTCTCCTTCAGCAGTTGCTCTCTGGTGTTGGAGGTGAGAAGCACACATGTCACAAAGCTTAAAAAATTGTTTTATTGCCTTTATCGTGAATGAGTAATATACTGCTTCAAAAGATGAATTCAGTATCCATTGTTGGTCATTTTGTTAGTGTGAGCAGATTCAGTTCCTAGAAATGTAAGGTCTGTTTTAATGCAATAAATTAGGTCAAAGCCACCTGTCTTTATGAGGCTGATACTTTGAAGCTCCAGTGGTTCCAGTTTTAGAAGAACTAAAAAGTGTATGTTCAGCGAGTATATTTTTGGCAAACCCATTGTTTTGAAAACTGCATAATTTTGACAGGGTGATTTTATTACATTTAAAAAAAAACAATTTTTATATTCCAGTGACCTAATTGGAATATAAATTGAGTGATAGGCCCTCTTACTGTAACCCTTGGCCAGTAAAGAAGGAAAAAAATGGAAGTGTAATTTTTGGCAGAGAAAAACTGCCCATTCTGCATGAGAGCTAAACCAAGCTTTAGCTGATTTAGAATTCTGTTCTCATTCGCTAGTCAGATCTGTCTGTCCTCAAACCAGGCATAAAAGCAATGTATTTTCCCAATTACTTACTACCTATCTATACAGAGGTTCTGTGCAGATATCAAGTGGCATAATCAGTACTAAACTTTGTTTATTCTCCCAGTTCTTTCAAAAATAGATGCCTTAAATTTTAGGCTATTGCCAGGACTTCTACTTTACCACGTGTTTAACTGAACATTTTCATTACCGTAGCTGTATACTAATTCAAGATACTAGATAATAATTTCATCTTCTGACGGGGGAGTGTGGATAGGAGTGAAAAACTATAAGGGAAGCGGCTAACTAATTTTCAGAAGTTAATTTGCTAAAGATAACTGAAAAAAACCCGCAGGTTTTCTAATCTTGCATTCCCTGCTATATATTTCTTTTTCCACTTTTTGGCATCTCTTTCATTGATTCCAGCATTCTAGGCTTTCCCCATCCCTGTCTTACTATCACTTCCTCTTATCACAGCGACACCGGAAGTGGCATCACTTCCAGTATCGCAAGATTTTGGCAGCTGCGCCACTCATTCTTCCATCTTCCCTGCTTTTGGGTTCTGCGTGGGTGAGTCACTGACAGTGTGGGTTCATATCTTATTGCTTAAGTTTTGAATTGCATTTAGGTTTATGTCTCATTTTAAGTTGGGCGGGGGGAGGGATCCAAACTGGCCTTTCTCCAGTTTTTTTTTTAATTGTAAGTATTAAATGCTTACAACCTATCTTTTAAGCAATTACAAGAGATTTATTATAAAACAGTCAATCTCAAAATCAAATAAATTTGACTTTGAGATGTTTTGGGCTCTATAGATAGATGCGCCACTTAGTCTTGGAATGTGTTTCATTCTCATTGCCTGAACTGAAGTATCTGTTATGAATGATGAGATGAGCTTGGATTGGCTACGGTAGCTTTTTTTTTTTTCCAGGAATGATTTGCTAGTGCATCCAAAATGTTAGTAACATAGAATATGTTGTGGCCTTGAAATTCCACAATAGCACACAAGTTTTTGTTGCATCTCTATGTCATAACATTTATTAACAAAATACTATGCATGCACAATGCCGATTGCTGTGTGGGTCAACATATGTTGTACAGCTAAGTCCTCGACTTACGATCACAATTGGATCAGAATTTACATTGCTAAGCAAGGTGGTTGTTGTGATTTGTGCCTGATTTTATAAGCTTCATTGCCACTAATGTTACGCAAATCATTGCAGTTGTTAAACGAATCACATGGCTGTTAAGCAAGCAAATCCAGCTTATCCCATTGACTTTGCTTGTCAGAACCCAGGTGGTAAAGTGATCACATGACCCTGGGATGCTGCAACCACTGTAAATACAGTATATGCCAGTTGCCAAGTACCTAAATTGTGATCATATGAGCGTGGGGATGCTGAACTGGTTGTAAGTGCAAGAACTGGTCACAAGTCACTGTTTTCAACTGTCACTGTTGTAACTTTGAATGATCATTAAACAAATGGTTGTAAGTCGAGGACTATCTGTAGAGCCCCTTATGGTTCAAATATATATTCCAATATTAACATATTGAATATTGTTAAGATTTTTGTAGAGAATCCTGGATTTCATTTTTGAATATCTTCATCTTATATTTCAATTCTCAAGTTTCCTGATGAGATGACACTTTTTAGATGCAGGTTTCTTTGGCCAGAAATTTTTTGACATCCATCCATACAAACCCGTTAAGCAATTCCTTTTCAACAACAACATTCAGAATGCAGGGGAAAATAGTAAGAAATAACAAAATAAACTTAACATTAGAAAAGAATAAAGGAAATACATCCCCTCAGTACCTGATCCCATAAATTGTTGTTGTTAGTTGTAAAGTCATGTCCGACCCTTCGCAATCCCATGGACAATGTTCCTCCAGGCCTTTTTGCCTTTTGTTACTGTCCGTGGAGTTTTCATGGCAAAGATACTGGAGTGGGTTGCCATTTCCTTTTCCATTGGATCACGTTTTGTCAGAGCTCTCTTCTATGACCTGTCTGTCTTGGGTGGCCCTGCATGGCATAGCTCATAGCTTCATTGAGCTACGCAAGCCCCTTCGCCACGACAAGGCAGTAATCCATGAAGGGGAATCCCATAGATACTGACCTCTTAACACCTATTGTAACTTTGGCCAATTGAGCTTTGTAGTAAGATAGAGGATATTTTTAGGTTATATTACTAGCTTTAGTTGTAACTATGCCACATGCAGCATTTCCTGCTGCAAATAAAGTCTCCACTCATCAATTTAGGTATGTTTTTACAAGTATACTATAAGCGCAACAAGGATCCCTTTTACTGTGCAAGCTAAATTTCTACTCCAGAAACAGCTTCGCAAGACAATGTATTATCGTCTGCATCCCACCCATTATGACGTACATGCAGTCGGTCAATGCAAAATATATCTCATAATATTATTAGGTTACATGGTAAAGTAAATGTAAATATTTGTTCCGAATAATTTTGGCATGCCTATTATGAAGACAGTGAATCATATTTGTATGCATGGTGATTTCATTTAGCAAGTTTAGCATTTCATGGTGATTTCATTAGCAAATTCATTTACATAGCATACAATAATTTCTGTTCAAATTTTGGTCATTTTAATAATTTGAGAACTTTTAAAAAAATATAGGTTTGCCAGTCATGTACTGTTTGCTGGAAGTTGTTTCAGTCTATCCTGAAAAGCTGGCTGCAAGATTTATAGACAAGATGGATTGGATAAAGGTATGCTAAAGAAAGAGATGATTTTATTCCAAAATTTTGCACATCATTCCAGTAGAACAGATTTTTTTCCCCATACCCAAGAACGGAATGATTGTGATAGGATTAAAAGTATGTATCTCAGTAGCTCCTAATCTGTTAAAAGTAATTTCATGGAAGCCAACATGGCATCATTGTTATCCACATACTTTTAAATGTGATGTTTCTCAGTGAATTATATAGGCCTCTATAGATAAGTCATAAGGATATCTTTACAATAAGATTTTAAAGAAAAAATCAGTGACAGGAAAATAACAACTTCTGTTAAGAATGTCATTATCAGAAATAAAGATTCAGAGGCAACATTAGTCAGAATTTCTATTAAAGCACCAAAAATAATGTGATAATTAATAGATTGTGGTTTTGTAGTGAATATTTGAATTCCTGTCCCTAGTCTAGTTTCGCTGCATTGCACATAATATTGCAAAAAGCTGTGGTGACACAGTGGTTAGAATGCAGTATTGCAAGCTACTCACTGCCAGGAGTTCGATTCTGCCCAGCTGAAGGTTGACTCAGCTTTCCATCCTTCCAAGGTCGGTAAACTGAGGACCCAGATTGTTGGGGGCAATATGCTGATTGTAAACCACTTAGAGAGGGTTATAAAGCTCTCCATTTAATTGCTATTGCTAATGGTGTTAAAAAGCAAAACCGGTGCAGAATTCTAAGTATCATTGTTCTCCTTCCTCTTCAGTTAAATATTCTTTGAAGAAGATGCTGTTTAGCCATTCCCCACAGAAAACTTGGATTTAATTGGATCAGTCTTTTTATTATTTAAAGACTAGTAGGGTATTATCTATTTTTAACATATTGTATTCCTTTATATTGTTTTCAGAATCTTATGAATACTAATAAGGAAGAAATGCGGGAACTGGCTGCTCTATTTTATTCAGTTGTACTTTCGACAGTGTCAGAAAATGAATTCAAAACATCTGTTCAGCACCTGATAAAAACAGCAAAGGACAATCATGTAATATTTTTGTTTTTACTCCACACCACTTTTATGAATGAAAGTATAATAGTATATTATGTATCTTAAATGCCCTTTTCTGTTTAAGGAATATTGAACTAAATTATGAGTGAAGAGTTTTTTTTACGAATATCAAAAAACTGGAAGAGGTCAATAGTTATGACTAAAATTGGTTAATTAAATGAGTGATTCAGTTCAAATACAGTTGTATATAATGTGAAGTCCTTGTCTGAGGAAAAAAATCTTTGCTTTTAGTTAGTGCATATATATCGCAGTAGCTTAGAAAAAAATCACTTTCATCAGAATGAAAGCATTGATTTTTCTAAGAAGCTATATAGCATGTTTATAAGTAGAGGGGAAAATAATCAATATGCATGGATATAATTTTAGCCTAATTTTAGGCTATTAAAACTCACACTATTATCTTTAAATATAAGAAGGCTGTTCAAAATGTTCTAAATACTCATGTACACACATATGCACACATATATAGATATATCTTAATGAATTGTTAACTTGTTTTTGGATTGTCATTCTTTTCACTGCAGAATCTGGAAATGCAACATGGATCATTATTGGCTCTGGGGTTCACAGTAGGACGGTATTTGTCAAAAAGAAAAATGAAAATAATAGAACTACATGGTATAGAAGACCGAAATACCATTGTAACACCGGAACAAGACCAGCTGATAAAATCAACAACAGAAACTATAGGTCAGTCTGCACGTTTGCACTTTCCCTATATTCTTGGCCCATTTCGTTGGTTTTGAAAAATGAAATAACTTTTGGCCCATTGTGCTGCTTTACCTATCTCTTACTTGAAGTCTTTGTCATAAAACTCATATAACATAATAGTAATCTCAAACTTCTCTCATTTCATTGTTTAATGATGTGATATTTGATTCACAAATCATATGAAAACAGATTTAACTAGTTGCAAGTAATGTACCTGGCATTAAAAATATATTAGTGTTATCTGAGCATGAGCCACTGGCAAATAAAGCCACATAATGGGCTGCTATTTAATTAGCACTGAAGATTCTGTCTTGAAATAGATAATGAGATAAAATGTAGTGTGACTGAATATAAAATTTAAATGAACTAGGATTATGCATATTAGAATAAAGTATCTTTGAGATTTTATAAGTAATAATCTTGAACTGTACTCAAATATGTTGCTCTGCATGTTGCAAAACTTACCGTATTTTTCAGAGTGTAAGACGCACCTTTTTCTCTCAAAAAAGAGGCTGAAAATCTGGGTGCATCTTATACACTGAATACAGCATTTTTTGCCTCCCGAAACCCCACCCCTTCACCAAAATGGCTGTGCATAGCCTTTTGGAGGTTTATAGGATGCTCCTGGGGGCTGGGGAGGGCAGACATGAGCGACAACGGACTGTTTTTTGCTCAATTCCCCCCCCCAGACCCCAGGAGCACGCTATAAGCCTCCTAAAGGCTATGCATGCCCCTTTTTGCTTGGTTTTTGGGGGGCTCACCCCCCCCGGAGCACTCTACAAGCCTCCTAAAGGCTATTTGTGCCCTTTTATTTGAAAAAAAAAAACAAGCCCGTTTCCCAAAAAAACGGGCCATTTTTGGGAGGTCTGCAGAGTGCAAAAAAAAAATTTTTTTTTTAATTGCCTCTTCAAAATCTTGGTGCGTCTTATACTCCGATGTGTCTTATAATCCGAAAAATACGGTATTTTTTGTTGGTACAAATGCTGGGAATTTCTGCGAGTATTCATTTTCTCTGAAAAATATACTTCTCCCACTTGAGGCATGTGTTCAGAAGAATGCAAAAGTTATTAACTGTTTTAAGTTTGGCCTGATATAGGCATAAGGCTAGAAACAGACCATGAGTTCAAGTCCTGCCCTAGTCACTTATGGGCTAAGACCATCTTAGAGGCTGTTCCTTCAGGATACAATCTGCTGGATTTTAAAGGGAAAAATACCAAGTAATCTTTCTACCTTTCACTAGGTTCTTTTTTGGATAGTACATCACCACTTCTAGCAATAGCTGCATGTACAGCACTGGGGGAAATTGGCAGGAATGCACCTTTGCCCATCCCCAACGAAGGCAGTGGTTTTACAAAACTCCATCTTGTTGAAAGTTTACTGGCCAGAATTCCCTCTGGCAAAGAAACTAATAAGGTAATGTTTTGCAACATTGTTACAATTCTCCTATGAGTAAAAGATCTTTGAGCTCTATTGTTTTCTTGTAGACATTTCACTGCCCAAACTAGGTAGCATTATCAGTACTAGAAAGGAATGGGAATTGCTTTCACTTATATTCTAGTGCAGGGTTGTCAAACTTCTGGCTTGTGGGCTGGATGCGTAATGCACTGCCACGCTTATGCCCGGTTTAGCAGAGGGGGAAAAAGTCCCGATATGTCATGTGATGCCACCGTGACAATGTGAGCTTGACATCCTTGTTCTAGTGGCTTACTGTATCAGTGTTGGTGGGAGTAATCTTGGTCAGTTCTTTTTGGTTGGGCTATTTACTGTTAGCTGGTTTGGCAGTCTGATGTTAATCGTGGTATTAATTTATGCTCATCTGGTTTTTTTCCTGATGGGGAAGTGTTTTGGTTTTCCCATTTTAATCTAGTAGATTTTAAAATAACACTCTTTCTCACTCTTACTCTTCCTCCTCCACCCCTCATGATATTTTTAAGATGAAAGAAAGAGCTATTCAAACACTGGGCTACTTTCCAGTAGGGGATGGAGATTTTCCTCATCAGAAGCTACTCTTGCAAGGATTAATGGATTCTGTAGAGGTAATTATTTAATTGTCCTCTTAGAATATATATGTGAAGAAAGGGTTGCTTTTATTAATTCATGCCAATTTCTTAAACTGTGTCCTCAAATATTTTTTTTGTTCCATTTTTCCCCCCCCCCCCCCGGTTATAAATGTTTGTAAATGTTGAAAAAAGTGTCAAATTTAGGAAAACAACACTAATGGCACTCAATGCATAATTATTTTTCACAGTTGCGCTACAGTCAGGAAGTATTGCTACCTTGAACAAGAAGTTTTTGTATAACCTCCTATGCTTCTACATTTCCTGATACGCAGAAGAAAAAATGTCCAGGCCTTGTGTGCCCTTTCAAAGAACTGATCAATCCATTCTTTCGTAATCATTGAAATGATTTCCTCCTTTGTGCTGCAGTTTTGTTCACATATGCCTTTCATCCCATTTTAAATGGGAGGGGGTGGATGGGGGGAATCAGCATCTAATTGGTTAAAATTGAAAGTGTGAGCTCTTTCAATTTATTTATATGATGGCCCTATGACTCTGGCCAAGATACAAATGTTAAAAACCAGCATTAAAACCCATGATTCCCCGATGAAATGATCCAATCACCATAAAACCATGAACAAGGCTAACCTAACTTGAATGCCTGGAGAATTTTGTGGCTTTGGAGTGTCCCTATGGGTTCATGACTGAAAATAAATATCATGGTACCTGTCAACTTTTAGTTGGGAAATGGATGAAAATAATGTTATGAGACTTGAAATTAATTTTGACTTGTGACTTAATTTTGATTTAAATGCAGGAATGATTTTTCAAATCAGCTGAAAATTCCATGGTAGAATGTGTAATGACGTATACTATAATTTACTTCTTTGTAATAAATGTAGCAGGTTTCTTGCCTAGAAAATGCAACTGGTTTTGATAGTGAGTGAACTGAAATTTAATGTTGTTGTGTGTTTCTCAGGCCAAACAAATTGAATTACAGTTTACGGTTGGTGAAGCTATTACCAGTGCTGCAATAGGGACCAGTTCTGTAGCTGCCCGTGATGCATGGATAGTAGCTGAAGAAGAGTATACTGCTCCTATTGGTAGGTTTGGGCATAGGAATATCTAATAATATGTTTCAGAGAATGATTTTAGTTCCTGATATATTAAAAAAAAGCTTCTGTTGTTGACCAAACCCAGAATGACAGATTTCTGTTGAAATTTCGCTTCTATTGTTATTTTGACTTTTGAAAAGTCATTTAATATGGAACCTGCTTCAGCATAATTTTTGCACCTACAATTAGCTTTGTGCTTATGAGTGATAATAGAATATAACTCAGTCAAACAACAACTAAATTCCAAAACTAATCTAGTTTCTGTGATGACTTAGAAGGCAAATGCATACTTTATATCCCAGGGTAGTTTGTAATGGTTTTTTATCTATTCATGTTAAATATGTATATACTTTTTTCAAGAAAACAAACTTTTAAAGCAGTTAATACAAACATTACAATAATAACAGCATCAACTTTTCTATTCCACCTGTCAGGCTTGAAAGTAGTCTGTATGATAAAAAGAATCCTGTCATTTATGCCTCTTGTAAAATCTGGTATAATAATCTGGCTTGCTTTGGGAAACATTGGAGAGACTGATTAAAAAAAGAGAGAAAAAAAATATGACAAAATAATCTATATAGCCCTTATTTGTGTATCACTGTAAACTGTAAACATGTTGCATCTTTTGGTAAGCACAAGTTTACATGAACGTATCTGAAATGGGACAAAAGTCCATAATTTATATATAGAATATTTATAGGCAGAATGTGGCGGATTTCAAAAATTTTTAGAATCTTGAGTGGCTTGCTGGCCATGTGACCGGGTGGGAGTGGCCTGCTGGCCATGTGACTGGGTGGCATTGCCAACTTGTAAAATGTGGTGAACCTCACTTAACAACGCTCTTGCTTAGCAACCAAAATGTTGACTCAGAAACTCTGGCATTTGAAGCACGCAAGTCTTAAAGCTGTCAAGTTACAAGACCTTTGCACCCCTAACCCTTTAGAAAAAAAAACCCAGGGGTGTTCAAACTTGACAGCTTTGAGACTTGTGGACTTCAACTCCCAGAATTCCTCCTCTCGCTCTTCATCTTAATGATGTCCGGATGGACGGGGGGAGGGAGCTGGAACGGCACAGTAGATTTGTGGAATCTCTTCTATAGAAGAGGTTAGAACTGGCAAGAACCCACCCCTGGGCAGAACCCATGAATATTGAAAGTGAAAACATGGCTGACAAGGCTCTATTTTTCCAATCCTTTTGTTTGCATTATACTTAACTTCTTCTCTGCAATGGTTTCAATGTAACAGATGTGAAAATTAATGATGTGGTTCCCTGGGTCCTGGACGTCATTTTGAATAAGCATATCATAAGTCCCAACCCTCACATAAGACAAGCATCCTGTATTTGGCTGTTATCACTGGTGAAGAAGCTGAGTGCCCACAAAGAAATTAAGGTAGGAAGAAAAAATTATGTCTCATTCTCTTTTTTGAGGTTGTAGGGCTCTGATTTAGTTGACCTGTGATTATATGATGCAGTCTTTTGTCCTCTTGCTTGTCTGTTTCTGAATTCCCATTTTTCTACTTGTTCTCGAAGTGCACTTGCTGGGCAAAAGGGATATGGGTCCATTAATGGACTTTTTCCAAAACTCATACAAAAGTAGCAATAGCAATAGCAATAGCAGTTAGACTTATATACCGCTTCATAGGGCTTTCAGCCCTCTCTAAGCGGTTTACAGAGTCAGCATATTGCCCCCAACAACAATCTGGGTCCTCATTTTACCCACCTCGGAAGGATGGAAGGCTGAGTCAACCCTGAGCCGGTGAGATTTGAACAGCCGAACTGCAGAACTGCAGTCAGCTGAAGTAGCCTGCAGTGCTGCATTTAACCACTGCACCACCTCGGCTCTTCAAGTAGGAGAAATTTGTTTGAGACTCACACTTTTATTGTTTTGACAGTGAGGTTGCATGATTCCTGTATTAGCTTGGAAAAAAATCTGCCCTCTAATCATATTTCAAAGGATTATTACCACATCCTTCTACAGAGGATAAAAGAAATTGACATTGTGTTCCCTCAAGAATAAACAATCGGAGGCTTTGCACCAAATGTTGTTCTTCCCTGCTCACAGAGCAAGCCAGAAAAGGGTAGAATTATTCTTATTGGTGAGATTTTAAAATTGGGTTTCAGGTAACAGGTATAAGTTAAAATCCTCTTTTTTCTTTCATAGTCACATCTCAAAGAGATTCAAACTGCATTTGTATCTACTTTGTCTGACACTGATGGTAAGTAGGAATATGCCTGCATTATTTTGTTCATTGATTAAAAATGCAAGTCCTTATTAAAAACAAAAGTGCTTAAGCTTACAGATGTGGAAAAAAACACAAGATTTCAGTACATAGATATTATTTAAATTGTAACTTGCTCTAAAAACACTAAAAATTTGACATTGAAATTATGTAATACCATTGCAAGATTTTTTCAAGTTGTGATTTTTTTATAAAGCCTTATATTTTTCCAAGTAAAATGTTATTTTACAAAAACTAAATATGAATCATTCTTGAACTTGATCCTGCACCTGTTTTTAATTACATATAAAAATGAAATATGTTGCTGTTGCTGAATGCCACCAAGAAAAAGAAAGGAAACCAAATTGTAGAAGTTCTGCAATGATTTCTATTTGATCTGAATTCTAGTCTTAGTGAGGATTGAAACCAATGTATATGCTGTATAGGAGTTTATAGTATTACTGATTAATATAGCAAAATCAGAAGTATAGTTGAGAGGTTTCGTTTGTTATCATTTAATCATTTAGGCATTTCAAGTGCAACAGCTTGTCTCTTAAATAAGAACCTCCAGACCTCTGAACTTTCTGCTATTTCAGACATTTTCAGTCTCACAAAGAATTACTTCCATGTTGTGATATGAGAGACTCAGAGGAAACTGCTTGTTATTCTTTCCTGAGGAGTTGGCTTTTTCGCATTAACATCTCTGGCTGTGGTTTTAGAAGTTCTATTATTGCTGTAGATTGTGATATTTTTATACTTTTGATGGCTATATGTGATTGAACTGGTATTGCACTGGTTAATGTTTGGGCATGGAGAACGATATATAGATGTAACAATTGAGTGTAGTAACATTTAATTTGCTTTCTATTTCTTATAGAACTCAGTCAAGATGTTGCTTCTAAAGGTCTTGGTTTGGTGTACGAGCTTGGAAATGAACAAGATCAACAGGAACTAGTTACTACACTTGTTGAAACTCTTATGACTGGGAAAAGGTATTTTAAAGAAACCTTAACTGATAGAATATGTATCAGGAGGCAGGGAATAATTAAAAAAGGGGATTAAAAGTAAGTGAGTTTAAATATAAAGAAAGTTTGGAGGAATGCTTCAGAACATCTGAACTCTTCTGTTCACGTTTCCTATGAATTATATTGAATCAATATGAGCTTTATTTTAAAATTCTGACATTATAAGATATATTTGCTTTCCTCCTGTATGGCAATCTATAATTTGATCTCAGTATGTTATGTTTCAATGTAATTTATTTGGGACTTGTATCCTAAATACTTTAAAGAACAAAGAGCATCTTAGGATAGTGTGGAATGGGTTTGAAAAAGTAATAAAATCCCTTTATCTGTGCAGTGACATGTTTATATTAATAATGTTTCTTGTAACATCTGTATATGATATGGTCAGGTACTTAAATTAAACCTTTTTAAATGGGCAAAAATTCTGCCAGTCATTTGTTAAAGTCTGAGAGAATAGTTGAATTCAGCCTCTTCTTCCTCCTTTTTACTAATATAAAATAAAATTGAGTAAATATTTCCAGTTACGATAAATTTAAGAGAAGAGTCCCTATTATGCAAGATCCCCATTTGCAGTGGTGTTTCAATATTCAGGTGAATTTTTCCCCCCAAAATGCACATGTATTCTCTTAAGGATCTTAACCTCTTCTTTTTCCAATTAATTTGAGATGTAGATCTGCATAAAAATGAGAAGAAATTTGACATGTATAAGTGAGGCAGAACCAAGAGACTATATAATCTGATCCCAAAGAGATACAAAATTAATCTCCTTCACAAGCTTTCATATAATAGACCCCTCTCTTTACAGAGTCAAGCATGAAGTGTCTGGGGAAACTGTGATGTTCCAAGGCTCAGGCCTTGGCAAAACTCCAGATGGGTAAGTTCCTTGATTAATCATGCTATTTGTGAGCCATTGTGTTACTTTAATCTATGGCAGGAGTGTCAAACTGGATTTCTTCGAAGACTGGATCAGACGCCTCCAGCATTCTGCCGGCCAAAACAGTGCACAGGGGGGCTTGTTAGCAGAGGTACTGTGGGGGCTTGGGCTCCTCTACAGAAATCAGTTCCTGAAACGGTCAGCTTTATGGGGAGCCATCATTCAAAGGCACTTGGTTCATCCTAGTAAATTGATTCTCTGAACTGCTAAAATGTTCCGTGAGCAGCAGGGAATGAGAACAACGTGAAATATTTATACCATTATGGGAACTGGGAAACTAAGGCTCTGCAGTGATTAAGGGCAAATGGGCCATTGCCATCCTTATTTCAAGTGGGGTATATTTTAACCAACATACCCCCTTCAATCTTCTGTACGGGAGCATAAAGAATAAAAGATGCTTCAAAAACTTGGAGGGACAGTTCAGGTGTATAAACCATGTTTGCACCTGTGGCACCATTAGTGGCATCTAAGTAGAGGTTAGCAAAATAAGTCACAATGAAGTTTGTCAGGCATGCCAGTGTCCAAGTTCAGTGGAGAACAGGTTAGAAAAGTATGATGCATCAGCCTTTTCATACATGTCATAAAAGCCCCTGTTCTTGTTCGTTATGGCTGAAACCCAACACAAGCAACATTGTCTGGATTATAGTTTTGTTAAATCACAGCTGTAGCTGGAACTGTTTGCCAGAACTTCCGAAACATTAAAAAAACCCTCTATTTTGTTCCATTTTGTGCACTCATCTGTTAAGCATTGTGTCCAAAGAGCAAATGTCACCTGTTGGGAACTGTGATCATCTGTCTTTCATAGCTGAGCATGGACTAGAGGCAGCAAATGTGAAACCAAAAACGAAAATGGAAAGCCTTTTACTTTTACATTTAGAACTGTACTGAAGCCTCAAAAAACAAAGAGGGAACAAGACTAAAGCCTTGCCTCTAACTGTATGATCATACTAATTCTGAAAGACAATGGTTTGCTTATTTGATGTTATAGAATATGGAATTGTGTAATGGTGAAAAGATTTTGAATTATTGCATAATTGTCTTAACAAATTTGGTACAAATCTATAATTGAAATATTATTTTGACCCCCATCTCTAAGTGTGCCCTTATCATTGTTTCAGCAAAATAGGACATGTAAGAAGTAGCATTAATCATTTGTTTCTGTTTTCCCAAGCCAGGGTCTTTCTACTTACCAGGAGCTTTGTTCACTTGCAAGCGACCTCAACCAGCCAGATTTGGTGTATAAATTTATGAATTTGGCCAATCATCATGCAATGTGGAATTCTCGGAAGGTATTTGCATGTAATGGGAATGGTAGACATTAGAAACAAACAAAAAATCCATCTATGTTTGGGATAATTTTGAAATACTATATCTTCTGTTCTAAATTCTGATCTGAAGCTCAACATTATGAGTAATTGGGATGAATCCGTTACAGTGGGAACCTTATATAGAAGAGCTGTTGATTCATATACAAAATACATAATGTTCATTTTGCTTGAATAATTTATGTCTGTTACCAGAAACCTGATTGAACATAAACAGGACACCTAAGTGTCATATAACAATTCTTTTTTCTTGGTTTTCTCAGGGAGCAGCTTTTGGTTTTAATGTGATTGCTACCAAAGCTGGGGAACAGCTGGCTCCTTTTCTTCCTCAACTGCTTCCTCGTCTCTATCGATACCAGTTTGATCCCAATCTTGGCATTCGACAGGCTATGACCAGCATTTGGAATGCACTTGTTACAGATAAATCTGCTGTAAGTGAACACAGAATAATTCTGTCCCAATGTCGTCACCTTTTTCCATTGAGCTGTCACCACTTAAAGTTAATTGTAGATTCTCTCAAATGAAAAAAAACTCAAGGGAAGCCTTGTTGGAGAAAAATAATGTCCTTTTCTAAATGTAAGAGGCACAGTGTGTAATCTTGGATGAGGAAAATACATCAAATGCTTGTTTTTTCTTGTTCAGAACATCAATTTAACCTAAAGAATTTATCATTCTTGGGTCCTGCAAATTAGCAAGATGATACAATAGGATGCATTCTAGTGGAGTTTAGGAGGGTGGTGGTCACAACTGCATGTTGTTTATTTTAATAATGTAATATTTATTTGTAAGATTTCTGATACCCTGTTTCCCCAAACATAAGACCTACTTGGGTAATAAGCCCAATGGGGTTTTTGAGCACATGTGCTAAAATAAGCCCATCCCAAAAATATTGCAACATAGCAGCAGCCACAAGGTGACTATACTTGCAGCCTCCTGCACCTCAAAAATAAGACCTCCCCAAAAATAAGGCCAAAAGAAAATAAGACCCTGTCTTATTTTCGGACACACACATACATACATACATACATACATACATACATACATACATAATACATACATATGTTGTATTTGTGCTGATAAATAAATAAAGGGAGACTAGTATAGATCTATTTCAAGCTATTTAGCTCTCATCAGCTAGCCATACCCTTACTGGGAATCGAACCTGTGCTGTATTGCATCTTAGGCAGATGTGTTAACCACTAAGCCACAGAGTTCGACTCCTTATCAGCCAAGCCAGGGTGAAAGGTATCTATTTAGAGTTACAACCCCCGGTATGCCCAAATATGGGAGGAAGATCACTACTTCCAGGGTATGGCTAGCTGATGAGAGCTAAATAGCTTGAAATAGATCTATACTAGTCTCCCTTTATTTATTTATCAGCACAAATACAACAAATGTAACAAAAAGGCAACAGTAAAAATATTGGGTTTCTGTCTGGATGGTCTCTTGTGACGAGCTGAAGGACAGAGAATGGAAGTAGTGATCTTCCTCCCATATTTGGGCATACTGGGGGTTGTAACTCTAAATGGATATACACACACACACACATACATACACACACACATATATATATACATATATATACATATATATATATTTGTTATATTTATGCTGATAAATAAATAAAGGGAGACTAGTATAGATCTATTTCAAGCTATTTAGCTCTCATCAGCTAGCCATACCCAAGTTTGGGAATCGAACCTGTGCTCCATTGCCTCCAAGGCAGAGAGTTAACCATTTGAACTACAGAGAACGACTCCTTATCAGCCAGCCAGGGTGGGAGGTATATACTTAAAGTCACAACCCCTGGTATGCCCAAGTATGGGAGGAAGGTCACACTTCCACTCTCTGTCATTAGGCTCGTCACAAGAGACCATCCAGACAGAAACCCAATATTTTTCACTGTTGCCTTTTTGTTATATTTGTTATATTTATGCTGATAAATAAATAAAGGGAGACTAGTATAGATCTATTTCAAGCTATTTAGCTCTCATCAGCTAGCCATACCCTTACTGGGAATCGAACCTGTGCTGTATTGCATCTTAGGCAGATGTGTTAACCACTAAGCCACAGAGTTCGACTCCTTATCAGCCAAGCCAGGGTGAAAGGTATCTATTTAGAGTTACAACCCCCGGTATGCCCAAATATGGGAGGAAGATCACTACTTCCAGGGTATGGCTAGCTGATGAGAGCTAAATAGCTTGAAATAGATCTATACTAGTCTCCCTTTATTTATTTATCAGCACAAATACAACAAATGTAACAAAAAGGCAACAGTAAAAATATTGGGTTTCTGTCTGGATGGTCTCTTGTGACGAGCTGAAGGACAGAGAATGGAAGTAGTGATCTTCCTCCCATATTTGGGCATACTGGGGGTTGTAACTCTAAATGGATATACACACACACACATACACACACATACATACACACACACATATATATATACATATATATACATATATATATATATAAACATTGAATAAGAAATTGTTTTATCAATAAACAATTATCAGAATACAGTATATACATACACATATAGTCCTATATTACATACTTCCAATATATGTTGTTTATAGGAATACAGCAAATACATATGAAGAAGCCTAAGTCTTTCTAAGTTCCTGCCTGCATTAAGGATTACAGTCAAAAACACAATAGACTGTTTTTAATTATCTATTTATCTAAAAGAAAAAAAAACATGTGATAAGTACATGTGTGAAGTATGAGAACATGTGGCTAGTCGTCATTTTTCTTTTCTGTATTTGTTAGAATGATATTACTATATATATATATAGTAATATATATATATATATAGTAATATATATATATAAAGTCACAACCCCTGGTATGCCCAAATATGGGAGGAAGTTCACTGCTTCCATTCTCTGTGCATCAGGTCATCACAAGAGACCATCCAGACAGAAACCCAATATTTTTACTGTTGCCTTTGTTACATTTGTGTTGTATTTGTGCTGATAAATAAATTTTATTTATTTATTTATTTATTTATTTATCTTTATTTATCAGCACAAATACAACACACACACACACACACACACACACACACACATATATATATATATATATATATAAAGGTTCCTTCAACACATAGAGCAAAATCAACATAGGAAAATCACTGTATAAAACGTATACAGATAGCCCTCTATTTACGACCGCAATTTAGCCCAAAATTTCTTTTGTTAAGCGAGACATTTGTTAAGTGAGTTTTGCCCCATTTTACAAGCTTTCTTGCCACAGTTGTTAAGTGAATCACTGCAGTTGATAAGTTAGTATCCCAGTTGTTAAGTGAATTTTGATCACATGATCATGGGCATGCTGCAGAAGTTCTAACTGTGAAAAATAAGTCACATTTTTCAGTGCTGTTGTAACTTTGAACAGCCACTAAATAAACTGTCGTAAGTCAAGGACTACCTGTACGTGCCTGTGCTATGAATGTGAGGCAACTATACTATAGGGATACGTGATAACAGTATCATGATAATATTTTTTTACCTGCATAATAATAAGCTGTGCATTCATCTATAGTCATCACCACATAATGTTCTGTGCCTCCAAAATAGTTTAGAATAATAGTTTATAATAATTAGAATGATTCTAATTAATCTCATATTAGCCCATTTTGTTATCTTCTTACGCTGTTTCTGAATGATAATACCTACAAAGCAGGAAAAACGCTTTCAAGATAATCATTTTTTGCATTAAGTTTCTGTGTCATTGTAGTTTATTGTTGACTTATAGGAAATTATTGCTATAAATGTTCAGTTTCTTCACTCTTTTCGGTGTGCGAATGCTTTTAATAGTTCAAAATATTTTCTACTGATTCAGGTGGACAAATACATGAAAGAAATTCTTGATGATTTAATAAGCAACCTGACTAGCAATATGTGGCGAATTCGAGAGTCAAGGTATGCATTTCTAAAGTCAGCTCATGATTAAATTAAAATAATTGGTGTTTTGAAAATCAAATACTTACATGCATATTTTCTCTATATTGGGTTTTCAGGATTTATTTATCTAATTCTGTAAGTTATGTGAGCTGTACATTTTGGAGCTGGGGGCAGATTTTGTAATATTAGAGTACAAATATTTGGAAGTAAGTCATACAAGTTAGCAGGAAAGCTTAATTATGAAAAATATATTATGCATAATTTTTTGTTTGTTTTCTACCATATAATTTAAGTTGATATAAGCTGTACTAAATAATTACATTTCTGGAACTTTTTTTGACATTGATGCAAAGTACCATTAGGGACCTTATATAATACCACCCATAATATTTAATTAAGAGGGGTATTGTACTAAACTATAGCAAATAAGCCCTGTCTTTGCATGCACACTCCTATATAACCTAGCCTTCAGTTCTGCTGTGGGCATGAACAAGGAAATATTTATTATGTTGTAGAACTAAGTGAATTGTGGTTTTTGTTAAATATGGTTTGTTTAAAACAGTTAATTTAAATCATTGATGCTAGTTATAGATGAATACATAATCACATTAAGTGTTTCCTTAGAAATAGAGAACATGTTATAAGCACTAATTATTGTAAGATTGCAGTTTGTTTAAAAAGGTAGCTTGAAAAGGGAGATAAATTCTACTTTACGAAATTTAGGTGTACAGGCATTACTGTCTCCCATTATGTTATTCTTCTACACTTTTAAATATTGTACATGTTTGGGGAAACAGAATTTTTTATTTTATTGAAACTTCATATTATCAAAACATGGTAATTAAACTCTTTCCACAGCTGTTTAGCACTGAATGACTTGCTAAGAGGAAGACCTTTGGATGAGATTATTCATAAACTTCCAGAAATATGGGAAACACTCTTTAGAGTGCAAGATGATATAAAGGTACTAAAAAGTTTCATTTTCTAATATTGGGAAATTACTGTAATCATTGTAGGCAAAGAATAGCTCACAACCAATAAGGCTTGTATGCTTCCTCTGGTGTTATGCTGGGAATTCTCAGAACTCAACGTTCCTGAATGATAAACACACTTTTGTTGTCCATTTTAGATTTCAACCTTCATGGCAAAAATATTTGAGCTTTATACATAAAAGGGAAATACTTAGACTAGAAAATGATATTCAGCCTAGAAATTGGGCTGTATTTTGAAAAGTATTTATAGAACATTAAAGGAGTCAGATGGTTTTGATTTAGATTCTTTCCTTTCTCCTCATTTCTGTAAAGCGGGATTAGCAATCTTATTCTCTGCAAGCTTTATACACACAACCCCTTGATATCAAGGAATGTGAATTTTAAATTATTTTTGTGGGTTTCCAAACAAGCACCTTTGTTTGAAAAAGAGATTTATATTTTCTTGAAAATATACACCATTCAGGCAAAATCACTCCATTAATAGTGTCTGAGATTAAAATTGGAAATTTAAAATTTTTCTTTTCCCCCTTTCTCCTTTTCTTTTTCAGGAATCTGTACGAAAGGCAGCAGAGTTAGCCCTGAAAACGCTAAGTAAGGTATATTCTCATAATCACTCCAATAACTTCAAGAATTTTACATCATTCTGTGACTCAGTTTGAGCCATAGCACAAAGAATATCTTCAGAACATCTGTGCTCATAATGGTTTCCATCTGCCATTTGCATGTTGTTGTTTTTGTTTTGTTTTGTTTTGTTTTAAGGTGTGTGTGAAGATGTGTGACCCATCTAAAGGAGTGGCAGGCCAGAAAATCATAGCTGTACTTTTGCCATGTCTTCTTGATAAAGGAATGATGAATACGGTGACTGAAGTGCGGACCCTGAGGTACCTTATCCTTAAATTTTTTTCCCTGCTCACGTTTCGAAATCTCATATCCAGAAACGATTTCAGCAGGACTTTACCCATCATTCTTTCTCTTCATCGCTGAAATGAAATAAATGAATCCAAGGAATATATTTTTACAATAAATGATAATTTCTAGATTCCTCTATGATAGCATCCAGTGGTGGATTGCTGCCAGTTCAGGCAGTTCAGGCGAACCGCTAGTTCCGATGACCAACTGGCCCCGCCCATCTGCACCCGCCCTATCCTGTTCTATATTTCCTTTCTGTCCATTTCCTTTCTGGTTCAGCTGATTCACGCGGCACAGTTGATTTCACACCTCCACTGTTCTACTTATGGGGCTGCCTTAGAAGGTAAGCAGCTGAGCTTCAAATTGCTGTATTTTGAATGCTGCATGCAAGCGTCTTAGGCGCACAAGCACACGAGCACTGAACCTCTTGTTCAACTTGTTGCAGCCCACCACTGGTAGTATCCCATGATTTGCTTAGGTGTGCTTTTCTAATTGAATCATAGTTGGCTGGCCTTGCACCACCCACTAAAGTGATTATCATGATTTATGAACCAAGGAAAGTCAATGTAGAAAATATGCTTAATTATATGCATAATATACAACCACCTAAGCTTAGGTGGGAAAATCATCATTGCACCAATTAAAGAGTCCTACAGTTGCTACAACCAGCTGTGGAAAGAGCCAGTCTAACTTGCTATAAGTACAGCCGCTGAAATTAATAGATTGGATGAAGCTGTCTACCTGGATCCGTTTCAGTCGGGTTTCAGGCCCGGATACAGCACGGAGACGGCATTGGTCGCGTTGGTCAATGATCTCTGGTGGGCCCGGGACAGGGGCTGCTCCTCTGTCCTGGTCCTATTAGACCTCTCAGCGGCTTTCGATACAATCGACCATGTTATCCTACTGCGACGACTCGAGGAGTTGGGAGTGGGGGGGCACCGTTTTACGGTGGTTCTCCTACCTGTTGGGTTGGTCACAGTTTGTGTTGACCGGAGGGCAGGGATCGACCCCGAGGGTGCCCCAGGGGTTGGTTCTCTCACCCCTCCTGTTCAACATATATATGAAACCACTGGGTGAGATCATCCATGGTTTGGGGGTACGGTATCATCAATATGCTGATGATACCCAACTTTTCATCTCTATCCTAAACCACCCAAACGATGCCTTCGACGTGATGTCCCGATGCCTGAAGGCTGTGCGGATCTGGATGGGGAGGAACAGGCTCAAGCTCAATCCCTCCAAGATGGAGTGGCTGTGGTTTCCGTCATCCCGATTTGTGCATCTTGTTCCATCTTTGATGATAGGGGGAGAAATTTAGACCCCTCAGAGAGGGCCCGCAATCTGGGCGTCCTCCTGGATACGCGGCTTAGTTTAGAAGAACACCTGACGGCCATGACCAGGGGGGCCTTTTACCAGGTTCGCCTGGTATGTCAGTTGCGCCCCTTCCTGGATCGGGATGCTCTGTGAACAGTCACTCATGCCCTCGTCCTTTCTCGCCTGGACTACTGTAACACTCTCTACATGGGGCTGCCCTTGAAGAGCACCCGGAAGCTTCAACTGGTCCAGAATGCGGCTGCGCGGCTTATCATGGGGGCACCCAGATGCTCCCATGTTACACCCCTTTTAGGCGGCCTGCACTGGTTGCCGGTTGTCTTGGTGTGATTCAAGGTACTAATTATAGCAATAGCAGTTAGACTTATATACCGCTTCATAGGGCTTTCAGCCCTCTCTAAGCGGTTTACAGAGTCAGCATATTGCCCCCAACAACAATCCGGGTCCTCATTTTACCCACCTCGGAAGGATGGAAGGCTGAGTCAACCCTGAGCCGGTGAGATTTGAACAGCCGAACTGCAGAACTGCAGTCAGCTGAAGTAGCCTGCAGTGCTGCATTTAACCACTGCACCACCTCGGCTCTGTGACCTTTAAAGCACTCCATGGCTTAGGCTCAGGATACCTGCGAGACCACCTACTGCCACTGGTAGCCTCCCATCGTCCAGTGCGATCCCACAGAGTTGGCCTCCTCAGGGTGCTGTCGGCCAAACAGTGTTGGCTAGTGACCCCCAGGGGGAGAGCCTTCTCTGTGGGAGCGCCTTCCCTCTGGAATGAGCTGCCCCCGGAGCTTCGTATAATCCCCGACCTCCGGTCCTTCCGACGCACCCTAAAAAGTTGGCTTTTCCGGCAAGCCAGCCTGGCCTGAACAAAACAAAACAAATTATTGATCACTGTTAATTTTAATTTGATTTTTTTTTTAAAAAAATGTCATTGTCAATTTTAATTGGGTTTGGGATATTCTATTTAATTTTTTTTAACTTTTGTATTATGTGTTTTTTTTAATGTTGTACGCCGCCCTGTGTCCTTGGGAGAAGGGCGGCATATAAATCTAATAAACCTAAACCTATACCTAAACCTTTTGATGAGAGAGACATTTATGGCCCAGAAAGTAGATAATATAAGCTTCCTGAGAATTTGCTGCATTTCATTTATCTTTTGAACTACTTTGTTTTAGCGAATGGAAGTTAAATTCGGGAGCAGATTGTTTTCTGACACCTAAACAATATTCATTATGCGGCTGGATGGATTACCAGCAATGGAGAGGAATGCAAATGTGCTTGTCTTCCTCATTTTTATTTATAGCATTAATACCCTGGTGAAGATCAGTAAAAGTGCTGGGGCCATGCTAAAACCACATGCACCAAAGCTCATCCCAGCTTTGTTGGAATCCCTGAGTGTTTTGGAGCCTCAGGTCCTCAACTACTTAAGCCTGCGTGCTACAGAGCAAGAAAAGGTAAGGGCACCATGAAGTAAGAAGATTTCTCATTTATTTATAAAAAGCATCAGCTATGCTGGACTAAAGGCTGTCTAGCAGAGGAGGGAATGAGATTAGTTACATCATCAGTTATTTTCATACAGTTGAGATATCTACATGATATTTTAATTTTTAATTAAAATTCATAGTAAATAATTAGCAGTGTATACAAATTAGCTTTACTTAATTTGTTTATACTGTTTAACTAAAATATTGTCGAGTTTAAAAATTTTATGGGAATTATTCCTCTTTTTTAAGGAAATGTTTGTCTTTTCAATCACTCTTAACATAATATTGCTTGTTACCAGTGACGTGCGGTGAGGTTTATGGCTGGTGAGGCAGTTCTCTCCCCCGACACCCCACTGACTAAAGCATTTTCTTTCGCCTGCCTGTGCTCGCAGCAGAGCTCAGGCAGGCAAAAGGAAGCGCTTTAGTCAGTGCGGTGTCGGGGGAGAGAAGAGAATGCCTAAGTATTCTCTCCTCTCCCCCGACACCCCACTGACTAAAGTGCTTTCTTTCGTCTGCCTGAGCTGGCAGGCTGCCGTGGATACAGATGTGGGCAAAAGAAAGTGACTTTTGCCCACCTGTGCTGGCGGGCTGCCGCTTTCTTTTGCCCACCTGTGTCCGCGGCAGCCCACCAGCAGAGGCAGGTCTTTCGACCGCCTCTGCTGGCGGGGTGCCGCGGACACAGGCAGGCGAAAAAAAGTCTCTTTCGCCGGCCTCTGCTGGCGGGCTGCTATGGACACAGAGGTGGGCAAAAGAAAATGAATTTCGCCTGCCTGAGCTGATGGGCTGCCCTCCATGCCTCTCCTACCCCCTTCCCTCTCTTCACTCAAACAAACTCTCAAACAAGGACACACACAGACACACAGACAAAGTTGCACCAGGAGGATTAAGTTTGAATTCCTCCCTCCGACCCACATGTACATGTACCTTTTCCAGCTGTTTCACAGAGGATTTCAACTCCGCTCTTGCCTGCCATCATGAAAAGAAAAAAAAATGCAAAAGGAAAAAGGCAAGAGCTGAGGTCAGGCTAGGCTAATTGCTGCCAGAGTCACCATGGATGACTCTGCTTAACTGTTTAAAAAAGCCTCTAAAAAAAACGCCCTCTACAGGAGGCAGGAGAACGACGTGCCTCATCTACGTCAGGAATTTTTCGGCTTTTAACCCTTGCTTAACTCTGCTCCAGTGATCATAAAGTCAGACTAGATGAGGCACGTGGTTCTCCTGCCTCCTCCTGTAGAGGGCGTTTTTTAGAGGCTTTTTTAAACAGTTAAGCACTAACTAGAGTCATCCACTGTGACTCTGGCAGCAACTAGCTCAGCATTTTTCCTTTTACATTTTTTTTTCTTTTCATGATGATAGTGGTGAGGCTTTGCCTCCCCTGCCTCCCCTGACTGCACGTCCCTGCTTGCTACTATGCATCCACATGGGCCTTCTGTATTCTCTTGTCACCTTTTAAACCCTAGGTTTTCATCCTTTTTTCTTTTTATCATTAAGGCTGCAATGGATACTGCAAGACTAAGTGCTGCTAAATCCTCCCCAATGATGGAAACTATAAATATGGTAATAATTGACTTTAAGTTTTATATAACATATATAAAGTTTTATATATGTCCAAGAAAGATTGCAAGTAATAATGAAATTACTGTGATTATAAGTGATAGCAGACTATTGGTATTTCATATAATTATTTTATTTAGTAAAGGAAAGCTGGTGTTATAGCAGGAAGTTATCTACTTCTAATAATATCTTGATCAATAACCAGGAAGACAAGATTCACAAGATTGTTTCATGAGTTTTTAAAACAGGCTAGCTTTCCTGACATAACAGGGATGCAAATAAAGTAAGGGGTAAAATAGCCCTGAACACTTAACACCTCTCCCTCCCCCTGTACACACTTATATGCACACCCATACAAAGGAAAAAAAATAGTGGTTGTCATTTCTGTTTTTATGATAAGCTACACTTTAAAAATTGATGGCGAAGCAGCCATTGATAGACAGAAAAACATTTTTGCAAAGAAAGTACTGGATAAAAGTGGATGTATTTTAAATTGCTTCTGCTCCAACAGTAGTTCTTCCAGCAGAATGCTAATAAGCAGCTTGTGGGCAACAGTCTAGCAATTTATTTTATTATATTAATCTCTTTGGATGTTTTGATTTTCTTTTGGTTTTGTTTCTCCAGTGCTTGCAATATTTGGATGTGTCTGTTTTGGGAGAGCTAATTCCTAGGCTCTGTGAACTGACTAGAAGTGGATTAGGCATTGGCACCAAGGTATGCTTATGCTTAGGAAAGAAGGGTTTTGCATGAAAGTTAGGAATGCTAAGCACATATTGAAATTTGCATAGCCACCAACACATATCTATTTGTGTAATTATAAGTATACAATGATTTCATCTTGTGATGTAAGTGAATGTAGTTTGTAAGACCTATGCAGAAATGGGCTATTGGGAAATTCAGGAGAGAAAGTCAGGAAAGAATGATAGTGTTATGTGTTATGCCAGGGCTGTCGACCTCGATTTCATAGAGGGCCGCATCAGGATTGTGTTTTACCTCGGGAGGGGGGGGGGCAATTCGACATCACTCATGTTGAGGACACCTGTGGTGGCCTGAACACTCTGCCAGCGAAAAAGGACCTCAAGAGATCCACACACTCCGTTTTCGATGGCAGAGACGCTGCTGGCTGGTCCTTTGCTGTTCCAGGGTGGCCCCGCGGGCCAGATCCAGCCTGCAACCTTGAGTTTGACACCCCTGTTTTATTTAGAAGGTGATGCAATTATATCACATCAATTATGTCTTCCTTGGCAGTGCCATTGGTGGCGTGCTGTCGGGACTCTGCCATTGCCATTCTACTGAGATGAACAGTGACTGTGAATATGAAAAAGTCTTAATGCTTGGGGGAAGGATACTTGGGGGGGGGCAGATAACATTGGGGCAATTCAGCTAACCTAAAATTTTTAGATATTCTGCACTTGTAGATCCTGCAAATAAAATTCAATAATGAATAATATGGTGGCTATTTCCCTGTTATTCATACTGTCAGAATTCTGACTAGTGGTCTGATTCTCTACGTAGGTAGCCCTCATTTACCGACTGGCAACTTTGTTGCTCAGCTATGCCATGGTGAAGAGAAAATCAAATAACTATGATTTACAATATTACTTTGTCAGGCATGGACATAGTTGTTAAGTGAATCACATTGGGTCATTAAGCACGATGCCATGTGATCACACTGTCAGCTTCCAACTGGCTGCCAGCGTCCGCAATAAAACCAGCTAGGAAAGCTGCAGAAGTTTATCATGTAATTGTGGAATGCTATGACCGTTGTAAATGCACAGCAGTTGGTAAGCATCCCTAATCACAATCACATGACTGTGGGGATACTCCAATGGCCAGAACTTTGAGGACTAGTCACAAGTCTCTTTTTTTTCAGTACCTTTGTAACTTCAAATGGTTGCTATGTCGGTAAGTGAGGACCGCCTGTGTTCATTCAAAGTAGGCATCACAGAATTCAGTGGGGCTTGTTTCTAAGCAAATGTGCAAACATAAGCTTCTTTTTCACCCAGAAGAATAAACTAATTTCTGTCCTTTCCTATTTTTACTCTTTTTAGGGTGGTTGTGCTAGTGTAATTGTGTCACTAACTACTCAGTGCCCCCAAGATTTGACACCATATGCTGGTAGGTTTTAGAACCACATTTTCTTCCTTTTAAACCTTGCCTGATAAACTCTTTTTCTTTTTTTCCATTTTGTGAATAAACCCCCCAAACATTACTAACACACAAAAGATTTTCCTAATCTGCCGTAAGGATTTTGAACTTCTGTTTGAATGCAACCTTTTATATAAGATAATTCTTTTTAATAAAACAATTTTTCAACGAAGTGGTGAACGAAGGATAGATTACTGCTCCTCCAATTAGAGAAGAAACAGAGGAAGCTTTCCCCATTACATGGATTTAAGTCAACATAAAGCCAGAAATCAATTCCTATAGTCAACAATGATCCCTTTATTTGAACTAATGGTTACAAACCAATACTGTATTGAAACTTATTTGAAGAAAATTACATTATAGTATTGGTAATCTGCCACTATATTTTGTTGTTTTGAGCCTTCAAGGTGTATTGTAGCTGGTCGGAGTAGTTGTGTAATACATTACACCACATCTTTTTATTGTATTAATTGTATCAGAAGGATTGGGAAATGACTTTTTACTTGCCTGTACAGAAACTTACAGTTGATTGCTAAAGTAATTTCCTCTCTTACATAGGTAAACTCATGAGTGCGTTACTTAGTGGCCTAACTGATCGCAATAGCGTGGTGCAAAAGAGCTTTGCATTTGCCTTGGGACACTTAGTTAGAGTAAGTCATGCTTCTTCAGTTTTAAGATTTTTCTCTCCGGTTTTGTGGGTTCAGAAGTGACATGAGTTTTTCTGGGTTTTATTTTAAGACTTCACGAGACAGCAGCACTGACAAATTGCTTCAGAAGCTCAACAGTTGGTACATGGAGAAGGAAGGTATGCGCTTAAGATAACTATTTTTACAACATTGTGCATGTTAATGTAATTGCAATGTAATTCTCCACCTACTAAAAGTTACACATCTTTGATTTACAGGTTTGAAAATCTATAGCCCATGTTTTCTAAATAAGCAGAACTTTGAATAATGGTTTGAGCATCGTTAGAAAGCAGAACACTGAGCCCCTGGGCTGCAATGAAAGCAGGGAGTCATGTTTTTCTCACTGTGTTTTTTTTATTATTATTACGTTAGAACCAGTGTATAAAATGGCCTGTGCTTTAACTATGCATGCTATTGGACGCTATAGCCCAGATGTATTGAAGAATCAAGCCAGGTGTATTTTACCTCTGGCTTTTCTGGGCATGCATGAAGTTCCTGAAGAAGACAAAGGGGAGAAGGAGGAAAGCAACCTGTGGTGTGAGGTGTGGCAGGAAAATATACCTGGTAAGTGGATCTACCATTCATGGTTTTCGCTACTATTGACCACTTTGAAAGTACGAAAACCCAAAATACAAATCCTAAAATAAAATAGTCGTCTTGGTCTCTGAAAGTAGAGATTATGCAAAATCCTCTTCCTTCATGTTATTATTTATTTTCTCCCTCCCCCCCAAAATCACACAGATATACCGATGTCATTGTGCGTTGTTGTTTTATCATTTAGTTATGCTCAGACTTCCTTTTTCCAAGTACAATTTGAACTGGGACTTTTTGCCTGTTTATTTATTTAATTATTAAATTAATTTCATTTATATTCTATCTTCTCTTCTTAAAACCCCACAGTAGTATATATTCTTGTTAGTTTTAATGTAATTGTTTTACTCTTTTATATTATAGTTTTATCAGATTGTAAACTACCCAGAATTGTGTGACAGTGAGATTGGCAACAAATAATTTAAATAAATAAATAAATATATGGGTCAACTCTAATTTTATTCACATAGTAATAATGACTGATAGGGTATGTTGGTATGAGAGAAAACAGCTGGCCCAAAATCACAGTGAATTCATTTTACGTACTGAACTGTTTGATTTGCAGTCTAACATTCAACCATAAACCATTGCTGGTTTACTTAACTTCTCCTTAAGCAGGAATCGCTGTACCAGGCTACCTCTCAGTACATATTAGAGCAGTGGTTCCCAACCTTCCCAATGCTGCGACCCTTTAATACAGTTCCTCATGTTGTGGCCCCCAACCATCAAATTGATGTCTCGATTCCTAAGACCATCGAAAATATATGTTTTCCGATGGCCTTAGGTGACCCCTGTGCAAGGGTTGTTCGACCCCCAAAGGGGTCCCGACCCACAGGTTGAGAACCGCTGTATTAGAGGCTTTGTCCCCAAACTCTGTATCGGTAGATCTTGGTTAATGACCACTTCTTCGGCAATTGCTCAGAGTTGCTGTTGAACATGCATTTCTTAGGACCAGTCACCAAAGTTCTGGCCGCTGCAGCATCTGGGCAGTCACATGATCACAACCTGGGCACTTGACAACTGGCTCACAATTATGATGGTTGCAGTGTCCTGTCATCACCATTTGCTACTTTCCTGGCTGGTTTCACACAAGCAAAGTCAATGGGGAAGCCATCAGGGGAGGTTAGGTTGCAAGTTACTCCCACCACTTGATTTCCCAAGAAGCCCTGCTGCAGATTATGAGATCCCAGGCAGCCCCTCCCCTGCCCAGCTGCCCTTGCATGGTGCTGCAGCACCCACTCACAGAGCAGCAGCACACCCTCCTCAGCCCTCATGTCCTCACATGGTGTAGCAGCACTCTCTCTCTCCACCCTGCATATACTGTACTCTCCGTAGCAAAGCAGCACTCTCCCGTGCCTAATTCCCTGGTACTCCCCTGTCCTCCAGCCTGCTTTCCCATTACTGATCCACAATCCTCGCTTAATGATGGCAATAGGAACTGCTAGGATTGCCACCACTAGGTGCCACAGCCACATGACATCAGACTTTTTTAACCACAACCCTTAGCGATGAAAATCCCAGTTCCAATTGCTACTGTTAAATAACGACTACCCATATTAATATCCATCAGTGGTGGTGGTTCTCTTATTCATTCTAGCAAACGCTGTGTGTCTCAATACATAGGTACCTATGGTGGCATTAGGCTCTATATGGAGGAATTGATCGCAGTGACCCAGAAAGCTTTGCAGTCTCCGTCTTGGAAGATGAAAGCACAAGGAGCAGCTACCATGGCATCCATAGCAAAGCAGACTGGTGCTCTGGTACCTCCACACTTAGGCATGGTGCTCACAGCTCTGGTGCAAGGTCTGCCTGGAAGAACATGGGCTGGAAAGGTAAAAGCACTGACTGATGCAGTGGGTTGTCTCATGGTTAGAAATGGACATTTTAAAAAACACCGCAATTCATTTCCTTTTTCATGACTGCCTATAATTGGCTGAACGGCTTTTATTTTATAAACTGTCCAGAGGTCATTAAGGTGAGATGAGCAGTGTATAAATTTGATAAATAAATAAAAATGGCATGTTGTCAAATAAGTTCTAATGTGCTGGGGTATACATTTGTGAGTTTAATGGATCTGCGTTTGCAGAATCATTAATATGCTAGCTAGTGTTTGAGGTTAAAATGAAATTCTATGAGGCCAATTGGGAAAATCAAGTTTACCATTGAAGGAATAGCTGTTTAGTATTATAGTAACGTAAGTCGGGCTTTGGTTTGGTTTGGTTTGGTTTTATTGGGATTTATATGCCGCCCTTTTCCCTGAGGGGACTCAGGGCGGCTTACAACCACAGGGGAGGGGAAGTGCAAGGTCAAAACAAAACACTTTGTGAACAAAAGAAAAATAATAAAACACAACTTTCATTCAGCAATCAAACACTCGGGCGGGTAATTGGAAGCCTATCCCCAGGCCTGTTGGGAGAGCCAGATCTTGAGGGCTGCGCGGAAGGTCTGGATCGTGGTGAGGGTGCGGATCTCCATGGGGGGCTCGTTCCATAGGGTCGGGGCAGCAACAGAAAAGGCCCTCCTCCGTGTGGTCGCCAGTCGACATTGACTGGCAGATGGAATTGAGTTGGCTCTGCTGTCGTGCATTGTTTTTGTTCTCTCAGGTCTTTCACCCAACTATATTATTATAATTCACATCAAATGTTCATAAAGATGTAACTTGCATATTTGATTCTGCACTTCTAAATTTTTGTGGGGACAATATAGAAATCATACACTGAAATTTATTTCTTGTGTTATTTGTAATGATTTTAGGAAGAGCTGTTAAAAGCAATTGCCAGTGTCGTCTGTTCATGCAGGTAAAAATATTTTCATCTCCTAGTCTGAAAATTTCTCTCTGTATAAACACTTTGGGGTGAGATGAATTTCCTCATTGATTCCCGGGGACAGTCTCTTACCTATTAAAAATATTGTGGAAGTATTTTTAAAATTATTTGAATAGAAATGAACTAGAAGATTTCTAGTAATTGATAGGATCAATGAAATTGAGTTTGATCTAATGGTTAAGGCATCAGGCTAGAAACTGGGAGACCATGAGTTCTAATCCTACCTTAGGCACAAAGCCAACTGGGTGACTTTGGGCTAGTTCCTCTCTCCCAGCCCTAGGAAGGAAGCAATGGCAAACCACTTCCAAAAACCCCTTCAAAAGAAAACTGCAAGGACTTCTTCAGTCAAGTCCCCAGGAATCCAAAACTGACCCTTAAGCATCTCCCTCAACACACGCAATGGATGTTAAATAAAAAGGATGAAATAGCAAATGGACAAGTGCATTTGAAATGCATGTATATTCATATGCACATCACACTTCCTCCATATTTACATGCATTCCTTATATAGATATCCATAATTCATTAAACAACCAAGGAGATAGCACTCCTTGCTCGTGCTGAACCTTTACTTGGTATTCTGGTTTTTTCCCCACTGCTACTTTACACAGATACTGTATTATTCTTACTGCATTCAGGAATGAAGTTTAAGGTCCACACTTTAAAAAAATATTTCATATTTACTTTTAACATATGCTTTCCCTAAATCAACAAATAAATTTAGTTTTTACAATTCTTTTCCCCTGACTTGCTGAAGAGCAAAAAAAATCTACCAACTTAAAAGTGTCTTGCACTGCCCAGATTTTTCTCAGAGACACGCTTAATTGCCTTTTTATCAAAAATATGCCAGAAACCTTCCCAAGCACAATTTAGAAACGAATTTCCTGTAATTTTGCATATCTGCTTCCTACCTTTCCTTTTTTATGGGGGAATAGTAATGACAATATCCCAATCAGAAGTAGACCACGTACAGGTGAAACTAGTTATAACTCTACTCAGTTATACTGTCTACGCCAATGATCCCCAATCTTTGTGGCTTGGCCCAGCTGGGGGGAGAGAGGGGAACTGGGCTGTGCAGGCAATGAGTCAGCACATGCACACACACAGCTCAACTTGCACAAGCAGCGGGTTGTGTGAGTGCCTGCCAGCCCGCCGCTCACACGGCCCAATTCCAAATAGGCCACAGCCTATTTGGACTTCTCTCTTAAGATAATTTTTCCTGAAAACTATTGTAAAGATGCAGTTCTGGGATATGCATTGGGAAAAAATATATAGTTGCTGAATTGGCATGGGTATAAATGATACACCAAGAAGCTTTTCTTCATTAAAGGAAGAATGAAATTGCAAACTCTATGCTTTTCAGTGTTCCATTAGCTGATGTTTTGACAATTCAAAGCATTTTACAATAAAATAAAATGCAAGTTGTCTATACAGCCATATGACAGGCTTTACGTACCTAACGTAAAGGGAAAATGCATATTTTGCAAGAGATATACTTAAGCTGAGCTAAATTAAGAGGCTCGGTGTAATATCAAGGAGACAAATTGATTAGTCATGTCCTGTTCATCCTTTATTGGTTTTAGTGTGGAACTGCGCAAGCCTTTGCCCAATCAGCCCAGTGTTGATGATGTTGTACAGGCAATGTTGAAAGAATGCCGCAAAGAAAACCTCCGGTACAAGATTGTGGCGCTCCGGTGTATGGCTGATGTGCTTAAAGCCACCCAAGAAAATAGGTTCCAGGAACTGACAGACATAATCTTTCCAGTAATAAAGAAGGTAATCTTTCAGCCCTCCTTGGATTTGAATAATAGCATCACTAAAAATAGTACATTGTTGGATTTGCTACTTCTGTGAATTGTTCTATGTAATCCATATAAAAACCTTTGTAACTCTGTTTGGGATTAACTGTTATGTTATGAAAAGAGGGGAGGAGATCTCAAGGTGAGCCAGGCTGAACTAATAAGATCCCCCATTGAGGTGAAAGCAGAAGCACATCTTAGTTTGCTGCTCATTCCTGCTTTTAAAAAGCTTACTGTTCAGTCTGACCAAAGAACTAACAATCTCTTTAGAATTTTTAGACTAATAATTTACAGCATTACCAGCTGGTGCTAGGATGATATATGGCACAGTGATTATAATGCAGTATTGCAGGCTAATTCTGCGATCCTGACCAGCTCAAGGTTGACTCAGCCTTCCTTCCTTCCAAGGTCAATAAAATGAGGACCCAGATTGTTGAGGGCAATTATGCTGACTCTGTAAACCATTTAGAAAGGGCTGTAAAGCACTGTGAGGCGGTATATAAATCTAAATGCTGTTGCTATTGTTATGTAGCAGAAAGGCCTCATGAACTGCCTGCTAACTGGAGGAAGCCAGAAATTGTTAATGCCTGTGTACTTCTTGTTTCTTTTTTTATATATAAAATTTTTTTATTATTATTTTTTGTTACATAGACAACACATACCCACAACAATGAAAAGAAAAAACAAAAAGAAAAAAACAAAAAAAAGAAAAAAACCCATCATCACATATAGCATGTCGTTTGGTTACAAGTGTTTTAGCATTTATCATTCTTATACATTTATTATTTCATTTAATAGGTTATAATATACAGTTTGGGTTGCTTTATTTACCATCCCTTCCTCCTGTTATAACACCACCTTATTTTCCCTTTCTTTTGTCCCTTCCTCCCTTCTCTACTTTCTTCCTTCCTGCTCTCCCTTCCCTTCCTTCTTCCTGTACCTTTCTCCTACTCCTGCTCTTCCTCATCCCTCTTCTCTCCTCCTCTTTCTCTCCTTTCCATCCTCCTCTCCTTACCTCTTTCTTTTCACCCTCTCTCCCTTCTCTACTTCCTTCCTTCTTCCCTACCTCTCCTTTGCTCCTACTCTTCATCTTTCCCTTCCTACCCTCTCTCCTTCCTTTTCTCTCCCTTCCATCTTCCTTTCCTTTCCCTTTCCTTTCTCCCTCCCTCCCTTCTCTACTTTCCTCTTTCCTCCTCTCCTTCCCCTTCCTTCTTCCCGTGCCTTTCTCCTACTCCTACTCTTCCTCTTCCCCTTTCTACCCTCTCTCCTCCTCTTTCTCTCCTTTCCATCCTCCTCTCCTTACCTCTTTCTTCTTTCCCCCATCTTCCTTTGATTCTCTCCTCCTTTCTCCCTTTCTTTTTCTACTATTATTGGTGTGTCTATTTTAAATCTCAGTTTATGTTTCCTTGGGATGGTACTTCCGCCAACCCAAATATAATTTAGTATCATTTCTTATTCCCTTACCTCTGCTAATCTATACTAACTATATTTCCCCCCACAGACACACTTTGTATCTTTATATTGTATATATACTTATATCTTTGATAAAAAAACACTAAAAAACCCACAACATACATATGTTATATCAGCTGGTTACAAAAAGTTTTTGTGCATCTCTTCCATTAATTCATATTAATTCGAATGTCTTAACTCAAATATTTACTATATTAACATCATCATACCTCCACTTTTAGTTGACTACAGTTATTTAAACATCCTTCATCCTTAACTATACCAAAACTTCAATCCATAACCACATGCTGGCATTTCATTTACTTATTTATAAAATCCTCCATTAACATTAAATCCTCATATCCTGTTTTAGCTAAACATCCATAATATTTAATACCAAAGATTTCTAATTTCTAATCCTCCATGTATATAATTTATTATCATTCTCCTTTCTTTATTTAGTTATATCCTATATCATAACATTTCCCCCTATTAGTTAAGATTTAACTGTATATAGTTTTATTTTATTTTTTTATAATAATTATTATTGTAATTAATAATCTTTATATATAGTCCAAAAATATTTCTAACCTTCCCTTCTCATATCCAATTATTACTTATCATAGAAATTCAACATTGTATACATTACTATCATTATCAATTCTTATTCAACTATACCTATTGCAAATGAATTTAACTAGGTTTAGCTAATTTTGAATTATACTCTTCCATCTATCAGCCTGTATCTCTCCAATAACAGAACAGTCTTATATCTGCTGCCATTCAGGGTCCAGTTCTCCAAACATCTTATGAGCAAGTCCATACGAAGAAATCTTTGCACCTTTTGTTTGTAGTGCCTCTCATATAATGTTGCCACCCTCTTTTTATTTCCTTTATCAGCTTGTCTTTAATTCTCAGTAGTGGTATCAAATGTTTTGCAGATGGTATTTCATAAACTATGAATTCTTTAATGCTTCTCACCTCTTCCTGTGCCCTGTCTTTTGAAGTAAATTTTCTGTGTGTTTGCCTCCTCTTCAAACATTCCATTCTTTCCTCCCTCAGAAGTAAACCAGTTGCCCCGAATATCAACAAATTCAGAATCTTTATCTCCGACATCCTTATTTTGTATTTGAAAAACATTCTCAGTTTTTTCCTCGTACTTTGTTGCCAAAAAACCAAATAATCCAATTTCTCTGAATTCTATCTTGTGTGTCAGACAGCTTCTGTAGTGCTGAAGAAATCACTTGAATAGACACTTGAATAGACGCCATGTTTATACGCAGTTAGTATTTTTTCTTGAGAGCTCTGAAGTATTTGCAAGTAAAGGCAGACTGAAAGCTGTACAATCTTATCAGATCTTAAGCCAATACTGCCAAGCAATAAAAGTGTCAAGATGTAAACAGCCAAATTATAGTGAATTGGTTTACAGCCCATTTGCGGAAGATCAGAGGAGATGTTGGAGTAATCTATCCATTATCCGTGTGAATAACATTTAAAACCACCGTCCAAAACCATTAAAAGGATCAAAATCGCCACTAGATTCTTCTGTTCTTTAATTTAAATTAGTTTGAATTTTTAGGTGGTCCGTTTCTCTCTAAATAATAAAATATTCTTACCAGCTGGAAACACTTTCTCTTTCTTTAGGGCTATCTGCAGTTTCAATTAGCCTTGTGGCTAATCCGGAAGTCACTGGCAAAGGAGGTTTTTCCAGGGTCCCCAGAGACTTTGCGAACGTCTCTGGGACCACTGGATCTCCCCCTACCTTCACTGTCTCTTCGGGACAGCTTGGGTCCAAAAAGAAACCGTCCAGATGCTTCGGAATAGAAGGAGATTCAGGGAGAGCCTGAAAGTCCGTCTTCTCACTGCTAAGCCCCGCCTTCTTCCCCTGTACTTCTTGTTTCTGAGACTCAGTCTCAATCCTATATCTTTCTTTGGAGAACAATACATTTAATCAGCCTTTTATATGTCACTTTCCTCTTTGAAGGATGCTGCTTTCAAATGGGTTGCAGATCCTTAATAAAAATAGGGCAGATGTCAGCTAATGCACCTATAGCAGAAGGACTATTTTCAACTTTTTTAATATCTTAGGTTTTTGGGACACTTCTTAGTACAGTTCCGTAAAAATTTATTTTTTTCTACATCGATTACTAGTTTTTTTTATTTCCTTGGCTGACTTCCTTCTCAGTGAAGGTAATTGTAAAAAGTTGTAAAAACAATTTGTGAAGCGTACACTATCTTGGGATCTGTCTCTTTATGAAACAGGTATGGCTAGTGGGACTTCTTGGCTGAACTGTGAGATTAAGAAAATGGTCCCTGCCATCATCTATTGGATTTAAATCATTATTTTTATTGGTATGCTAATTAAATTTTGCAAGTTTGATCTCCTGCAGTAGTGATGCCATGATTAGCTTTCATGTAATAAACTGTTTTATATTTCAATATATTACTCTGAATTCTTTGTTACTAACAAAATGTAGAATAATTTAATGGAACTGTCAGGATGTTTGTAAAAAAGAGAAGCATAAAAGCTAAACCACCATTATTATTTTTTCTTCTGCTTGTTCTTTCTCTTTCAAATTTCACACCCTCTGGTTCCACTGCAGAATTGTCCTGAGAATGTAGGAAAAAATTCGTCACACAACAAACGATGAGGATGAGAACGAAAATGAGAAAGAACTCCAAGTTGAAGCTCTCCTCTGTGCCTTTGAAAGTTAGGCAAGCCTGGCCTAAAAACTCAGAAACACAGTGAGGTCTAATTCCAGGAATTTGAACTATTTTATCTTTAGCTTTTGCAAGAGCTCATAAGAGAGAAGGAATAATGTATTAGTTGTTGGTTTTGTTGCAGTTCTTTTGCTTTGTATTTTTTAAGGTTACCTTCTTAATGTCTTATGATTGAACCTAATATAAGGATTATATAAGTGGGTGAGCATTTTTTTAAAAGTTCAGAAAGGAAGCGGAAAAAATGGAACGATTACAATCTGAAATTTCAAGGTAAAGCCAATTTTGTCATTTGTTTTTAGGTTCCTGTCTTTGTTCCTGATCTTTAGTTTTCATTGAAGCTATATTAATTTAAGCTACTGGGAACAGTAAATCTGCTTGGAATAGAATATGAAGATTCATTTGGGAGATTGTTGTCCAGAACATAGATGGGTGGCAAGGATACGGGACTGAGAAATGGAAGTCATAGGCGACAACCAGAATGTGTTCTAACCTGGCTCCCAAACACGACAAACGCTCTGTAGTTAAATAAATGTTCCCTTTATTAGGAGCACCAGCAGTCCTGGCAAAAAGTCTCTCTCTCACACACAGACACCGTTCATGTCTGTGAGGGAGATGATTAGTTGTCTGCCACACCTATTCATCTCCGCCCTCTCCCTTTTATCCCCAGAGCTAGGATGGGACTTGCTAGCAGTGGTGGCTCTTCCATCCCAAGGATCAGCCCTTAGAACCGTTCTTTTCTGCCTTGCGCATCTGCGCATCAGGCACTGGTCCCAGCTGTTCCTCCTATTCCTCATCAGCCACTTCCAGACCTTGGGGCTGTTGACACTCCATCTGAGAGCTTATGGCAGACGCCTCTGCGTATTTCTCTATCTCTGACAGCTCCAATCCCTCTTCCCCCTCAGGTTGCCTTGAGCCTGGCCCTGACCTCCCACGCCTCCTCCTCATCTGATTCGGCTGCTGGAGGAGCCGTCGACAGGACATAACAGAATGCATGGCAGTACTGACAGAAAAGTCAGTCTGGCTCCTGCCTCCTTAAACAACCCAAGTGCCATTATCAGATCTTCTAAGGCTCTCTGTAACTGAGCACTAACGGTTATTGGGATACAGATTGTCTATATTTTGGTCTCTTTTTTTTTAAAGGCTGCTATCGACAAGAGCTATGCAGATTAATGTGTGAGCGTCTGAGACTTAGTACATGGAAAGTACAGCTCGGCGTTCTCCAAGCCATGAAGGCTTTTTACCAAGGGTAAGATTTCTGCGGGTGCTGGAACTCCTGCTTCTGTTCTTGTTCATTCACTCCTCCCTCACAGTAACGTGGAGATGAACAGATTCAAAATCCTTTGCCTGAGCTTTGTGGATCTCATTGCCTCTTCTCCCTATCTACTTCCACTGACTGGCATGGGGAAACTGTCATGTTTTAAGTCAGAGATGTATGTAGAATTGAAAGTTCAAGCTCCACAAGGCTCACCCAATAACTGAGTGTATAGCATCTTCGGTATTTACAATTGCCACACGAAAGGCCTCTGATGATGACTACAGCGCACCTCAGTGGAATTTTAAGATAGTAAAGGCCCGTGTTTCTTTGGGGAAAAATAATGCTATATTCTTCCATTTGGTAGGTTGTTATTATTTTGAAGCAGAACACTCTGACCCTGAGGCTTGGCAAGAATATGGTTGGAAACCTGTTCCTCCATCACTCATTCCTAGGTAAATCTCTTTCAATCCTGTGCTTGCTTTGTCCACTTATTTTTGTTTGAAACCTAATGGAACAATCAAATCTTCCAAAGATTCATGGTGACAGCCAACTGATCACAGAATTATTATTGCTTCTCTGGCAACGGAGCAGGATTGCGTATATTCATATCATATCTTTAAGATGTTCTCTTATTTGGATGTTCTGCTCAATGGGATTAGATGGTAAGAAAGTTTGGAATTTCATCATTCTGCTCTTCCCAACTTTTTAACAGAGAGAGAAAGATTGTCCCTGTTCAGGCACACTAGATAGACCAAGCCATGAAAATCACTATCCTATAACTTATTTTTATTGAAAATGGCTAAATAGTAGAGTCTTTGCAAATTTGATTTGCAATAGCTCTTCCTCCTCCTTATAGTTCAGGATGAGGAAGGGTCTTTTCTGAGCCACTTCCAAACAAACCTGGATGCACTTGGCTTAAAAAATTGATTTAACCTTCTTGCCTTGGCCATGGAGCCTGCACATCCTGTCAAGGTCATATTCCTTGCTATCCCATACAGGTAATCGTTAGCTTACAACAGTTCATGTAGTGACATTCAAAGTTACAACAGCACTAAAAATGTGATTTATGACTGTATTCACACTGATAACCATTGCAGTGTACAAGGGTCACGTGATCAAAATTCAGACGCTTGGCAACTGATTCATATTTATGACGGTTGCAGTGTGATCAACTTTTGCAAACTTCTCACTAGAAAGATCAATGGGGAAGTCATTTCACTTAACAATTGTGGCATGAAAGGTTTAAAAGGGACCAAAATTCATTAGCTACATTGCTTATCAACATAAAGTTTGGGCTCAGTTGTGGTCCTAAGTCGAGTAATTACCTGCATATGTAGAAGATCAGACCAAGAGCTATTTGTCCATGGACAGAAATGAAGAGGTAGGTTGATATGATTTAGGTTCTGTCTGCAGTCCTGTATACTGCAGATATAAAGAGAACAAATGGGGCGCAGAGGCTCACGTGGTTAAGACATTGAGCTTGTCGATCAAAAAGTCGGCAGTTCAGCGGTTTCAAATCCCTAGCGCTGCATAACAAAGTGAGCGCCCGTTACTTGTCCCAGCTTCTGCCAACCTAGCAATTCGAAAGTACGTAAAAATGCAAGTAGAAAATAGGAACCACTTTGGTGGGAAGGTAACAGTGTTCCATGCACCTTCAGCATTTAGTCATGCCGGCCACATGACAACAGAGACATCTTTGGACAACGCTGGCTCTTTGGTCTCCTGTGTGCTGCTTGGGGGAATCCAATCATGGGTTAACTTTGTCCATTAGCCTAGAGACTGAGTATGTAAATTTTGACCATGCATCCTCTGACTGGACGGTCAGTTTTGTACGAAGTCAGCCATTGAAAGAGTGTTGTCAATGTCACTTATGGTCATAGCCAAAACAGGTATTAAAAGTCATGTCCAAGTAGTCCAGTCAGGAAAAAAGGCAAGGTTGTCATTGAGTCAGAGTCAAGAGGGCCCTGGCCAGCCGAAACTGCGGGCGGGTTTGGATTCCCCTCGCAGCACCATAGAAGGACCGTTCAGGTAAGTCAACGGTCGCTTGAAACAGAGATGAGCACCACCCCTAGAGTCGGGAACAAATTAGCACATATGTACGAGGGGAATGGTTACCTTTTATAAGAGAACAATTAAAAAAACTTTAATAAATTCAGAGGGCTGTATGTATCTGCTATCCTTTTTTTATATTAGGATAAAAATAGATAATTTGAGAACTCAGGGCTTTCATGCAACCTACAAAGACTTGGGTACAGCCCTAGGGCAATGTTGGCAAATCGAGTGCTGAAACAGGAGCACGTGGGCACGGAGAGGAGCACCGTAAACCAGAAGAGGCAGCTCCCTGACATGCATGTGCAGGTAGTGCCAGAAACCAAAAGAGCAGTTCTGAGGTTCTGGTTTCCAGCATGTGCCATGGGCGCCAATCACTTAGTCTTCCAGTTTCTGGCACACAGTGCATACGAAGTCCAGTTGGTTGGCGCAAATGCATGCCAGAACCAGGAAGAGCAACAGGCAATGGCTGGCATGCCTGGAGAGATGGCTCTGCATGGCATTTCTGGCACACGTGCCATAGGTTTGCCATCACGGCCCTAGAGATTTTAAAAACTGTACTTATTTATCATTAATCTGACAAAATGAGAATTATAGAGAATAAACAAAGACAGTAAATTACATGAATTATTTTACATTAAATTGTATTACCTGTAATTATAAATTAAGTCAGATTTAATTTTGTCTTAGGTACCACCAGTTATTCTTTAATGGATACTTCCCATATACATTATGAAAATACACAGAATACAGACCAGAAGATCATCCATGTTGAATTAACTTTAGGTGAATAATGTATAAACCAGTTGCTGGTAATCATCTAGACATGCAACAGGTACTTACCATGGCAAGTTCATTTCCACACAAATCAATTAATTTGTTCAAATAACACTATTGTTTGATGAATAATTTAACAATATTACTTAATAATAATATGGTCTATTATTAAATCCATGCTAAATTGGGGTTAGGAAAAAGGTAAAAATTGAGATACTGCATACCACTGGTCAAACGATGTATAAATACTTCATGCTAGTAATTCAGGCACAAAATTATATTATTATACACATAATTTGTGTTCACCATTTAATTGTAAATCTTATTTCATTAGAGAATAAAGTTATACTTCCATAAGGACTGAAGCTTTGTCAGTAATAGAGGTGCTGCTCACCAAGCTGGAAGGTAAGAATTACAGTTCTGAAAATTAAGATGATTCCTTAAATCTGAAGACTGAAGGACAGGATTGTATCCCATTTTGCTTTAAAGAACAGTTTTGGCCAACCTGATTCCTGCTTGTTGTTTTAAGTTTTTAATATTGTAGTTTTTAACTTGAAGTTGTAATTTCATAAAATAGCTGAATTTGTCCTACAACAAAGGTTATAGAACAATTTTTATAAAATGCTACTATTTTCATCATTATTAGGCAGTCATGTTGCATTATTCAAAGAGGATCTTCATCAATTGAAATTTGATGGTGGGGTAGGATACTTAGATCAACTGTGTTTTTACCACTATCAAGCTATACTAGCATGTTAATTGTATTGTAATTGTATGAAATTGTATTTTAATTATCAGAACCCATTTTAGAGCTAATTTTAGCTGAAAATGTAAGTAGAAAGGTTAATGGCGAATCCTTCTTTTTCTCTTTCTTGCATAGAATCAAACAGTGGAAAGCCTGAACACTGAAAGTAGAGAAGTCCTCATTGGCTCTTTAACAGCACTGGACTTTGGACAGTAGACCTGACTACAAGAAAAAGCATCTTATTAAAGAAAACTTTAGAAAACCTTGATTGAATTGAATACCAATCAAGTGCCAACGTGAACAAAAGCAAGCAAAAAAAAAAGTGCAATGAGCTCCGTATTACCTAGAGGAAAAGTAAAGATGATTTTTGTAGCATGCATAAATTCCCTGGCTGAAATAAAGAACACCTTGATTCTCTTCCCCATTATTTCCTTTTTTTTTCCTTAAAAGAAACAGTAATAACCTATGAAGCAGTTTAGTTAAAATGCAAAGCCTTGAAAGTATTAAGTGAAAAATATCCAAGCTACATAAGGACATTTTTGGAATTGTTGTTTGTGAAGAGACCCTTGTTTATGACTTAAGACTTGCGGAATCTTTAGTTTACACAAAAATAGCCCTTATTATATAAATCTAATGAATGAAAATCATAGCAAAACACCAGAGAGCAAACTTTTTGTGGATTTCATGTGGGCCAACTTTTAGTATTGTGTCATGATGGCAGTGTTATAATTGGTATCATTACTAATGATAGTACAAAAGAACAAAGTTGCCAGAAATATTAGAGAGCAGCAAAGAGTAAGAGTTTTGTGTATCTTTTTATTGCAACTAGTGAGTATCTAGATTTTTTAGCCCAAACCTCATAGCCCTACCAACAAGTTAAAAGCATGGGTGTCCAACCTTTTTGAAATTGAAATTGTCTTGGGCCACATATAAAATATAGTTAATGTATATAAATAACAAATTTCCTTAAGTTTAAGATCTCATGGGGCCACATTATTAGGTGTGCAGGGCTGCATATAGCCAATGGGCCGTGGGTTGGACAGGGCTCCCTTAAAGGGACTTAGTTTGCCTCTTGTTTTGGAATGCCACTAGTCAGTGTTGGTTGCTTTGGACCATAAAATCACTTCATCCCATATAAACAGAGTATATAAGATTTGGAAAAACCTATGCCTTCCTGCATTAAAACATGAGAGTTCTCTTGGATAAAAATGCACACAAGAAAGCACTTTAATTGTCTGGATATAAGGGTGTATAGAGCAGTTAGGTTTTTAAGACCTTACATAAGGTATGTTGTTTTTTTAAAGAAATTCTACATTTTCCGTGCAAGAATTCATAGTTAAATTAACCTTCTCACAACAATGACCGCTTACTTATTTTGGGAAATATTCTTAAATAAAAAAGGATTGTGCTGCTAAAACATTATTAACCTCGGCCCCAGCCATTTGCATCTTCTTTCTAGAAAGTACTTTTGATTTTCACCATAAGCTTTGACATCAGAGTACAAATGTTTAATCAAATCTGTTCTTGCAATTGTCTAAAAAACAGCATCTGCTCCAATTTTAATAAAGATTTCTTAGTGAAATTGTTAATTTGGTTAACCACAGTTTTCTGCTAGGTTTGTAGAGTTATGTTAAATAAGTGAAAGTATTATATAAGACTCAATATATACTTTGTGGTAGATTTTTCATGCTAAGCAAATTGTGGTCTACCTGTAGGTAGGACGTCTTGATTTCTATATGGAAATTCTTACATATTCTGTGTAGGAATTTTGAAACATGCAGAACTGACCTCTGAAGAAATCTTATATACTTGGGGTCTACCCCTGTAGAGATTGTGAGATTGGGCTAGACCATCAGTGACTTTTGAAGCTACCCCAGGATCCTTCAGATGAGTTAGTTTATTAACCAATATCACTATGGGATGTTTTTTTATTCTCAAAATTTTATACAGATGTAGAACATAATTGCTATAACTTCATAATTGTCTTAGATTTGTACCCTAATACCCCATATCTGAGCTTGGAATGATTTTTTCCAGTAAAAAAAATAAATTCTTTCTTTTGGGAGGGAATGCTTTCGTGCTCTATGATTATATAGATGCAAAAGAACAAGGTATAGGTTCTGAGTAGAATAAGAGAAACCTTGATTCTCAGACAAGAAGGCCTCTCAGTCCCCGACAAGTTTGCTTTCTCTGGAATTGAAATAAGAAATGCTGCTGAGTCCATTTTTCTTCTTTACCAGCTTTGATTGGGGTGGTACTTTCACTCTTCAAAAATCCAGTAGATTTCAGGAAAAGAATTCTGAAGATTGTTGCATGCTGCTGCCCAGATATTCAAAAGCATAAATAACTCTCTTCTCACATTCATGTTACCTCAAGAGGGACGGTGGGATCCCATTCTAGATGTCCCATCCTGTTTTTAGGGCTGCTAGAATACGTTAAGAATTTGAAATAAGTTAAAACAAATGTTTATGTCATTGGACTGCCTGTAAAAAGAAATATCACCTCTAATACCTGTAATTTTAAAGATGGTAAGGTACCATAAAACTGGTTTAAAATAATTTGGCATGTCATAGAAGGCAGCTTCCTATTGACTTTGCCCGGAAGAACCATAACATTGAATGTAGATACAAGATCTTTGTGATTCTGTTGTCTAGCAGCAGTATATATTTTTGGGTACTAAGCAGGAATGTCAAATGTTGCCTTTTTTCCTTGAGTGTTTTGTAGAAGCCATGATAATTGTAAAAGTGCTGTCTCTCTAGACCAATGATGGTGAACCTTTTCAGCACCAAGTGCCAAAACCAGAACATGCGTGCATGTGTGCGCGCCAGAGCACCGGAAACCTGAAGACCAGCTGGCCAGCATGCGCCTGCCTGTTTTTTGGCCATATTTCAGGCTGTATTTCGGGCCATTTTCAGGGCCAAAAACAGCACGGAAAACAGCCTGAAAATGGCCTGGAAAACAGCCTGGGTTTTTGACCGTTTTGGCCATTTCCAGTGCTCTGGTGCCCGTGAAGACCAGCTGGGGGTGGCGCGGATGCCCAAAGAGAGCGCTGTACATGCCACCTTTGGCGTGTGTGCCATAGGTTCACCATCACGGCTCTAGACCTTTGAAGCAAGAACTTCAATATTGAGAAATCTAAAGTCTAAGTTTGCAACTGCTGCTGTGCCAGATGTTTCCAAGTGGAAATGTTTTACTTAAGCTGAAGACCTGGGGGTGGGGGGAGGAATTAGCTAAAGTGTAATTTTAAATAGTTTGGAATTTTTTTCCTCCTCTTCAAAATTTATTAACAAAAAAACGTGCCTCTGTGAGAAACCAACTTACAATATTTTATTTAGAGGTTAGATACTTGTTCCTTATTAAATTTGTAAACTTGAGAGGGAAAAAGTGGCCTTTGGAGTTTCCTCTGAAAACAATTGCACTATTAAACACCGTTGCCCAGATACGGGCATCTGTGCTGCTATATAATGCTGCTTTGTATACCTGGATTAAAGTGTGAAAATTTGACACTAAAACCCCTGCTGACTTTACAAAACTGTTTTATGTTGAAAGATTTCTAATGTTGCAAGAGCTCCATTAAATTCAGTGCATTGAATTTTTGTATCTGGATGTTGCATATGTACATGAATTGACTAAAACCTTTTTTTTCCTGCATAAGGAGAAACATTAAATAAAGGAACATGAGCTTTCTTGGAATAATTGGTAATTCTGTTGCTGGAAGAGAGCCTAGAGTGAATTCATTTGGCTGAATTGTTCCTCTTACACTGGGCTTCCATTTTGAGGATTATGTAATGTCTCTTCGGAGTTTTTACAGTCCAATTATCCTTTGAGTTCTTTCTTACAAATGCCAAAGACCATATTAATTCCTGCTTGCATTTAAAATATTTTAATTCCATATAGGTAGTTCATGAGAATGGTTGATTTTGGAATCAGGATTGGAAGGGGCCTGGTCTAATTCCCTGACCTAGGCAGGAGACTTTATGTCATCCTGGACAATTTTTTCTTTAAAATCTCCAGCAATGGAGCAGCCACAATTCAGAGAGGCAAGCTGTTCCATTAATTGTTCTTCCAGGAAAGTCTTCCTTCCAGGTTGTATCTCTCTCTGACAAACTTCCAGCAACTGTTTCTTGTCCTACCTCAGGTAGGAGTTGAAAATGATTTGATTACATGATCTGATTACTGTCAATCTAAAAACTCAGCTCCTTTGACAAGTCTATAATGCTGGAAAACCTATTTGTGAAGGTTCCCCCAATGTAAAATAACATTACCATTGGGTATAAAGAATTGGCTTTATATGATACCCTCTTATCCCCCAAAATAAGACCTCCCTAGATAATAAGCCCAATTGGGCTTTTGAGCACATGCACTAAAATAAGCCGTCCCCTGAAAATAAGCCTTCCCTACAAATATTGCAACACAGCAGCAGCCATGAGGTGACCACGCTCACCACTTCCTGCACCTCAAAAATAATACTTCCCTGAAAATAAGGCTAAGCGCTTATTTTGGGGATCAAAAGAAAATAAGACCCTGGCTTATTTTCGTGGAAATGTTATTGTTGTTTTAAAGTCTTAAAAGTTATCTGTAAGAAGCTGGTGTGTTTGTCTCCATGCTGTCAAGGGCAAGGCGGACAATGTAAAACTAAAAATAATTTTATCCTTGAAACATTTAATTAACTATTAGTAGAGTAGCTGCTTGAACAGAATTAAAATTCCATTTAATTCCCCTAGTAAAAGGTTAAATACATCATTACTCCAAGAAAATGTAACTCCATAAATTCCTAAGAGGCTTCTGTTGTAGACTAAAAATGATGTGCTGAAGTTGAGATTGTGCCAACCAGTTTTAGACCAGCATGTTACACATATATGATATAGTATCTAAATTTGGATTGAATAAACTATAACATGGTTTATGCATATGAACTCAAGCCAATATAAAATAGAATATTTGCTACCTTAGCCAAAGGTGATAAACTGTCCCACCATTTAATACCAATTCCTGATACATTTTTAAGGCTACATAAAATTGGTGAAGTTTCTTTTCTTCTCCAAAGGAGTGGGTAAAAGGAAAAGGAGGCTTGTTTTACAGGCACTCACCACTCAAACGGTCCATATAAAAGTTAATATTTGAGCAGTTGAACTTTTTAAGCTGAAATCAGGATCTCCTATTTTCTATTGGTGAGTCTGAGAGTGGATCAGATCCCCCACAAAATGGCTGTGAGGTTAATCAAAGTCTGACGTGAAACCTGTTTCAAATGGTGTTGTGGCTCCTCAATCTCTTACCTTCCCAGCATGCAATGCACTTCTACCTCATTCATTTATTCATTCATCTGGGCAAATGTTACAGTTAACAGCCTTCTCTTCTTCCCTTCAGCCATTTCCTGCTTTCCAAAAGGACCACTTTTCTAATAGTTTGGGACCTCCAGCTCTGAGACAATAACAATAACTAAAAAGGCTTCAGGTAAGCCACTAAACCAGCTTGCTCATATAGCAATCCACATTAAGTTCTAGGAAATACAGTTAAGGAAATCCAACAGCAAATAAAGGCAGTATCTGAGAGGATTTTATTACTAATACAAATATATAAGGACAGATTTTGCTGCTATACAAAAACACATTTAAATTTAAAACAAGAGCACAGAACTCAGAGTCAATGTTACATAGTAGTACACAATTTTATAATCTTCTGGTTATGTAGTATTTATTTTATATGGTTGTGCATTCCTGGCCAATAAGTAGTTTGCTTTATGGAAACAGGTACATTTTATGGGGATGATTTTGTTTCTTAAACAAGTGCAAGCTTTTTTGTAATGAGAAAAAAAATAGAAGAGATATTTACAAGTCTTTAAAATATTTCTAATCTAGATTAAGAAAAATAGCTGCATTTACAGATTAACCCTTCTGTACCTCAAGATGTTGAGTACAGAGAATCTCAATGCTCTATAGAGATAATACATCGATATTGCTATGCTAACGAAGAGGCATTTCTATATTTTAATTGCATCCCATTTTCTCTTTAAAAATATAAGCGAACCACCAAGCTACAAATATTTTTAAGCATCCACTGGTATTTTTAGTCTCTTTTCTTTCTTGCTTAGTTTATCGGCTCTTTGTTGTGCAGCTCCATTATTTCCGTTCTGAGACTGTGTATATCGTGCCACGGTAGAAACACCATCCAAAAATTTGGTCTTGTACAATACATTTGCATTGTTGAACATACCATCCTTCAATGAAACTACAATAAACTGGAAGAAAAAACAAAAAAATCATGTTAAACTATTAAACTAGGCTTTCAGCTGAACCTAGCGTTATCTAACTAGTTATGAAAAGATAAAAAAAGTAAAAATAACCATGTTATCAAAATGTTAATGTACAAATTTTATCCAGACTGGACATCATCATAGCATGTGAAAACAAACAAGATACTTAAATAATACATATTCATGTATATATTTAAATTATTTGTATTTATACTTAGAGTTTGAAACACTCTCTAAAATGTTACCTTTTCGAGCCTCTGATTAAAAAAAAGGTTTGAAATAGTTCACAACTCTGAAAATATCCTAGGACTATGCATTAGAAGAGTTAGCTATTTTGAAAAAAAGGTCTCTAAAGAATGTCCAGTTTTTTATTTGGGATATTAGTAATTAGCAATTCTTCAACTTTGCTGAAGTAAAATAGCCGGCATGATAGTGAGAGAAAGTTACCTATACTTCTGTGCACCTTGAAAAAACATGCATTAAAAAAGCAGAGTCAACGAAGTGTAACTGCATAGATGGCCCTTGTTTAACAATTTGTTCAACAACTAAACTTGTGATGACAATGAATGAATGGTATTTACAAGGTTCTGGCCATCTCACTGCCCTCCCCCGTTCATGTCATTGAGATCCAGATGTTCACCAATTGGCCCAGATTTACAATGGTCACACTTTTCCAGTCATGTGATCACAATTTGCAACCTTTCCTGCCGACTTTCCAATAAGCAAAGACATTGGGAAAGTTGGCAGGAATTTGGAAGTTATGATCATCTGGGGTCCTCACTTAACTGGTGAGGTCCTTGCTTAATGATGGTAGAGCAGTTGTTAAGCGGTGCAGACACATGACATTGTGCTTTTCCACCAATGAAAATTCCCATCCCAATTAGTATCCTTGAGAACTACTTGTAGGTGCTGACAAATGGCCTACTAATTTAAAGGCAAAGACCCTTTCAAATTAGGCACAAGGCTTCCAGTGATTCCATGGAAATATCCATGTAGTCTTCTCTACCACAGTATAAAACTGGTTTGCTACTTCAGCACTTTTTTGAACTCTGCAGTCTACAGGGCTGGGATTTCCTGTTGGTCTCACATTTAAGTTCCAATTAGACTTGACCTCATTAAACTCTGAGAAGCAAAAATAAAATAAATTCAAGAATCAACCAATGACTTATGGCCACTAAAATGAACTGTATGTTATGCAAATTGTCTTTACACAAAATGGATTTTTTTTTTTATTTTTTTTGCCCATATATAGTGGCAGACCACCAGAAGCTGAGAATAGGGGGAAAAAAGCATTTGTTTTATATGAATGACAACCTAGGAGAATAAGGGATCCAATTCTGGAGCAAAGACATAGGATCTGTTTGTCTGTAAAGCAAATTAATTCAGGAACAGATTTCCCCTAGGGTAAATAGAGAAAAGAAGAGTTTCAAAACTTAGTGCAGAAGATGCTTTTGGTAAATTGTTGATACCTGAGAGTGTCTGAAATGGGTCCGAAGCATCTGCCCAATATTCTGAGTATGTGAAAGATCAAGGGCGGCATCCACTTCATCCAAGATGTAAATGGGAGCAGGTTTGAAGAGAAGCATGGCCAAAATTAAGGACAAAGCTACAAGGGATCTAATATATAATATATTTTAAAAGAACCGTACAAAAATAAAATCCCATCAGTATGCTAACATCAAAGAAAATGCCTTGCTTTTTATCAGCATAATTTGTCAAAACAAAATTCTTGCAGCAATTTTAAGAATCACTCTTTTTTCATTATATCTATCAAACTGAGCTCTTGATAAGATTCTAATTTTTAAATTTCTCCTTTATACTTTTGCTCCCTTTCCTCTTTGTATGCAGAATAAATTTTATTTCATTCTTACTCTGAGTCTACTGTTTAACTCCTGGTGACATTAGCAATTTGTCACTGTAAAAAAAGGCATAGGAACCCTTTTTAAAAAAATATTCACGGTTATACAGAAGTTTACAAAGTATGAGGCACAGTTTGAAGCTGGATTTCATGTTGCAAATAAATGTACATTCTTCCAGGAATAAATATTAGATTTAAACACCTATCAAAACAACATATTCCACCCTGTAGTTAAAGATAGAAAATGTTCCATTTTTTGTTTTACTTCATTTACATATCATTCAATCCTGAAGACCTTCAACCAATAATAATAATAATAATAATAATAATATATATTATGGTTCAGGTACCCATTATCTTCTTGGAAGTAATCCTCCTTAAAACATTTTTGTTCTTTCTCTGGACTTAGGCATTTTATTTTGTTGCACTCAAAATACCCATGTTCTTTGCATGCTTTTGGATAAATGCTAGAAGAATTAAAAAGAAAAACTTCAAGCCAGAGTTGTCTTATTTTGTTTATTCTTTTTTAAAAAGTACTAACCTTTGGCCTCCACTTAATTCAGTTAAATTCTCCTTCCAAGTGTTCCCCAGGGCAACTTTAAACTCCAAACCATCAAGGACTGACTGCCCTTCAGGAGGTGACAGCATAGCATTGGCTCCTGGCAGAAGGGTGGAAAAAATGGATCCAAAGTCTTCATTTACCTAGAAAATTGTACATTTATGTCATCACAGAAATTAATTTGCATCCAAGGAATATCATGGAATCGGACGATTCAAAATTGTAGACCATTTTAGCCTAGCAATATTATGTGAATTGATTCTTGCTTCTCAAATAGGGTTTCCTCTTACCCCTGGGCCTAAATTATTCCTTCAAATTTGATTTGTGGGTGTTTAAGAGGAGTTGAATCCACTAGCAGAGATGTTCGAGACCATGTGAATGATTCCTGCAGTCTTTCCAAAAGTGGTGATGTCACTTTATTAAATATTTGGAGAATAATTATTTTAACCATACCTAGTTTTTACTAAAATGAAAGAAAATCTATTTTTGGTCTTGATTTCTCTGATTTTTTGGAATGCAGTCCCAGCACATCAATGATTACTCAAAATGAGGCTACAAGACACCCAAATGTGTATTCCTGCATTTGTAGGCATCATGTAATACAATTAATAAAGTCAGTAGATGATGATTCCTTGTTCACATAATTTTGTTGGACTGGACCTCTGGGCATGATAGGTGGGATGGTAATTATCAGAGTAGTACATCTTAATTAATTAAGGATGTACCACTCTGGATAAAATTAAAGGACTAAAGGATGAAACAAGGTATGATCTTGAGTCTGTTTTAAAATCTTTGGACAGGAAGCATTGAGACTTACTTTTTTCCATGCAATATTTAAAGCTTCATTTTTCTTTTGGTCAAGCTCCATAATTGTTGCAAGAATTTTAGATTTATCATTCTCAACAATTCTCTTCTTCTTCATCAAGTCATTGTACTATACAAGAGGAGAATCAGGATTAGGCACAGGATATACAGGCTAACGATATGCAAGGAATTGTTTTTGACTAATCTAGGAAAGGATCTCTGTCAATCTTTCTTGATATCACTGTTATCTATCAGAGAAAACCAGTTTTTGTAAATGCCTATCAGGCTACCATTGATTTACCATTTTACGTGAAATTAATTTTCATGTTTGCATAGGCATTCACTGACAGGATTACTGATGAATGCCTACAATGAATTGCATGTGCAAAAACCACCTAGATGGCCAAATGAACAAAAAAACATGTTACTTCCACATTACTCAGAGCAATGCTAGAAATGATACACAAATCTTCTCCAATGTGGTACCTTCTAGAGATTTCTAATTTCTACCATATGCCGTCTAGGGATTGTGGAAACGTGATTGCCCAGATTTGGGAAATGTTAGATTAAGAAGACTCTTGTTTATGGTAACATGGAGGGGTAAGGGTGGGGAGTGAAATAAGAGCAACTCAACTCTTTCTTCAGCTTCTGAAAGCATATTCATGGCTCTCATGTTGACATTCCTGCCCAGCTTCTCCTTCTTCTCCTGCAGTTTCTGAAGCCTCTGACCAGCTTCCTTTGGATTATTGGTTTTGAAATCATAAGCCGTGTTTGGCTGGCCAAAAAGATGTTTCTCTGAAGATATCCATTCATAGTCTGCAAGCATCTTAGAAACCTGCCAATATGCATAAAAGGAACAAGCAGAAAGCATTTGGAAATGTAAATCAATGCACAAATCAGCTGCGATGTTATCAGCATAGAAGCCTCTAGATTGCACAGTGCGGCACACAAGTCGAAGTTTCAAAACCCACAGCATTTTTGCTGCAACTTTCTGGTGAACTGAAATAATTAAAAAGATTTTGCTATTCCTTTCTCTGTTTGCCTGTTTTGAAAAAAATATCTTTCTGCATCATGCAAATATGAACAATATGAATTGTGACATAAAACCAGATAGTCTTTATTGGATGTCCCATGTACCTGTCACTGTAGGAAAAATATTTGAGTAGCATTAGGGGTTTAAAAGTACACCATCCTGGCCTTGAAAGAGGCCATTCTGAATATTCCAGTTACCAGAATCAGCCAGGAGCTTCAGACTTGACGTCATATATATTGAGACCTGAAACAGCCCATTTTGATGTTAAGAACGCACCATGGAATATTTTGTGCACACCTAAGCAACAGCATCTTTCCAAGGTAATAAAGATGCAATTCCTCAGACTTGGTTTAGTATTTTATCTGCTTCCATAAATGGAGTGTTCACTGATTTGGCTACACAATTACAGGTGTTTCCCAGTCAGGTAACAACATGAAAATATAAACAATTTTATGTCAAGAAATACACTTTAGTGGTTGAGGTTCATAAAAGGAAGTCCAATCTGGTGTGGGAGGTGACCCTAGATTTAAATATAAGTATAATGAAATTGAATAGAACTAATATGAAATTTCTCCTCATGTATTTAAAAAAATATTCCTTTCAGTCATAATTAAAAATTGCACCATAATATGGTGGCAACTATTGGAAGATTGTGTGTAACTGCAAGTTCTGTACCAAATTTGGGGATATGCTTTGAGATATTTGAGGGGCAAGTTTTTATTGACATGAAATATTAACATTATGAACTATAATTGTTGGCAGGGAAATAGATGTAACATTAACTTACTTTTGCTGAAGCATCCAAAGCCTCTCGCTTGTGTTTATTGATGTTGTGCTCTAGCTCTTTAATTTTAAGCTGCGATTCATTATTCTGTTCTTTATATTTTACGGCTTCTGCAGATTTGCCTTTAATTGCTTTATCTTGAGCTAGCACCATCTCTTTTTGCTTTGCCAGTTCTTCTTGTGCTTTCTTCACAGATTCCTGAAGAAGAGATATAACAGAAAGCTCCCCAGTCACACTACCACTAAACTAAAGGATAGGTCAATTTTTTTTAATTTTTAAGTTTAAATCTAAAAGACTGCAAGAAATTGAATTAGCTAGCTGGAGGTTCTGTGGGAGGCCCATTTAGAGGACAGGACCTCTACTCAGTGCCGTATATGAAGTATAGACCAATTTCTGATAACTACAGTAAGATTTGCCAACAAGATACTTAGGGCATAATGTGTTGTTCACTATGCAAGACTGGAAGCATTTAATATTGGAAAAGCTCCCCCCACCCCCCAAAAATGTTCTGTGTTCTAGGTAAGGCATATTTGGTTAAGAGCCAATTTGGTCTACTTGTTAAGGCACCGGGCTAGAATTCTAGTCCCGCCTCAGGCATGAAAACTGACTGAATGACCTTGGGCCAGTCACCATCTCTCAATCCAACCCATCTCACAGGGTTGTGAGTTGCAATAAAGGAATTAATTAATTAATTAATTCAGTATTTATTTTAGTAGTTAGAATGAGACTAACCTTATTTTTGCTACCTCAGCTGATATGGTCTCAATTTGTTCTTGGAATGATTTAATGGCTTCATTCACAGCCTCTATCTGTTGGTCATAGGAGGCTGCTTCCTGTTTTAGTTCTTGAAATTCCAAAACAAGTGCTTCAACCTCCTAAAAATATAATGCAGATATTAACAATATAATCTTATTCACATCTCATAAGAGTGAGTGCTGCCGAGTACAAAGGGGTGTCTGTATTAGTATTTAAAGGTTTGAGCTGCATAAATAATTATTGAAACTAATTGTATGGTGTGGTATAAATTTGGATCTCAGGGAGGAATTACATTTTGTTACATTAATGCAGGACTTCACTTATAGTTTCAGTTTCTTGTTCCATTATCTAAGAAGGATTTTTCGTATCTCATATCGGGACCATGTCACAAACGAGGAAATTCTACAAAGGAGTAATTCCCAAAGACTCTCTGACATAGTGGCCGAATGAAGAATGCGCTTTGCTGGACATGTTCTCTGCATGAGTGAGCAACATCCAGCAAAGACCATAATCAATTGGATACCACCAGATAGTCAGAGAAAAAGAGGAAGTCCAAAGAAAACCTGGCACCAAACATTTCAGGGAGATCTGAAACATATAAGCCTTAAATGGAAGGATGCAGAGACTGTAACTGCAAACTGAAAACTGTGGAGTACGCTTATAGACCAATGTGCTTAGACAGGACATCACCATCATCACTCCCAAGCTCCGTTTTCGCTGGCAGAGGGTTGCAGGAGGCCATCACAACTGAAAACACAGCTGGGAAGCCTGATTTTGCTGGCAGAGCGCTCAGTTCACCAGTCACCCCTGATATGAGTGATGTCAAACTGGCCCTGCCGACCCTGGCCATGCCCACCCCAGCCCTCCAAGGTCAACACAAGTCTGATGCGTCCTTCAATGAAATTGAGTTTGACAATCCTGGTATAGGGTCTGAAATGCTCAAGCAGAAGGTTGGACTAAAAGACCTCCAAGTCCCTTCCAACTGTTCTTCTGTTCTATTTCAAAAGATGACACAAAGTACCAAACAGAGCTGCTCTTCCTTCAGCATAAATTCCTTCAGAAATTTAACCACAAATAAAAAGGTAAAGGTTCCCCTCACACTTATGTGCTAGTCATTCCCTACTCTAGGGGGCAGTTCTCATCTCTGTTACAAAGCCAAAGAGCCAGCGCTGTTCAAAAACGTCTCCGTGGTCATGTGGCCAGCATGATTAAATGCCAAAAGCACACGGAACACTGCTCCCTTCCCACCAAAGGTGGTTCCTAATTTTCTACTTACATTTTTACGTGCTTTTGAACTGCTAGGTTAGCAGAAGCTGGGATAAGTAACAGGAGCTCACTTTGTTATGCGGCGCTAGGTATTAGAACTGCTGAACTGCCGACCTTTCTGATTGACAAGCTCAGCGCCTTAGCCACTGCATCCCTCTTGAACACAGATAGACAATTTTTTAAAAAAAACTTATTTACTGGTTGAGCCTATTTCTTTTCTAGGCTGGGCTTACAGTGACTTTGCTATCAAGTGTTTACCTGTTCCTTTTCCTTCATCTTCTTAGTGGAAGCATCGGCCTTTTTCTTGGCTCCATTCAGTTTCTGCTGGGCATTCTTCAGTTCTTTCTCCCTTTCCGCTTCAGCGTTTTTCATTTTATTTTCCAGCATTTTCAGTTTTTCCTCAGCCTTTTTTTGCACTTCTTTTGTTTTCTTTAGAGTCTCCTCACTTACCTCTAAAAATAGAGAGCTTTGATTGTAGTTTTATACAGAAATGTTGTACAACAGAAAGAAAATTATCCCTTTATGAAATTTAAGGAAAAAAATTACTATTCTATCTAAAATAATATCCAATGTCATCATTAATATTTTAAAATAATTTTAATTATGGATTTTTCCCATTTTGAGATCGTGGTACTTAAATTTTATTTAGATTACCATATTTTTTGGAGTATACAACGCACCAGAGTATAAGACGCACCAAGGTTTTGAAGAGGCAATTTTTTTAAAAAGGTAGGTAGGTAGGTAGGTAGGTAGAGGGAGAGAGAGAGAGAGAGAGAGAGGAGAGAGAGAGAGAGAAATACAGTTGGTAGGTAGGGAGAGAGTAGTTAGGTAGGTAGGTAGAGGGATAGAGAGAAATAGAAAGAGGTAGAGACAGAGACAAATACAGTAGATAGGTATGGAGAGAGAGAGAGAAGGTAGGTTGGTAGAGGGAGAGAGGGAGGGAGGGAAGAGGGAGGGAGGGAGAAAGAGAGAGAGAGAAAAATACAGTAGGTAGGTAGGTAGATGTTTCCAGGTGTATTTATCCATGTGCTGGAGAAGGAAATCGCTGACAATCTGCAGCACCTAAGACTATTTTTCTGCTAGCACAGCATTTGATCAATGTAATTCTCATCAATCAGTTAAAGAGCTTTCCAAAAGGGGGAAAAAAAAGTTTTTGCACTCTACAAACCTCCCAAAAATGGCCCGTTTTTCTTTTTTTAAAAAAGAAGGCATGAATAGCCTTGGGGGGCTTGCAGAGTGCTCCTGGGAGATTGGGAGGGGGGGCAAAAACAAGCAAAAAAACAGTCCATTTTTTGCAAAAACATGTTTTTTGTCAAAAAAAAATGCTTGCATAGCCTTATGGAGGCTTATAAAGTGTTGTTGAGGCTGTGGGGGGTAAAAATGGCCCATTTTTTGCTCATTTCTGCCCTCTCCAGCCCCCAGAAACTCTCTGAAAGCCTCCATAAGGGTATGCATGGCCATTTTGGTGAAGGGGCGGGGCTTCGTGAGGCAAAAAATGCTGTATTCGATTTATAAGACGCACCCAGATTTTCAGCCTCTTTTTTGAGGAAAAAAGGTGCATCTTATACTCCGAAAATATGGTATTTTATTTGCTTAAAATGTTTAAAGTTTTTGGTTCAAAGCCAAGTTTTCTTCCTAAGCAATATTTATAGGTTGTAATTCAAGACAGTAACATTTTTATAGTATTTACAACTGTTTTCTCTTCTCACCAATGGTTTTTTTCAGGGCATCCAGTTCTTCCTGATGCTTGTGATAAGTGCTTTGCTGTAACTTGGTTTGTAAGAGGTCAGCTTCTTCAGATTTCATTTCCCATTGTTGCTTCAGTTGATGATACCTTAACAGATGTAATGATTTAAGCACATATTTATATTCCACCAACAAAGCTTTTATACATTTGAAAACGGTTCATGTTATTTTCTGATTATGAATATAACGTTCCAAAATGATGTACAGCCTGCTTTAATTTTGTCAGATTTATAATCAAGAACACATAATATATTTGATAAGGGTGCACATAGTTCTCTTAGTTTTCAAAAGCAAAACTTTCATAGGCAGTCCTCATTTAATGACTATTTGTTTAACGACTATTCATAGTTATAGCACTCGATTAATTAGTTATGGCCAATCCTTGAAATTACAGCTATAGCAGTGACCTGGCAATCATGTCATTAAAATTAGATGTTTAGCAGCCCATTTGCATTTGAGTGTAGGAGACACTTTTGACAACCCCCACCCACTTCCCTCAATATCTGCCCATTTGGCTATCCTGTGTTCTGCTGCTACCCCCAGCTGGCCTTCACTATCTTCTTCCTCCTGCTGATGCTGTCCCTTTACAAGGCCATCCGCTGCATTACAGAGGCCGCATGAGTCCTTATTTTTTTTTTATTTATTGCACATTTATAGGCCGCCCTTTTCCCTGAGGGGACTCAGGGCGGCTTACAATCAAAAGGGAAAGGGAGTGTAGGACAATACAAAAAAAAGATGTGAACAAAGGTAAATTAAACAGTAAAACTCAACATTCACTCGGCATTCGGGAGGGGCGAAAGTAAACTTATCCCCAGGCCTGACGGGCTAGCCAGTTCTTGAGGGCTGTGCGGAAGGCCTGGACGGTGGTGAGGGTACGAATCTCCACGGGGAGATTGTTCCATAGTGTCGGAGCCGCAACAGAGAAGGCTCTCCTCGAGTAGTCGCCAGTCGGCACTGACTGGCGGATGGAATACGGAGGAGGCCCACTCTATGCGATCTGATGGGACGCAGGGAGGTAATTGGCAGAAGGCGGTCTCTCAAATAGCCAGATCCACTACTATGGAGCGCTTTATAGGTGGTAAGTAGGACCTTGAAGTGCACCCAGATCAACAGGTAGCCAGTGCAGCTCACGGAGGATCGGTGTTATGTGGGCGAACGTGGTGCGCCCACGATCACTCGCGCGGCCGCATTCTGGACTAGCTGAAGTCTCCAGATGCTCTTCAAGGGCAGCCCCATGTAGAGCACATTGCAGTATTCCAGCCTGGAGATCACAAGGGCTCGAGTGACTGTTGTGAGGGCCTCCCAATTCAGGTAGGGCCGCAACTGGCGCACCAGGCAAACCTGGGCAAATGCCCCCCCTGGTCACAGCTGAAAGATGGTGGTCAAAAGTCAGCTGTGGGTCCAGGAGGACTCCCAAGTTGCGGGCCCTTTCTGAGGGGTGTAGGTTTTGTCCCCCCAGCCTGAGTGATGGTATGTTGGTCAAATTTTTGGGAGGAAACACAACAGCCACTCGGTCTTGTCTGGGTTGAGTATCAGCTTGTTTGCTCTCATCCAGTCTTTAACGGCCTCAAGACCCCGGTTCATCACGTCCACCGCTTCATTGAGTTGGCACGGGGCGGACAGATACAACTGTGTATCGTCCGCATATTGGTGGTATTTTATCCCGTGCCTCCGAATGATCTCGCCCAGCGGTTTCATGTAAATGTTAAATAGTAGGGGGGATAGGACCGACCCCTGCGGCACCCCATAAGTTAGGGGCCTCAGGGACGATCTCTGCCCCCCTACCAACACCGACTGCGACCTGTCCGAGAGATAGGAGGAGAACCACTGCAAAACAGTGCCGCCCACCCCTATCTCCCGCAGTCGTCGCAGAAGGATACCATGGTCGATGGTATCGAAAGCCGCTGAGAGGTCCAGGAGAACTAGGATGGAAGCATGGCCTCCATCCCTAGCTCTCCAGAGATCATCGGTCAATGCGACCAAAGCGGTTTCTGTGCTGTAACCGGGTCTGAAGCCAGACTGGAAGGGGTCAAGATAGTTAGCTTCCTCCAAGGTACGCTGAAGCTGGAGAGCCACCACCTTCTCAACAACCTTCCCCACAAAGGGGAAGGCCCACTCCTTGCCTTGTCCAGGCACATGTCATCAACAGCAGGAGGAAGAAGGCAGTGAAAGTCAGCTGGGGCCAGCAAGGAGTGGCAGAGATAGGCAGTGGTGGGTGAGGGGGCAGCCAAAGGGCAAAGATGGGGATGAAATGAAGGCAAGTATGGAAAGGCAGGAGAGGCCTGGCATCCTTGCCTAACAATGGTGGGGTCTTTGCTTAATGACTACCAGGACTGATGTTGCTAAGTGGGGCAGCCATGTAACTTTTAGCTTAACGACTGTACCACTTAGCAAGTGGAAATTTTGGTCCCAATAAGAGTTGTAACATGAAGACTACCTATATACAAATTTAATCTTTTTATAGATTTTTGTCTAGAGGAGATCCAACTTTTTCATGTATTAATTTATAAAAACCAATGATACTGAACTAACTTCCTTCCTATTCCCAGAGTTCCTGAATAAATAAAATAAATTGGTCGGTGCGTACTTTTCAAGAGTCACCTGTAGACTTGCTATCTCTTTTCCCGTCGCCTGTAGCTCAGCCTCTTTTTTCTTCAATTCATCTTGCACTTCTTTCATTTCTTGAAGTTTGGACAAAACTGAAGCAGCTTGAGACCGGGCACCTGGTTTACAAAAGACAGAATTGCATACATGAAAACTAGTTCAAATATGTTTGCAGTATTACTTATTTGTTCAAATCCCAGCACAGAAATCTTTTGGATTCCAGACAAATGTCATAATACTGAATCTGTGATACCTGGGCAACATAAATTCTCACAGCATCTGACTGCAATGATACATACAAGATGATATTGGTGGATTATGAAGATCCTAGAACGATCTATCCAAGAGTCTGTAGAGATTCTCAGTCATCCAGGTCATGGTTGTGCCAAAGGTGCTTTTTCAGGAAGCAAGTGGACTTGTTCTTTTTTTTTTGAAGATGTTTCACTTCTCATCCAAGAATCTTTTTCAGCTCGGACAGGATAGCGGGGAATGAAATTATTTATATTCCCCTTTCAGACAGGTGATCATTTGCATCTTTTTAGAGGGCCATTGAAGCATTTGGAGGTTTATCTGTGTCCTCAGGGTCAACTGAGTAGTGCTCTTGGTTCCTTGTAGTCTGCCATTTTTCCTCTGGAAATCCATTCCTACTCGCATTCAAAGGGCGTTCATCCTGAATTGTATAGCTAAAAGTCTGTAGAAATAAAGTCCAAGTGCTTCCCTGCCCTCCAAAAGGATACAAATGACCAGCTGTCTGCAAGGGGAATATAAATCCTTCCATTCTCCACTATCCTGGAGAGCTGAAGAGCTGAAGAAGCTTCTTGGATGAGAAGCGAAACGTCTTCAAAAGAAAAAAACAAGAAAGTCCAGTTACCTCCTGAAAAAAACACCTTTGGGACGATCTATCCAAGATCCTCATAATAGGTTGGTCACACAGGTGAATTTACACATGGAGGTTTTGGACAAGCAGATAAATGCAGTTCAGTAAAAGAAAACTCGATATTTTCCTTAAATATACAGAGACTTGTCAAAAAGTGTACTGTAGTAAGGAATAGAAAATTAGCCAGTACCTCCACTCAGTGTGCCCTGAGGATCAAACGTGTCTCCACCTAGAGTGACTGTTTTTGTCATTATCCTTTTGTCAAAGGTGACTCTCTTGGCATTATCCATGTTATCGCAAACCAAGGCCTGCCCAACATACTCCATTGCCTTTTGGATTTCAGAATCATAGCCCACCAGGCTAAGGGCCAGATTAACATTGTTATCACCAACCTAGTACAAAAGAGAAAGTGCAAACTTCAGGAAAAGAAGGCCTGACTCAGGATTTATTTTTTTCTAAATTCTATGATATAAGAAAAGTGTATAGAGATTTGTTTTCAGCTTATGGTCATTATATCATAGTCTGCTGCTGTTCAGGCAGAAGCTACTTATAAACATAGACCAGACTGCATCCTAGTGTGGTAATTGGGATATACAAAACGCAGCATTGAAATTTGATGTCAAGGAAATCTGTTTGCCTCCTAGAATGTCTCTGTTGTGGGCCAGTCCTGAAGGCTGAGGAAGGCTTCGATGAGGCTCTGCATTGGAGGCAGAGATGGGGCCAAGGCCATCTGGCAGTTTTTAGCTGCCTTCAGAGCTAGACAGCAGTGAAGCAGAGGAACAGGTGGAGCCTGTTCCCAGTGTGTGCATGTGGAGAGCTGTCAGAAGAAAAGGACAGCTAAGAAATCAGGGTCAACTTGAGAGTAAAGCCACAAGTGGATGGTGAATGGCCCCTCCAATAGGAAATAAAAGAGGAGCCAAAGGGGAGTGGGCTTTTGCAGGAAACAATTCATTCGTTCGTTCATTTGTTTCAGGAGTGTGAAGATCTATCCATCAGAGACTCTGTGCCAAGTCTTTCCTTGCATAGCACTGCATTTGGAAAATATTTACATGGCAGCTTTCCAAGCGAGATAAGATCTGTGGTCATAAATTCACCTTTAAAAGACTGTTTACCAGGCCTTTGCTGAATGTGAATGAGGAATTCACATTCATTTAATAAAAGGAGTTTTGTTGGGACCAGGATTCTGCTTCGTGATTTTTTGTGGAAGAGTAGGTCAAAACAGCCTCATATTCCAAAATCCTGCAAACCATTTTCTCTTCTGGAATATTTTTTATGGGAAATTACAATGTCTTTTAAAAAATGGACGATAATATTCCAAGAGAAAAATGAAAAATTCCTCCCTAAAAATAATGCATTTGCGCTGAGTGGTAACTGCAACTCCCAGCATTCAATGCTGATTGTGAATTCTGGAAGTTGTGATCCCCACACATCTGGGCAACGCTATTTGAAAAGGGTTAGTGAACTCCATCTATTTTATTCTCAAACCTACTACTGCTAAGATAATCACTTTGCAATTGAAATATTAAATTTAATATCATTAAAATAAATTACACTTTGATGTAGATATGTATTAAGAAAAATAAAGAACAAGAAAATACATATTAAAAAATAATTGTCTGGTTCATAACAACATGCAGAAAGCCGAGAAAGAGAATTTTTTTAAAAAAACTTCTCAGTATAGAAATATGTTCAAAACCTCCACAAAAGAAATATACCAAGGTTTTGGCCACTTTGATAGTTTCTTTTCCAATACATCTTGATGAAATTTTATTCAGTGGAATAATAGTATATCGACGTTTCAGTTCCCCTTTTTCTAACAGCTTTTTTCCAGTAACCTAACAGAAAAGAATTTAAAAAATCACATATTTGCTAATCCATTTTATCTCCAGCTACTACTGCTAAACTTATTACAAAAATATAGTGTTAAAACATGTCTTTTAATTTTTATTAGGATTCATCTAATTTATCATTAAAAACTATATACAATATTATATACATTGTACAGGTAGTCCTCAACTTAAGACCACAATTTGGCCCAAAATTTCTGCTGCTAAGTGAATCAGTTGTTAAGTGAATTTGTCCTATTTTACAACTTTCCTTGCCACAGTTAAGGGAATCAAAGCAGTTCTAAAGTTAGTAATATGGTTGTTAAATGAATTTGGCTTCCCCATTGATTTGGTTTGACGGAAGGTCTCAAAAAGTAATCATGTGACTCTGGGACACTGCAATCCACATCATAAATATGAACCAGTTGCCAAGCATCTGAACTTTAATCACATGACCATGGAAATGCTGCAACGGTCTTAAGTGTGAAAAATGGTCATAAGTCACATTTTTCAATGCCATTGTAACTTTGATGAGAATTATCTATATATTTTTCTCACACACAAACTCTGTCTACACCCAAGGATGTCAAACTGGTGGCACACAGACCAGATGTGTCATGCACAGGCCACTCCCACCCCAGCTCCGCAAAGGGACAAAACATCACAAAACATGAGTGTGATGCCATACGTTGACACCGTTGGTCTATACAAATACTATACAGTAAAACCTCTGGTCACAACTATAATTCGTTCCTTAACTTTGGTCGTAAACAGATTTGGTCGAGGCCTAAACCTAATTTTGGAAATTTGGCGCTTACAAAAAAAATGGCCCTGAAGAGAAAATCGGCTGCAAAAAAAAATATGAGAATTTTTTGGTCAGAACCTGATTTGGTCATGGTCAGAAGCGTTTGTGACCAGAGGTTCTACCGCATGCAAGTTATTAAATATAGTTTAAATGGTCATCTTAAATATTGCAAAAATAATACAATTAAGAAATGAGAACTCTTTTTTAATTTATCAGAATCATATTCTTAAGCAATTACAAGTATATCATTCAGATACACTCGTTAATACAAGTCTAGCTCCTATTTGCTATTAGATCTGTATTTGGTTTGCTGTTAAACAATTGAGAAAAGACCAGAAGTGATATGTTAAATAACATCTTTGAGAAACGCACCTCAGTGTCCACCACAACATTATAAAGTCGACCACCAGCCACTACTTCTAGTGCTGTTGCTGTAGAAACATCTTTCACAGTAATCAAAGACGCAACCAGTCCTTTCACACGATCTGCATTCCAGTTTGTTTCTGGATTTCTTGAAATCAATTAAGAAATTGTTTTGTGAGAATACATCAATGCTTTTAGTATGTATATTTCATTGATACTAAATAATATAGTGAAATCTCTTGCCAAAAGACAGAATGTTTCTTCCCAGTTTCCAAGTTCAACTGTAAAACATTTTAACATAATTCTTGTCCGGGAACAGAAAATACAATTTAATGTTCTGTAGTTTCACCTGTAATCAAAGCGTAGATTGGGGAACCTGGCCAGGAAAGTTTCATAGGATTCCCTCAAACGATTTACCACACGGGATAACTCCTTTTGCTTTTCTAAAAGACGTTCTTCTTTTTTATCTGGAACAGACAAGGAATAAATAACATTAGGATTCAGAAGAAGCTGATTAGACAGAAACATAACCTGATATAGAAGCTACCTAATATAAAATGTGCAAAATGGGCACCATCCAGAGGAGGTATTCAGCAGATTCTGACCAGTTTTGGAGAACTAGTAGTAGAAATTTTGAATAGTTTGGAGAACCGGTAAATACCACCTCTGACTGGCCCCGCCCCCATCTATTCTCTGCCTCCCGAGTCCCAGCTGATCGGGAGGAAATGGGGATTTTGCAGTAATCTTCCCCTGACACGCCCACCAAGCCATACCATGCCCACCAAGACACACTCACAGAACCGGTAGTAAAAAATTTTGAATCCCACCACTGGCACCATCTGTTACAAATTCATCATATATTCTAGCTCATATAGATGCCACATCACACACCTATGTACTGGTAGTCCTCGACTTATAACAGTTCATTTAGTGACGGTTCAAAGTTACAACAGCATTGAAAAATGTGATTTATGACCATTTTTCAGTTAAGACCTTTGCAGCATCCCCATGGTCACTTGATCAACATTCGGTTGCTTGGCAACTGGTTCATATTTATGACCATTGCAGTGTCCCGGAGGGTCATGTGATCACATTTTGCGACCTTCCAACAAGCAAAAGCAATGGGGATGCCAGATTCACTTAACAACTGGGTTACTAACTTATCAACTGCAGTGATTCACTTCACAACTCTGGCAAGGAAGATCGTGAAATGGGTCAAAAGCCACTTAACAAAGGTCTCACTTTACAACAGGAATTTGGGGCTCAATTGTGGTCTTTTGTCGAGGACTACCTGTGCTACTGTTAGTGTAGAAGATGTTCAAATTGAGCCTGGGGTTATTGTCCTCCAAGTAAGCAGCAATTCGTCTTGTACAATGTGTAAAACCAAACCCCTCCGTTCGAGAAAGCAAACAAACCTTCATAGTTGAGCTCCTTCATTTCGTGTTCAAGTTTCTCTTTCTGCTTCTCAGCTGCTTCAAAGGATTCTTGATCTTTCTTGTAGCCACCATCCATTTTTTTACTTCATTTTGTTTAGTCTTTAGCTCTTGCTGCGCGTGTTTCAGTTTCATCTGAGCCTTAAAAAAAAAAAGAAATGTTTAGTGTGAAGTTAGGATTCAAATGTTTTACTTTGGAATGAAGTTAACTTTCCTAGAAACAGTCATAAAAAAGTAAGCATTGTGAAGATTCTGCCTTTATATGCACCAAACATCTTTACAAAGGCAGGAAATGTTGGCCATTTAAATGGATAAAACTGTCAAAGGAAGATGGTTCTGACTGTAAAGAGCAGAACGGGAAAACCAGAAACCCCTTGAAACATAAAAATGAGCCTGAAAATGTCAGCTCTGCCCTCTCTACAGATATCTTTATGAAGGATTCCCCAGAAACAGGAATGGTTGCCCCCAGGTCCCAAAAGTTTATCCAGTCTGGTAGGGAAACAATATTTCATGCAAAGATATCTTATAATAGTTGAAGGTAAGACAAGAGCAAATCTGGGCCACAGAAAAGAGTTATCCTAATCCTAAAAATAGGAAGATGTGCAAAACATCTTATATAGCAGTGATAGCTAACCTTTTTGTCATCTTGTGCTGAAAATGTGCGTGCACACCCATAATGAAATGCATGTGTGACATACACACCCCGCATGCCCTGTGTATGCAAATGCAACCCCCTTATGTGCACTCCGCACATCGAACGTGACTTCCCCATGTGCCTCGCCCCCACATATGCGTGCATGACTCCCCGCGCTCCCTGGGCATGCACGCACAACTTCCCTGTCAGCCTCCGCTTTGCTGCTGCTTCGGCTGCCATTGAAACGGGGAGGGGGGGCATGGTATTTGGGAGGGGACTGATTGTTGTGCTGGAGGAAGATTCTAGATTTTGAACTGTCCACCTTACTGCGCATGTGGAGGAGGAGTGTTTCCCGCCAAGGCCAACGGAACCAGCATTCCATCCTGGTGATGCCTTTCGAAGTTATCTCACACCTGACAATTGGGAGAATTATGATTGGACTGTGCACAGGATGCCAAGGGGAGGGGAATGAATTATACAATATATTCGCTTTCACGCCTAAATAATCAGACTTCACTTAGCTTCGCTTCTATTCATTTATAATTAGTAAAAGTACACTTGATTTCTATCAATGGAGTCCTGTGGTTTTTTTCCTGATTTTTGAATGAAGAAGGGCTGACAATAAGCGAAGTCTCAACCTCCACCCCACCAGGAGCTACAACCTACTGAGGGGGTGTTCTCACAAGAAGAAAAAGAATATCTTTGCATGTGAGTGATGAAGAGGAAACTGAAGGGGCGGCAGCAGAACCATCTTTAACTGAAAGGCTGGCTGATCTAAGAGTGGAAGAGCCTACTGTTCGTCCCCAATGGACTTTGGGTGTGGGGCAAAAAGAGGAATCTGAGGAGTTGGATGCAGGAGTCACGAGAAGGAGACCGAAAAAAATCAGCAGAATGGGGTGACCGGAAAAAAATCAGCAATGGGGTGACGCTGGGGACGAGGATTACAAATTGTTCCACGCCATGCGACTCCTTGAGGAAGCTATGTCCGAACGCAAAAACTGTGGGAGAGCACTGGAAAGGGAGCAAGCTGAAGAGTTTGAACAAAGGTACTCCATGCATAGGTTAAGGGAGGGTGAAGAGGCCGAGGGGGGTTGGGAGCAAGGAAACCCAGAACCAGCCTCCCCCCCCAGCTAGGGCCGCTCCAAGAGTAGGGGGGCAGGCGACGCTGATTGGCAAAAGTCCCTCCCTTAACAGTGAAATATAATGGCGATCCCAAGAAGTTAGGGTTGTTTGCCATACAGATTTGGAACTATATAAATTTATGGTCCTGATTTAGAAACGGATGATATGAAAGTAAGAATGGTTTTACTCTCATTGGAAGACAAAGCGGCCGACTGGATGGTGGGCTTACACCAATGCAATTCCCCTCTCCTGAGAATTTTAATGACTTTATGGCTGCAATGAAGAGGAGGTTTGATGACCCATGATTGAGAAACGTGGGAAGGTGAAATTTATGGCCCTGAAGCAGGGTCATAGACCGGTAGCTGAATATATTCAGGAGTTTCAACAGCTGTCAGCCTATATGAGGGGATGGCCAGAAGACGCTTTGTTAGATCAGTTTGCTGGGGGATTGAATGAAAAAATTTACCAACAGTGCGTTAACAGACACCTTCCCCGCCGAGTGACTGCTAGGTATGAACATGCAGCAGACATTGAGTTAGATTTGGCCAGACTTCAATGCATGAAAGAGGGAGAAGCGGAGAAGTCGCCCCCCCCATCGGCCCAAAAAGCCCCTGCTCGCACTAGAAGCGAAGGGAAGGGAAGCTTCGCCGGCAAGACAAGCCTTTCACGTGCTTCCGCTACGGGAAGGAAGGCCATCGCGCCGTGAATTGCCGCGTTAAACTGGCTCAGACCGCTCCACCCCACCCAGAAGAGAGGGGAGGGCAAGCAAGGCCCGGGAAAGAAGAGAGAGGCTGCGTGCGCTGCTGAAAATGTCCCCCAGCATTTCCAGCCGGAGGAGGAGGAGGGTGAGGTTACCTCCAGCTTGTCTGATGAATCAGATGACGACCGCTCGCATCGTTGGGTGAGTTCAAACAAAGGCCTCATGTTGATCCCTATTGAATTAAGGGTGCCATCTGCTGGCGAGACTGAAAAGCTTTTAGCTCTGCTGGACTCCGGCTGTTCTCGCTGTATGATTAGTCCGGCGATGGTAGAAAAACTGTGGTTGAAGTTGAGGACTTAAAAAACCCCTATTGTTTTTTGCCAGATTGATGGTTCTATTGCGGGTGGGGCCCTGCTCTTTTTCTACTGAGCCGTTAGAGATGAATGGGAACCCATCAGGAGTTAATCACTTTTATTGTGGCACCTGTCATGGACCGGCCCCTTATTTTAGGACTCCCCTGGCTTCGTAAATGGAACCCTCGCATTAACTGGAGGAAGGGGTGGCTACGCATTCGCACTAGCGCGACCCCTGACAGGGAGGTTGAAACCCCAGACCCTGATGATTCCAACCCCACTTTGCAGCCAGGGGGCAGGAGAGAATCGAAGGGGAAGAGAAAATTCCGAAGGAATATTGGGATCTAAAAGGAGTCTTTAGTGAGAAATCTTCTGATAAGCTCCCTCCCCACAGACCCACTGATTGCACCATCGAGATTTTACCTGGAGTGGCGCTTCCCAAGCCCCAGATATATTCTATGTCTCCTAGGGAGATGGAGGAAATGAGAAAATTCATTGACAAGAACTTGGAGAGAGGTTTCATTGAACCAGCTAGACCCAAGGTAGCAGCTCCTGTGCTCTTCAGAGAAAAGAAAGATGGCTCTCTCAGATTATGTGTTAATTTCAAAAATTTAAACAGTATCTCTGCCCAGAACCTCTATCCATTACCACTAATGAAGGACATGCTAGCCCAACTGGGCAAGGGCCGCATTTTTACTAACCTGGACTTACGGGAGGCATACTATAGAGTCCGGATTAAGGATGGGACAAGTGGAAAACAGCTTTCAACTGTCCCCTGGGCTGTTTCCAGTTCCGTGTGATGCCATTTGGCCTGCAGGGGGCGCCTGCGGTCTTCATGCAATTGATTAATGAGGTCTTGCATGACCATCTTTACAAAGACGTTATTGTATATTTAGACAATATCCTTATTTACGCAAACACGTGAAGAACACATCAAGCTGGTGCGTACGGTGCTGAAGAAGCTTCGAGCCGCGGAGCTTTATGCCAAATTGTCCAAATGTGAATTCCATCAGGAGGTGGACTACCTAGGCTATCGTATCTCCCACGCAGGTGTGGAGATGGACCCCGCTAAGGTCAAAGCAGTCACTGAGTGGGAGGCCCCTCGTACACGCAGGCAGTTGCAAAAATTTTGGAGTTTTGCCAATTTCTATCGCCAGTTCATCCCTTCTTTTGCTAAGATAGCTCTTCCCATTACTAACCTATTGAAGTCCAAAGGTGGGCCGAAACCCAGACCTAGCAAGCCATTGGATTGGACCATGGAATGTCAAGCCGCTTTTGAGAAGTTAAAACGACTTTTTGCCGAGAAACCGGTTCTGAAGCACCCGGACATGGATGCACTATTTGTAGTTCAGGCTGATGCCAGCGACGTGGCGGTGGGGGCCGTATTGCTTCAGGCCAATGATCAAGGTAACTTGCAACCCTGTGTATACACCTCTTGCAAACTCACTGACACAGAGAGACGTTGGGCTATCTGAGAGAAGGAGGTGTTTGCTGTTTGTTGGGCTTTGGCCACATGGCGCCATTTTCTAGAAGGCGCTAAGCATCCATTCGAGGTGTGGACTGACCATAAGAATTTAGAAGCTTTGAGAACTCCCCAGAGACTTTCCCCTAAGCAGATGCGCTGGGCTCAGCATTTCAATCGTTTTAATTTCACCCTGAAATACATTCCGGGGGGAAGAACTTCATGGCTGATGCTTTGTCCAGGCTCCCTCAGTACAACTGTTCAAAGCTCAGCGTGGTCCAGCCGGTCGTTCCCACGTCAAGCCTTGCTGCTCCTGTGGTTACTAGACAACAGGCACGTTCTAAAGTGGAGATGTCCCATGATTTTCTCTCCAATCTCAAGAACGCCCTCGCTCATGATGAGTGGTTCCAGCAGCATGTAAATGAATGCACCATGATGGATGAGTTAGCAATAGCAATAGCAATAGCAGTAGACTTATATACCGCTTCATAGGCCTTTCAGGCCTCTCTAAGCGGTTTACAGAGAGTCAGCATATTGCCCCCAACAATCTGGGTCCTCATTTTACCCACCTCGGAAGGATGGAAGGCTGAGTCAACCCTGAGCCGGTGAGATTTGAACCGCTGACCTGCTGATCTAGCAGTAGCCTGCAGTGCTGCATTTAACCACTGCGCCACCTTGGCTCTTGTTGCCATGGATTGGGGCGCAACTTTACGTCCCTGCATCTCTTCGTCTGGTGGTTCTCCAACGGGCTCATGATTCCCGGATGGCGGGGCATTTTGGTTTCGTGAAGACGCTGCATCTCGTGAAACGGCAGTTTTGGTGGCCTTCTTTGAAAAAGGACATTGAACTTTATGTCGCCAGTTGTCCCGTTTGTGTTGCCGGCTAAACGCCCGCCGGGGAAACCGCAGGGTTTGCTCCAGACTGTGACTCGCCCTGTCGCCCCGTGGAGGGAGATCTCTATGGACTTCATTGTCGAACTCCCTGAGAGCCAGGGGCACACCATTATCTGGGTGGTTACCGACTTGTTCTCCAAGCAAATCCACTTCGTCCCTTGCCCCACGATTCCATCTGCTAAGGCTCTTGCAAAAATGTTCATTTCTCACGTTTACCATTTACATGGGTTGCCTGATCGCATCATTTCGGATAGGGGTGTGCAATTCACCTCCGTGTTTTGGAGGGAATTTCTTAAGCGGATTGGCTCCGCCCAGGGCTTAAGCTCCGCCCACCACCCTCAGACTAATGGGGCTTGTGAGAGGACTAATTCTGTTCTGGAACAGTACTTACGTTGTTTCATCAACTACCAGCAAGATGATTGGGTGGACTTGTTGCCACATGCGGAGGTGGCTTATAATAATTCTGTGCATAGCAGCACTGGTTTCACCCCTTTCCGGGTAGTATCTGGACAGGATTTTGTGCCTATTCCTGAAGTTCCTCGTGAGCAACCGCATGTTTCATCTCTCTCTGAGTGGAGTGATCGCCTTCGGCATGTTTGGCCTTTAGCACTTCAAACTTTGGAGGCTGCGCATCGCGCACATAAGAAACAGGCAGATAAGAAACGGACTGAGCCTTCTGATTACAAAGTGGGTGATCAGGTTTATCTGTCCACCAAGTTTCTTCAAACTACCCAGAAACCCAAGAAGTTAGGGCCTAAATATGTTGGCCCATTTCCTATTATCAAGGTCATCAATCCTGTTTCCGTTCGCCTACAGCTGCCTAAACACCTCAGCTGGGTCTATCTTGTTTTTCACGTTAACCTCATTAAGCCTGTTTGTTTTTCGTCTTTACGTCTGCCTGTTGATCCGCCGCCCGCCCCGCTGTTGATTGATGGTGAACAGCATTTCAAAGTTCACGAAATTTTGGACTCCCGCAGGCGGCGGAATCGTATTCGGTACCTGGTGGCTTGGAAGCATTTTCCCCTTCTCATGCCGAATGGGTGGACAAATGTCCGGGCCCCTGAGTTGCTCCGCCAGTTCTATTCTGCTTATCCTGACAAGCCCTAGTTTTCCATATTTCCTGACTTTCTCTCCCCCCCCCCCTCTCTCTATATTGTATTATATATACAATATTTATTCGCTTTCGTGCCTAAATAATCAGACTTCGCTTAGCTTCGCTTCTATTCATTTATAATTAGTAAAAGTACACTTGATTTCTATCAATGGAGTCCTGTGGTTTTCTTTCCTGATTTTTGAATGAAGAAGGGCTGACACTCCCCATGCATGTACATATGTCTCCCATATGCGCTCCCATATGCGCCTGCAGTCTCCCATATGCGCCTGTCCCTACGCATGCGCTGCAGAGACCCGAAAACCAGCTAGCCAGCAGGAGGCACGCACGCATGTGCAATGGAGCTGAGCTGGGGTGCCCGCAGAGAGGGCTTTGCATGCCACCTGTGGTACGTGTGCCATAGGTTCGCTATCATGGTTATATAATGTTTTCCCAACTCCACATTAAGGAAACAATGATTTCCAAGAGAACAATTTGGGCAGCCAACTTCTTCCTCCACCTGTAATCCTCAATTGTAATCCTTGGCAATCTGGCCAAGAGGGAATGAATCAGGAATGAGGCCAAATATTAATATCTAATCAGAGAAAGTGACTATTGCTAAGAATGTTCTTAACATGCAATCGTCAAGGGAAGGCTGATGGGGACCATTGTGCCTATGAATCTCTCCCTTATTGCAATTTTTAACAAATGGCAATTTAGAAAATGGATGCTTTTAGGGTTTGACCAATGAATGTAGGCAGAGCAGAATATATTTTACAGTAGTACACATTGGCTCAAATGTCCTGATGTAACAAGAGAAAACATTTTTAAAAATGATATTTACATTCTCTTCCAGCTATTTAGGAGCATATTAATGGAACTTAGGAAGAGGTGTAGAATTCATGGCAGCAAATTAAAATTCAAGAGAGCCCATAATAGAAGATGAAAAAAGCTCATCTTTAATGCAGAAAATATATATTGGATTCCAAAAAACAAACAAACCCTCTTCTTCAATCCCTTCCTTATTCCAGATACTTCTTTTTATCACTGCTTTTGTAGTCAACTATCTGACTTCATGAGTTGAAATCCCACAGCTCACAACAGTGTTTAAGTTATTTTGATACAGGTACTCCTCACTTAACTATTTGAAGTTATGACAGACCCCCACCCAAAAGCTACTGACAACCCAATTTTAGAGTTCTGATGGACACTGGCAACAGTCTCACTTTTATGGCCGATTGCAGTGTTCTGTGGTCACGAGACCACAATTAACAATGTTTTTTTCCTCATTCCTGACCTTTTTTAAGTTTCCAGCAAAAAACACCCATAGGAATACATAGATTTGCTTCATGTCCACAGCATTCCATTAACAACAACTGTATTCACTTAATGACCACAGCAAAGAAATCATAAAAGTGTCTGGTCATGTGACTTACTACCATCATGACTTATGACAGAAATTTTGGGCTCCATTATGATCGTAAGACAGAGTGCTGAAGTGGCCTAGAGGTGGAGCTCTCACCTCACAATCAGAAGGCTGTGAGTTCGATCCTAGGTAGGGGCAGATATTCCTCTCTTTGGGCACACTGAGAATGTATCTGCCGAACAAAACTCCACATTGGGGACAAGAAGGGCATCCGGCCATTAAAAAGCACACTGCTAGATCCATTCAGCTGCCCAGACTCCACCCCGCAAGGGATTTATGGGGTCTTTAAAAGGAGATTACGATAGTAAGACAAGGATTATCTGTACATGGCATTTGAATCATATGGTGCACCCAATTTGCCCAGAGACACATTTATTACTTACTTGTTTTGCTTCTGTCTCTGCTTTGCTTATGTCATTCTTGCAAGTCATCATCTGTCCAGCAAGAGTAGCATCTTCCCCATCTTCACTGCTGGACAGTCCAACTGACACTGCATTGAAATGCTGCTGTGCTGCAACCAGAGCCTCAGTGTCTTTACTGTTTTCCTCTTGAAGAACACTCAAAGCATCACTCAACTTCTTCACTTCTTTTTCCTTCAAAGCTAAAGCTTTAGAATCCTAAAACAAAACAGAAGTATGATTAAAAGGCCAATTTAAAAAAGGAAAAAAATACAAATTAATAAGAAAAGCTAAGTGCAAACCTACTTTATCCCATAATAAAGTTCCAATGAAAGTCGAGAATTAAAACAACAGTAATCCTAAAGGAATAATTAATTTGGCTGGCCAATCCTGAATCCGGCCCTGTTTTGGCACTTTTCTGCAGTTTAGATCACATCTACATATAATTATTTAGAAATAAGCCTCACTGTGTTCATAAAGTTCATTTATGTGGTCATAAAGTAAAACGTCACATGACTGTGCCAAGTTGTATCCGTTTCAGCTGTAGGTCATTATACAATGTGCTTTGACCCCCTCCTCTGTCCAGTAATGAAAGCCGAAACAAGCTTAGCTAGAATGTACTTTTAATAGCAAGAAGCCAAAATCTCGGTGGCTGAAAGCCAAGCAAACAGATAAGGACCTTGGCAGCAAGTCAGACAAACCTTGGCAGCAAGTCAGACAAACCTTGACAGCAATCCAGCCTGCCAAGTTAGTTACGTTCTCTTTAGTCAATGCGTTGACTTCTGCAAGAGGGGCATGTCAGCAGCAGTCTTTTTTATAGGCTGGAGAGGAGCCTAATGACCACCAGCTGAGCGCAATTACGTCCTGTAATTACGTAATTGTTCCCGACGCCGAGTAGCTCTTCGATGGCGTGCATCCAGGAACAATTCACTGCTGGCTTCTGGATCACTCTCCCTTGTCTCCTCCCCACTGGTCCAAGGCTTAGGCGCCACCTGGGGGCCAACCAGTCTCTCTGTGCCCTGCTTGGAGTCGGAACCCTGTCCAGGGTCCTCATCCTCCAGAGCCGACTCATAGGGCCCCTCGCTGGTGGCAGCTCCAACGGCTCCTGCTGGGCCACAACACAATGTCATGTGACCAGGTCGGCTTTCCCATTCGCTTTGCTTGCCTGAAACCAACTGTGAAGGTTGTGAGTGGTGATCATGTGACAGTGGATGCTGTAACCACCGTACATGAACACTGGTTGCCAAGCAACCGAATCGCAATTACTTGATCAGAGGGGCGCTGTGACAGCCACATCTTTGAGGACCAGTCATAAAATTTCCTGTTTTGGTGTCATCATAACTTTGAAGGATTACCGAACTAAGTGAAAACTATATGTACTTTTAAAATACTGTGATATCCTAGTGTAGAAGTACTTGTATACAGTACACTATATATTTTCAAACATATGCTTATCATGAATATAATTGTACGGGGGGGGGGAATAGTGTATATTTTAAAGAGCATTTCCATTGCTTACCTCTTCCATGGCTTTAACCAATTCATTCCGCTTTTTCTCTTCACTTTGTAAATTTTGCTTTTTGATAGCAAGGGTACTTTGTACTTTGGTATCAGTTCTCTGAATCTCGGCAAGACCTTCCTCTAGAGAATGGAGCGCACCACCAAATTCCTATGGATACAATTTGTTTTAGTAGAAGCAGATTTATGTTTGCAATAGTACCTCTACACATCTTCCTCAGGCCCTTCACTAACACAAGAAAAATGAGAATGAAACAAAAGACAATTAACAATTAAAATCCTTCCCTGAATGTCAGCTTCTTGAATGATTCTGTACCAAACAGGAACTTAACTATGGAGCACACGGAAAATCTTTTTACAGTAAAGCACATTCTATGCTTACACATTATACAAAGCCCCTGTTCATGATATCAGCTTAACATACTCTGTGATTGTAGCCCGTTCAGTATTTTATGCCAGTTTGTGAGTTAGCGCTCTATGAATCCAGGCATTAAACATGCTTGCTCAGTGCCCTGAACTATAGCAAGTTTGAGCCTTTCTGACCTGGCTATAGCAATATAGCACTTAGACTTATATACCACTTCATAGTGCTTTACAGCCCCCTCTAAGCGGTTTACAGGGTCAGCCTATTGCCCCCAACAATCTGGGTCCTCATTTTACCCATCTCGGAAGGATGGAAGGCTGAGTCAACCTTGAGCCAGTGAGATTTGAATTGTTGAACTGCAGGTAACATTCAACTGCAGTCTAAACACTGAACCACCTCGGCTCTATACCACTGTTTAGTGTTCAAAAGTGGATTAACATTTACAGGATTAGAAACAACTTCTGGACAAAGACTCTTCTTTTTGTTGTAACCCATTGTTACCTAGTTCACTGGTCCCCAACCTTTCCAGCTTGGTAGAATTGCAAGGGGGGGATGATTCTGTGAGAACGACAGGTGCATGGCTGAATGTGGAGCTTTACGCACAAGCATGAGTACCTTCCACTCGCACAAATGGAGGTTCGCACACATGCCCCCCCCCTGCTTGTGCAGCCCAATTCCAAGTGGGCTGCAGCCCAGTAGTGGGCCGTAGTTCTGGTGTTGGGGACCCCTGATCTAGATAACTGGATATATGTAATGTCATTCTGAACACTTTACTAGCTTCTCGTTGTTCAATTAATTGTATTAAACATGTTTCTAATGTCATTATTTCTTCAAACAAATAAAACTCTCTAGTTTTATTTTTTACACATGAGCAGCCTATAATTTTAATAAAGTGGCTAAAATGAGTTTTACTATTCATATTAGCATATTGTAATAAAGTAACTGGACAGGTCTTACTTGATCCCTTTTCTTTTCCATCTCTGATATTTCTTTGCTAAGTTCCTTCACTTTCTTCCCATTTTCAGTCATCTCTTCTTGAAGTTTTGAAATGCTGTTTTCCATCTCCTTCAGCACATCAGCAGAATGTCCCTTGGTTTCTTCAGCTATTGTAAACTGATACGCCACATACAGACGGTTCAGATGTTCTATCTCTCTCACAACTTTTTGGTATTCCAAATAGGAGGATCGTTCCTGGTTAGGCAAATAAAATAATGCATCATTGACAGCTACAGCAAGCCATAATATACAGGAAGTCTTCCATTTACAAGAGTTTATTTAGTGACAGTTCAAAGTTGCAACCGCACTGAAAAATGACATGTGACCATTTTTCACACTTTTGACCATTGTAGTATCCTATCATCACAACAGAGGTGGTATTCAGCAGGTTCTGACCAATTCTGGAGAACCGTAGCAGAAATTTTGAGTATTACCTCTGACTGGCCCTGCCCCCATCTATTTTCTGTCTCCCAAGTCCCAGCTGATCGGGAGGGAATGGGGATTTTGCAGTAACCTTCCCCTTGAGTGGAAAGGGAATGGAGACTTTACAGTATCCTTCCCCTACCATGCATACCAAGCCACGCCCACAGAACCAGTAGTAATACATCACATAATCAAAACTCACTTAACAAGTGGAACATGAAAGACTGTAAAATGGAGCAAAACTCACTTAACAACTGTCTTGCTTAGCAACAGATGTTTTGGGCTCAATTGTGGTCATAAGTTAAGGATAACCTTTATTTCATTAGAATACAGGTAGTCCTCAACTTACAATCACAATTGAGCCTAAATTTCCGTTGTTGAGACATTTGTTAAGTGAGTTTTGCTCTGTTTTACAACCTTTCTTGCCCCAGTTGATAAGTTAATAATAGCAATAGCACTTAGACGTATACCGTTTCACAGTGTTTTTACAGTCCTCTCTAAGCAGTTTACAGAGTCAGCATATTGCCCCCAACAATCTGGGTCCTCATTTTATCGACCTCAGAAGGAGGGAAAGCTGAGTCAAACTTGAGCCTGATGAGACTTGAACTGCCAAACTGATGGCAGCCGGTGATCAGCAGTAGCAGCCTGCAGTACTTCACTCTAACCACTGCACCACTGTGGCTCCACCAGTAACCTGGTTGTTAAGTGAATCTGGCTTCCCCATTGACTTTGCTTGTCAGAAGGTCATCACAAAAGATGATCACATGACCTTGGGACACAGCAACAGTCAATATGAACCAGTTACCAAGCATCTGCACTTTGATCACATTATCATGGAGATGCTGCAAAGGTCGTAACTGTGAAAAATGGTCATAGGTCATTTTTTGCAGTGTTGTTGTAACTCTGAATGATCACTAAAACTGTTTTAAGTCGAGGACTAGCTGTATGACAGAATAGCTGTTCTGCATAAAAGAAACTGAGAGATTCCTTCTCTTTCTTGCGGTTCTCCACAGTTGCTCATGATGATGAATCGAAGGAAAGGGGGGAATTTTTATTGCATAAATACTTTTCCACTTTCATATTTTGGGATTTTGCCCATGGGTGCAATAGAAATAAAATGCAAAGTCTAATCTCATTGAATCAAATTATTTCAGAATTTCCATTAGCAAGCTGGGATTTGTAACTTGCTTAATAGTAAATCACACTGAATTCAGTAGGATTACTGGTAATAGCTGTATAATAAGAGATAATGTTCTTTGCTTTTGATTGAGGTTGCTTGAACACAATGAATTAAATAGTTAATAATTTAATAATAATTTAATAGTTAAATAGACAATAGTTTATAATGCTGCACACAATCAGTTTGTAGGACTCGAGTTTTATTGTAAACTGTTTAGTTTAAACTGTAAATACCTCTTTCAGTTTTTGCAAGGTGGGTGTGATTTCTTCCTCTAAAATCTGTAAATAAAAGCAAGATGTACTTAATTTTTCTATTCTCAAATTGAACCACAGCAATTTTATTTTCTTAAGAAGATTAATCTAAATATAGGATCAAGTAACCATAATGTACCGTGCAAATTTCTTTGAGTTTTGCTTCTTTTTTCTCAATAGTTTTTTGTGCTGCAAGTTTCTTACACTCATACATTCTTGTGCCAGCTGCTTCTTCAATCATAGCCAATATCTAGAATAGCAGTAATAAAAATATAATACAACCACAGATCAAGCTGTTTAAAAGATAAAAATCACATTAATAGAAAGTCATGCTTACCTCTGGAGGCTTCATATTGAGTACTTTGGTAATTCGGCCCTAAGATAGAAAGGAAAATAGCCAGCCATTAATATCTTAGTATTTTAAAGGCCTTATAATAATCTACATATAGTGAATTATGGTGCTTATTTCCTTTGGAAGAGAAAGGAGCATCTAGAATGGGACAATCATAGCACATTTGGAACAAAACAATTGGGCAGAATGGTAGCTCATGGAAAGCTTTGTTACTATGTTTTTCCACCTATAGTTTTACAAGATGATCAGAGATATCCCTGCAATATCCTTTTTGACACTAGAGGCATGCAACCAATTGTAACCAATAAAGAAAGAACAAGATATCATACGTTTAATTCTGGGCTGAATTAGCAGAAGCTAATTAGGTTTTGACAAGGAAAGGTGAGTTTAAAAACAGGAGAAGGGCATATTAAATTTGATTTGATTTGATTGCACTTATATGCCACCCTATTCCTGGAGGGACTCAGGGCGGCTCACAAACCAAAGGTAGGGGATACAGACAAGAGGAAAAACAACAAACAAGCAACTACAGAAAGGATTTAAAAACAATCCACAGCCACACAATTCGAGCGGGGACGGGAACTCGTCAGCCCCAGGCCTGTCGGAACAGCCAGGTTTTAATAGCAATAGCAGTAGATTTATATACCGCTTCATAGGGCTTTCAGCCCTCTCTAAGCGGTTTACAGAGAGTCAGCATATTGCCCCCAACAATCTGGGTCCTCATTTTACCCACCTCGGAAGGATGGAAGGCTGAGTCAACCCTGAGCCGGTGAGATTTGAACCGCTGAACTGCTGATCTAGCAGTAGCCTGCAGTGCTGCATTTAACCACTGCGCCACCTTGGCTCATACCAAGGGCTTTGCGGAAAGCCTGAAGGGTGGTAAGGGTCCAAATCTCCACGGGGAGCTCGTTCCAGAGGGCCGGAGCAGCCACAGAGAAGGCCCTCCTCCGGGTGGTAGACAATCGGCATTGGCCGATAGATGGGATTCAGATGAGGCCTAGTCTGTGGGATCTAATAGGTCTGTTGGAGGTAATTGGCAGCAGGCAGCCTCTCAAGTACCCAGGTCCAATACCATGAAGGGCTTTATAAGTGACGACTAGCACCTTGAAGCATATCCGGAGACCAATAGGCAGCCAGTGCAGCTCGCGGAGGATAGGTGTAACATGGGTGTACCGGGGTGCACCCACAATCGCTCGCGCTGCATTCTGGACAAGCTGAAGTCTCCGAATGCTCTTCAAGGGCTGCCCCATGTAGAGCGCATTGCAGTAGTCCAGTCTTGAGGTCACAAGGGCATGAGTGACTGTTGCGAGGTAGGGACGCAATTGGTGCACCAGGCGAACCTGGGCAAATGCCCCCCTGGTCACAGCCGACAAATGGTGTTCTAAAGTCAGCTGTCCAGGAGGACTCCCAAATTGCGAACCCTGTCTGAGGGGCATACAATTTCACCCCCCCAGCCTGAGAGATGGAATACTTGGCCAATTGTTGGGAGGGAAACACACAAGCCACTCGGTCTTGTCAGGATTGAGTGCAAGTTTGTTTACCCCCATCCAGACCCTCACAGCCTCCAGGCACTGACACATCACGTCAACCGCTTCACTGAGATGGCACGGGGGCGGACAGATACAGCTGTGTATCGTCTGCATACTGGTGATATTTTATCCCGTGCCGCCGAATGATCTCACCCAGCGGCTTCATGTAGATGTTAAACAGGACGGGGGAAAGGACCGAACCCTGCGGCACCCCATACCTAAGGGGCCTAGGGGTCGATCTCTGCCCTCCAACCAACACCGACTGCGACCTGTCCGAGAGGTAGGAGGAGACCACCGAAGAACGGTGCCTCCCACCCCCACCTCACGCAACCGTGATAAAAAGCACCACAAGTTTAAAATCTAGAAGAACAATACAATTTTAAAAAAGGAAGATTATGAACATATACTTCATTACCTGCATAATAAGAAAATGAGGATTATTGACATTCAATCCAACAGAGCAGAGAGATCTTGTACTCTGGTATTGTTTGCATTGACACCATTGATTAAGTATTTATTTCTGCCTCCAATCACCACCTTAAAAAGAATGATAAAGGACTATTAGCATGTATCATCTTATCATCTCAAACAAATTGATATTTAGCATATACTGTTTTAAAAATGACCTAACTTCAAAACTATTTAGAAAAAAGAAATCAAGGTTTTCATTTTTTCTACTTGCACCAATTTTTAAAAATACTGTAAGGACATCCTTTACAGAAATGTTTAAGACATTATTACATTGGCTCACCTGTCTTGTGACTGTTATCTCATCATGATTCTCAAATCCTAGTGGACTCTGCTTCTTATCAAAATTATCAAAAGTGATAGAAACAGAAGCCTTAGTAATTCCAGCCTGCCCATTTTTGTAAACAAGATCTTGCAAGTTGGAAGCTCTCACCTAAAATGAATTTTAAGACAAAATGATATCACTAAGATAAACAGATAGGGATGCTTGGGTTATAGGATTGCATCACAAAATAAATGTACTGATTCTATTAAAAACAAATATTATGCTCCTGCATAAACCTTTTGTACATTTACATGTATTGTCAACCCATCATTCCAATCTACAATTCAGTTCACTCAAGAGAGACCGGGTAAACCGATTTTAAGGGATGTGGTATAGGCAAAACTTATTATAAAAGTTTATCGGAGTCTGTCCTTCTCAAAATTTATGTTTATAAAAAATATTTATGAATAGGCCCATGGCCAAAATTCAACTGAATTTTTCCCCAATGTTATACTTTTATCAATTTGCCATGTTAAATTATCATTCTCTTGCAAATAAAGATCAATATACATTATCAGGATTTATGTTGAATTTTAAGAAGAGAACCCTCCTAAAATATACTTCAGAGCTAGTCCAAGAGGCAGTAGTAAACATGCTAAGAGCAGGATTTTTTAAAGGTAGCCAATATTTGAGAGATATGTACTTACCTGTGACAGATTGGTGATTCCCAATAAAAAACAGATGGAGTCCAGGATATTTGATTTGCCACTTCCATTTAAGCCAGTAATAGCATTGAATAGAGGGTCAAAATCATTAACCTCTGTTCTCTGAGCGTAAGACTTAAAACCTTCAAGAACAATTGACCTGATGTACATTTCTGCTTATTTTCCTATAAATTACAAATATATTCACCTCCAACCTATAAAACAAACATTTGTTCCATTATTCAACAGATCATTTCTATATAAATGGATTATATACATCATCTTGATACAAAAAAAGCAAGATCACAAATTAAGTCCCACTGACTTCATCATTATTAGACCTCCCATATTATGTGGGAACAATTAATATTTGCTTTGTAGCCCAGAGAATATATATGAGGAATTGACAGCGTATCTTTAAAAAAAACCATTTGACAAAAATGTATCTCAACATGAGTAACAAGCTTATATTAATTATCCTCGTTGAGACAAAACCCACAAAATTCTTGGTACTATTTAGGTTGCAGCCCACACTCTTGTTTAGGTAAATGCAGTTAGAATAAACAGGTAGTCCTTGACATGATCACAATTGAATCCAACATTCTGTTGTTAAGTGAGGCATTTGTTGCATAAACAATTGGACCCATTTTACGGCTTTTCTTGCCCCAGTTGTTAGGCGAATCACTGCAGTTGGTAAGTTAGTAACACAGTTAAGTGAATCTGGCTTCCCCATTGACTTTGCTTCTCAAAAGGTCGCAAAAAGGGGATCCCAGGACCTCAGGACGCTGCAATGGTTATAAGTATGAACCCATTGCCAAGCATCTGAATTCTAATCACATGACCACGAGGATGTTGCAATGGTCCTAATTGTGACAAATGGTCATATGTCACTTAGGTGTGCGACGCTGCATCTAGATGAGCTAAATAATAAAGATCCCTATGTTCAAAACACAAAACTTGCAATAAGACATTTTAGATATTTTCCAAACTGCCTACCCGGTATAAGCCAAACAATTGACAAACAAAACTATAGATCCATCCACGTCTGGTATACCCCGCCCTGCCTTTAAAAGTTTCTACTACGGGTTATTTTTTTCTAGAAAAGGGAATCCGAATTCGAAGTGTTGGATTTAATCGGATTTATGTCGACCTAAAAGTCCCTTGATTGACAGTCTAAAAGTGTCCTTTGATTAGTTTAAGATGCGGCGGGAGCAAAACAAAAAACAAAAACCCTAGCGGATATTTGGGCCCCTAATAATTTAGGAGACTCCGATTCCCCTCAAACGGCATTAGTCCTCACCGCCAGGCAGGGCTGCTTTCCTTCCCAACCGACTTGACCAGCAGCCGCTCCAGCGACTTTTCCGCTTCGTCCGCTTGAATTTGGCGCGGGGGTCCTTTTGTTCCGTTCCGCGCAGAAATTCAACTTAGGGCTGTCCCGCATATTGCCTGATTTATTTATTTTTTTGCTTCGTCAAGAAATCGAGTGAGTCAGGCAATTTAGAGAGGCTACCCAATGAGGAAAAACAACCTGACGGGCTCCTAAGCTCCATTTCACGCAGCAACGCGATTGGTGGGAAAGAATTAGACCCAAGCGGAGGGGCCCCGAGAGATTACCAGAGCACGCTTACTTTCTCAGGCCCCGCCCTCCATTTGGATTTAAAGCGGCAGTAACTCCAGAAACTGTTACATTTTGCAAGGAGGGAATATCCTGTGGTTGGAGCCCTGGATTAAGATGAAGCTGTAGTTTCAGAGGGCTGCCTTATTTTTTTGTTAACCCCCAAGTTTTTTTATTATTATTGTATTTTACCATGATCATGTGACCAAAATTCATGCACTTGGTTCATTCTTATGACAGTTGCAGTGTCCTGGAGTCCAGATCATAGTTATTAAGTAACGGAAGTTACTCTAGCTAACATTTTAAAGAGAATGTTACAGGTAGTCCTTGACTTACTATGATTGAGCCCAAAATTTATAATTATTAAGTGAGACATTTGTTAAGTTTTGAATTTTGCCCCATTTTACGACTTTTCTTGCCACAGTTAAGTGAATCACTGCAGTTGTTAAATTAGGAACACGGTTGTGAATCTGGCTTCCCCATTGACTTCACTTGTCAAAAGGTTGCAAAGGGGGATCACGTGATTCCCAGGGATGCGGCAACTGTCATAAGCATGAAACAGTTTCCAAGCACCTGAATTTTGGTCACATGATCATAGGGATGTTACAAAGGTAGTAACTGAACAATGGTCATAAGTCACTTTTTTCAGTGCCTTTGTAACTGAACAGTCATTAAGTGAACTGTTGTAAGTCAAGGACTACCTGTATTTTTCAGGTTGTAACCTGTTTCGTGTTAACGGGGTTAAGGATTGGAAATTTTACTTTTGTAAACTATAAGAAACACCTGCTGAAGAACTATTTTTTCCTTTTAGACATTTTGGGCAATAAGGATAAGAGTTGGGCAAAGATTAAGAAAATTACATCCTAAGAACTGTAAGTCCATTTTAAGATAAAGCACAATGGTGATATGGGCTTTATTTCAGAATGCTGTTTTTAATTAGAATATAGATCTTTTTTAAGTTTTTCTTAGTTTTGCTTTTTAAAGCAGAGATGTTAGCGTAAACTATTTTTAAAATAAAAATGTGAACTTCTTTCAGAGTTTCCCCATTTTCAGGTTTATCTCTCTTTTTTGCAAATAAGTGTCATTTGTGCCCATTAGTGACATGGATTAACCTCAAAAGCTAGTGGGGCTGGAATTGGTTATTGGCTGAAGGCAAGGCAGAGGCATATCATTTAAGTAATATTCCCAGGAAAATGAATGCATAGCTCTTGTTTAATAAATCCATAATTATTCAGTTATTAACTTTCCTGGCTATAGTGAAATAATTAGATTTGAGACCTGTGTTGCATCTACTGCTAGATTTGCAAAAGTGCAAGACTTAGAAGGACCCTTGTTCTTTTTGTGCTAGCATTTGCTGGCTGGGGAATTCTGGGAGTTGAAGTCCGGACATCTTCAAGTTGCCAAGGTTGAGAAACACTGGGCTAGCCAAAATGTTTTTGCCCACTTTGTGCACCAGTTGATTATGTTTGCTTATTTTATCTGTTTTGGGCTTTTTTTCCCCAGCTAAAAGGATTAGGGTTATCAATCAATAGTTAACAATTACCTCTGCCAATGTATTCACCCATCCACAAATCACAACAAGGACATCACTTCAATTGGTAATACTCCCATAATAGGCAAAAAAAAATATTTCAAACTTTTTGGAACACCTTAAAAGGTGGCTTTTTCCCTAGGCTTTGGAGCAGGATGAGGCTGGAGCCCAGTGATTGATATTGCTTAGGTACTGAAGGGTATTGTTTTAGGGAGCTGGGGGGGGGGAGATGGTTTTTAATTTTTTATATGGTTACCACCAGTGGCGGGATTCAATTTTTTTACTACCGGTTCTGTGGGCATGACTTGGTGGGTGTGTCAGGGGAAGGATACTGTAAAATCTCTAATCCCTCCCCACTCTAGGAGAAGGTTACTGCAAAATCCCCATTTCCTCCCCATCAGCTAGGACTCAGGAGGCAGAGAATAGATGAGGGCAGAGCCAGTCAGAGGTGGTATTTATTGGTTCTCCAAACTACTTAAAATTTCTGCTACCGGTTCTCCTGAACTGGTCAGAACCTGCTGAATACCACCTCTGGTTACCACTGTTGCTATGAGTCATATCTTTATGGTTCACTAGATGGGCAACCATATTAAGTCTAAATACAAAATTTTTACACTAATAACAGTTAGCAAAAAAGAAACAAGGGACCAGAGAAGTTAGTTCACAGTTTTGTAGCATAAGTGTGTAATCAGATTCTTGAATTATATGTGCTGTGTCCAAATCTCAGGATGGTTATTTAGTTACATCTGTTTGTTTATTGTATATGCTATTTAGTCTAATGTTGCTTATCTTCATTATTATGTGGTGTGTGGTGTGTGTGTGTATGTATTGTGTCCCTTTTATTTATCAGCACAAATAAAATACACACACACACACACATATATCTCTAAATAAAATTCTATAAATGGTGGTGTGTGTGTGGAGTGCTGGCTTTATTTCAGTAAGTGGATTGATTGGATGGGTGGCTGTATCATGATTGGTGGCCTGTGGATCTGTTGTTGTTTTGTGTTGTAACGGCCTGGGTGGTGGGTGGGACTCGTTTGTTTACCAGGGCTGGTTTCCAGATGTCTGGTAGGTGGGAGGTCAGTTATTCATGTTGTGGGGGGCATTTCTCATTTCGATAGCTTCCATAATTATTCTCTTGTTGAAGTCTTCAGTTTTGGAGATTAACCTGATTCCTTCAATTAATTTCATGTCCTGTAGCTTTAAGGTGCTGGAAAAGGGAGGAAGTTTTTTTTCTTTTTTTCTGACTGCGTTCTTGTATTCTGCGATGTGTGCATTTATTCTCCTGTTCGTTTGTCCTATGTATGTTGCATGGCAGATTTTGCATGGTATTTTGTAGACTCCTTGGTTTTCTACAAAACCATACATTTTCTTTCCATACATAGGACATTTTGAAGGAACCAGGTTAATCTCCAAAACTGAACACTTCAACAAGAGAATAATTATGGAAGCTATCAAAATAGAGAAACACCCCCACAACATGAATAAACGTGACGATACCTCCCGCCTACCAGACATCTGGAAACCAGCCCTGGTAAACAAACGAGCCCCCCACCACCCCAGGCCATTACAACAAAACAACAACGGACCCACAGCCAGCACCAACAACATACATACATACATACATACATACATACATTTATTATATATATATATAATATATATATAAACTAGACATACCCAGTTCCTGCAAACATTCTTCATATGTTTTAGCCTTCAATCTCCTAATCATCTTTGTTGTTCTTGTTTGCACTCTTTCTAGAGTCTCAACATCTTTTTACATTGTGGCGACCAAAACTGGATGCGGTATTCCAAGAATGGCCTTACCAAGGCATTATAAAATTGTATTAACACTTCACGTGATCGTGATTCTACCCCTCTGTTTATGCAGCCTATAACTCTGTTGGTTTTTTGGCAGCTGCTGCACACTGCTAGGTCATATTTAAATGGTTGTCCACTAGGACTCAAAAATACCTCTCACAGTTACTGCTATTGAGTGAGTACACATATACTGTACCTATGCATTTTGTTTTCTTGCCTAAATGTAGAACCTTACTTTTTCACCATTGCATTCATTTTGTTAGATAGCGCCCAATGTTCAAGTCTGTCGTGATCCTTCTGTATCTTAAGCCTAACTTTTGAATGTTGACTATTCCTGCCAGATAGCATTAGTGTTTTGTTCCTTATACTGGTAAAATATCTGGATAGTATTTTCACTTTTGTCTACCACAGTGTAGGCTATTATTGAAGTTTTGCACATGTATGTATACTATACCACAATAAGATGTTAACATTTTAATAATTTTTCCTTACAAAAAATTGCAGAAAGTAGTACCCTCAATAATTCTAGTCCAATCTTTTCTGAAAAGCTGTCAACCATGAGATAATATTTAGACTTTTAGTTAAAATGTTATCTCCCTGTACTGATACAACATGAAGGAGATGTTTTGGTATCATTAAATAAAGAAAAATCCCTTGATAGGATGCAAAAAATTATGTTTCGGATTTCTACAGGTATTGTGCATAACTTCTAATCCGTTGACTGGGAAATTACAAATAGAATTATTTGCATTATAATCAAACTGTGATGTTGGATACTTCAAGGTCCTTTAATTTTAATGTGATATTGGAACTCCAGGTTGATAGTAAGATAAACCGACAATATCTGAGGAACACATGGAATAGAACCTGAATAAATTTAACAAATATTTTAATTTTTAATGACCTCTTAAATATTTGCAGTGATAATTCCATTTCAGCCTACTTTTCAAAATAAAGTTTAATTAGCTACTTTTAAATAGGAATTATATCAAAATGTCAATTTCTCTTAAGAAATAAAATCAAAATTTTCTGCCCAAAATGCCTACCATAGTTAGAATCAATAAGTCATCTGAACTTCAAGAGTGGCACATACTAATACTTGAGTTCACAATGTATTATTGAGGTCATTTTCATTCCAATATGTTGTTGAAGTTAGTAAATATGTCCAATAATTTTTTTAAACTAGCAAAATTAAAACTATGGAAGATTTTAAAGGCAATTTTTAAATCCAGCTTTATCTGTCATGTTGTCTAGGCAGTATAATACACAATAAAGAAAAAATATTTGTGGTACGGTATTAAAAATATTACAAATTAAGACCCAGTGAAGTCATCTCCCACATTATCTACAGCTTTTATTGCTGTCCTTTGAAATAATGCCTGTCCACCCCATCCATTCTGGAAATTCTGGAAACATTATTACTTTTCATATTTTATTTTGGAGTATCAAACATTGATTATCAAACCATAGCAATATGACAAAAATGAAAAAAAGCTTATTTCTCAGGTTTAATTTAAAAAATAGTATGCCTTTGTAATTAAATCTTCAGACTCACCTGAAAATTTCTGAGTTGGTTTCAGAGTTACCAAATATAGTAATCTATTGTCTTGCTTTAGTATCAGAAAAGTGTATACAATCCCTAACCAAATTGAAAGAATTTTGTGTAGCCCCATAAACCAATATTTGGCTAGAAAACAAAATAGAGGTAGCAATGGCATCATTGTGATAGTCAATTTTGACAATGTAAACAATGAACAATAAGATTACCAAAAACACAAATCTTAAAGGATCTTCTGATTATGTTGCTGATACAAATCACCTTTCAGAACTAAATCTTGTATATTACATACCGATAGTTATCTATTTACACACTCAGTTTAAGGAGCCAAGCCATGTTAACTTGGTGTTGGCCCATTGGTAACAAAAAAAAAATCTTTAAAATTAGGTGAACAAATGACCAGATTTTCATTCTTCTCCAGCTGGTCCATTGTGACTCTGGAACCATAGTGATGTCATAGAAAGTGACACAAAGGCTTGTGGGGGGGAGGAAAAATACAGTAAAACTCACTCTGTTTCTTGTGAAGTTGGGTACTTTTGATATTAACCATGGATCCCCCATTTCACATATTTTTATATTTTCTAATGTATCTAGGAGCAGTTGCTAAAGGTACAGATCTATAAAATCTATCTGTCTTTGTTGGATATAAATTTATTCTAAAATAATATTTTTATTTGCTAGATTATATTGTGACTTTCCCTCAAAAATCTTATGATGCTATATGTTTTCCATTTTTATTTTCCCCTGTAATAATATTTGGGATAGGTTGAACTGAGAATAAGTTAATGGCCTAAATGAATGAGCTTCCATGGCTCAGGGTAAGTTTCCATTCTAGTTCAGCACTTTAGCCATGATTATACAATGCTTAAAAATTGTATTTTTGAAGTATACATTTGAGGAAGACATTTCATATTTTCTCTCGGTTTGTGTTTTGACAGCCTGGTTTTTATCCCCATTTATGTAGGACTTGGTCACAAAAGAGTTGACACATGCACAAAAAAGCCTCTTCCAAGCAAGAGGGGCGGCCACTTACTCACTACTCAAAAATACAGAAAGCATAATTTGACTCTTGGATTGGACCTGCCACACTGTTTAGCTGAGTGTAGGGTTTAGCATCCTCCAGTGCTGCTATTCACTTATACTCTAATTCTAGACTATTCATCAATCAGTACGCTTATATGAATTAATTAATAACTGTGCATGCCACTCATCATTGTCAAGTGACTCTAGAGTGGCTTACAAACATCATAAAAACAATGATAGAAAACATTATTATATCTTCCATTCTTGGTCAGCTATCTCTTAGTGTAATATTTTTGTGAATTCGCTTTTTCTTTTTTCTTTCTTTCTTTCTTTCTTTCTTTCTTCTTTCCTCCTTCCTTCCTTCCTCCTTCCTTCCTTCCTTCCTTCCTTCCTTCTTCTTTTTTTGTTAGAAATTCCATTAAAGAATTCAACATTAAAGGAAATAAGGAAACCGAGAAGCTAAAACAAAGCTTGAAGATCTTGCGGGATTATTGTAAGTTGATTGATGCTGCAGTTGTTCTTCATTGCATGACCTATTTGATTTAATCCTCTAGTTCCCCATCAACCCTTTAAATCATCGTTTTTACTGTTTGGGATGGAGTTCCCTTACCAGGATTCAGAAGATGACATTTTCAATATCATTATCTTAGATTCTCTAGCCAACAACTTCCTGAGGGAGAGATACAATACTTCTTGTAGCAGAGAGCAAAAGACTGATTCCTCAAATCATCTTCTTTAAATAGAAAAGATATTTGGGGGGGTTGTGTGTGGTGTGTGGGGTTTTGTTTTGTTTTTAACTGCAGGAACTCTTAAAGAGGAAGGAAATAAGCCAGAAGTTGGGTACTGGGGCTAAGAAATATTGTTCCTCTTATGACAACCTATTCTTTAACTGATTGAGGATCTGATGTTATTTCAATATATGATTGAGCTGTTTAAAAGACATAGTTTATACAGAATGTAGACAATTACAATGAAAAGTAGTCAACAACTCTTTGTTGAGACTGTTATGTAGAATGTGATACATATATACAACACATATACACACACACACACAGAGAGAGAGAGAGAGAGAGAGAGAGAGAGATGTGTGTGTGTGTGTGTGTATTTGTGCTGATAAATAAAGGGAGACTAGTATAGATCTATTTCAAGCTATTTAGCTCTCATCAGCTAGCCATACCCTTACTGGGATTAGAACCTGTGCTGTATTACATCTTAGGCAGATGTCTTAACCATTAAGCCACAGGTCGTCCTCCTTAAAAAAAAAAATTGGGTTTCTGTCATGATGGTCTCTTGTGACGAGCCGATAGACAGATAATGGAAGCAGTTAGCTTCCTCCCATAATTGGGGCATACCAGGGGTTGTGACACTAAATATATGTATGTATGTATGTATGTATGTATGTATGTATGTATGTAATATTGATATATGTATATATGTATATATTGATATATACATACATACATACATACATACATACATACTATATATATATATATATATATATATATAGTTATTCTATGTTTGTTGTTTTTCTTTTCCCCTTTTCTCTTTGTTGTATTTTATTAAATAAGCTATAGGCATACTAAAGAAACATATGTTATCTTGCAGTGGATGAGCTTGGCATCAAACAACCCCAGAGACACAAACCGAGTACCCCATTTTAAAGGGTAAGATTTATTAAGGGGCTATCAGATCCACAAAAAGATGTAACAGGCTAGGTAGACATAATGCCAAAGTATTGCCACCTGGAAAATAATGAGGTACTTCTCCAGCAATAAAACCAGAATGCCCTTCCTGTAGACATCAGGATATTCCCTATGGTGGATTAGTTTTTCCGTTTTTGGGAAAGCTCTAATCTAGAGCTATTTAAATCAATCGGGAAAAAAGATTAGAATTTGACATTAGAGAGAAAGTTCTGGTGAGTTTGCTTCATATAAGCATCTGTCTAGTATTGCATTTCCTTTTATTAATTGATACTTAAAGCAAACTGTTCTACAATGTAATCTTATTAACATATTGAGTTATGTCCTTGAATCTGTGAATAAAAGCAAGAAGGCTAGTATACTAATGAAGCAGAATGATAATCAAAATGAAAGACTTCTGATTTTATGAGAGATTATATCTACAGTGTCCTTTACAGTATTATAAAGAATAGCTTTTTATTTTAGGAAGCTGTCTTTGAGTTTATTTATTTTTCCAAAACTCACTTTTATCCTTTATTTGGGTCATTTAACGTTTACTAGTTCACCGACAAAAGGGCGCCCGACAAAAGGGCACCCGACAAAACCGTGGTGACAAAACTGTGAGTTCTAAACCGTGCCGATGAATGAGCGCTGAAGCGTGCCGACAACAGCGCGCTGGCAGAAGCGCACTCTAACCCTAATCCTAGCCTAAACGTAACCCTAAACCTAAACCTAACCCTAACCCTAAACCTGACCCTAACCCTAACCCTAATCCTAACCCTTACCCTTACCTTAACTTAAATCGCGCTTCTGTCGGCGCGCTGTTGTCGGCACGCTGTTGTCGGTGCGTTGATGATGTCGCAGTTTTCGCACCACGGTTTTGTCGGCGCAGTTTTGTCGTGCACGCATTTGTTGGGTCACGACTTTTACTGTACCAGTGTTACCATTTAAGTCAGTATTGCACATTAGTAAAAAATATAGAATTATCTTTTAAAAAGAAAAGATACCATTTGATTTTCAATTTTTATGTGCATTTTTATAATTTTTTTCTTGGTTTTGTTCTTGAATTTTTTTGTAAAACAAAAATATAAATATAAACAATTCACATTTTATCTTTATAGTCCTTTTTTAGTTTCCCCCCTTTTCAGTTTGGCTTCAATTTATTCTTTGTTTAATACCACTTTATTGGTTTTTTAAAAAGGGTAAAGTTAAAAGATAAAGAAACTCCTATACACATTTTTGACAATTTATCTGATGCCATGTACCAACAATATATCATTTTATAGAAATTCCATTTAAAATTATATTTCAGTGTAAATTTCAACCCTTTCTTCCATATACCCTTGCATTGGTCCAGTTATATATTATATCGCAACTATTTTGCCTATTTTATCATGCAGTCCTTAACTTGTCCTGTTTCTATTTTCCATTAGAGTTTGCAACATCTTAGCAATAATTGTTGTACAGAGCTCTAGATCAAATTCAATTTTACCCTTTTCAAATTCATAATTCTTTATTATATCTTAAATCTTTACATTAGCTGTACATAAGGAAACCAGTGGCATGTAAACCCTTCCATTCATCTCCCTTGCTTTTAAGTTAAACTCTCCTTATAATGAATATTGTGGTTTCTGAATATTGCCAGTGCTGTAAGTCTATAATGAACATTGTGGTTTCTGAATATTGCCAGTGCTGTAAGTCTATAAGGTTTATCAGTTCAAAAAGTTTTAAATATCAGGTGGATTGATACATAAGCTATAAGTAGAGTAGGTTACTACAGAAACATACATTATTTTGCAGTGGATGAACTTAGAATCAAACAATCCCTAGGGATTCAAACCAAGTACCCCATTTTAAAAGGTAGGATTTACTAAGGAGCTATTAGATCCATTTTTACTTATAGTTGCTAAATCTATAATAGTCAACAATGGAAAAGTTTAGCTAATTTAACAACTGGAAAATGGCATGATAGATATAGATAGATAGATAGATAGATAGATAGATAGATAGATAGATAGATAGATAGATAGATAGATATAGATAGAAGCTCTATTTGGAAAAAAATGCCAATATAATTAGAATTTGTAATACAAAGAGGGCCAAATCACAATTTTATCAAATCTGGTGCTATTAATGTACTATCTAGGGTGTAAAAAATATTGCAATATTGTAATATTGCAATATGGTCTATGAAGTTTGAGTATCAGTTCATGAAGTTTAAAATATCAAATGGGTTGATATATAAGCTATAAGTAGACTAGGTAACTAAAGAAACCGATGTTATCTTGCAGTGTCAGTGAACTTGTTTGGTGTTGGTGAATCTCAAAAGATACAAAGCAAAGACAACCCTTCAGAAGGTAAGATTTTCTAAGGGACATGATGTTCTGCAAAATATATTATTAAAATGCTAGGTTAGGATCCTTTGATCTGTCAATAAGAATAATAAAAAGTAGTTATACTTATGCAGAAGAATATAATGACCTACTGAAAATGTCCTGATCTTTCAGAATAGATTATATCATTTTAGGCTGCAGGTGCTGGTTTAAATTGCTTCTTTAAAAAAAAAATCAGAAAATTACTACAAAATTGTTTTCCCACTTCTGGGCTATTAGAATGTTTGCACAGCTTTCAGTTTTCATTCAGAGTGAGAAATCATAGTCAAAAACGAAGACTTTCATGCAAATGCAGTCAATTTTCTGTCACTGGAGCTTTTTATCTCCCTTCAGGAGTTCCAAGACTGAAAAATTCTGAAAACTCCTGCTGTAGAGCCAGAGCAGCTCATTCAATTTCTGAGTGACAGGTGGAGGCTACAGTTTAAAATCTGGAGTTTGGATAAGAACAAGCTTTGGACTCAGTTCTCTTAAATTTCAAAGGGATCATAATAGACAAGGCAGGAACATTTTCAGCAAGCTTCCTGGTCTTTATTTTACAAGGACTTTATTAAAGAAAGAAAAAAGAAAAGAGGGTGTGCAATGATTTCAGTTTTACAAAGACATAGGAATCAGTTAAGTGAAGCCTATATGGGAAGCTTGAATAAAGGATATTCTTTTTTTATAAAGATTTTTTTAAATTTTTGAATAAACACAAACAGACAAAACACAAAAAAACAACACAAAACCATCTTCCATTACAAATTGTAGAAAGTATGTTGATTGGTTACAGAAACTTCCGTGCATCCCTTCCACAGTCATCACCTACAATTCATATCAAATCATATATTTTAAATCAAATATAATATATATTACTATCATCATACCTCAACCTTCATTATAATTGTTTTTACGTCCTTTTATACAAAATATTCCAGATTTAAAGCAAAACCACATAATGGCAATATCAACATTACATCTTTATAACATGTTCTAAATAAAAATTGGTTATATTTAATAACAGAGTTTCTAAACCTCCTTTCGTAGTCACCATTTGCAATTTATATCAAATTTCCTCTTATCAAACCAATACATAATATGCATTATTATCATTATCAGTCAATTATTTTACTGTATCCATTATCACTACATTTTATACATAATGCTCCAAATTTAACTACATTTGATTTAATTTTTTATTATAAGCTTTCATTACATCAACCTGTATCTTTCCAGTAATAGTGCAGACTTATGTTCTTGACATTTGTGGCATTAGTATTCTGGTTATTTCTTTAGTAAGTTTTGTATGGACTTCACAACTTATTGCTTATTGCACATCTTGTATAAGCTCGAAACCCTCCATCTGCTTCTTCGATCAGCTTATCTTTGGTTTTCACTAGTGCTTCTGACAAAAATTTTCTCCTTAGTTCCATCAATTCTTCTCCCTTTTCTTCTTCTATACTTTAAAATCTGGGTAGAGCTCCAGTCAATTCTATCTCCCCTTTCCATATTCCACTCTTTCCATTTCCAACCACGCTCAGTTCACTGTCAGTATCAACAATTTCTTGTCTCTTTGTTTATTTTTCCTTCAGTTTTTAGAACTGTGATCTCCACTTTCTTCATTTGATCAATATCCTCAATTTTTCCATCAAATTTTACTGTTCTACGATCTATGTTCTCCAATCTCTTCTCAATTTTCTCTGTTACTTCTAATAATTTTTGAATTTCAAACATAATCTTTTGCAACGTTAAAGTTTCTTTTTCATGTTGCACCATTCTTCCAACTTGTAAACACTGCCACTCTGGCATTCAAAACTTTTTATTAAATTTAAAGCAAATTTATAAACTTTATAATCTTTAAAGACAAGGCTTTGTTTTCACTCCACCAGCTGCCAATAAAGCTCCCGAACAGCACCTGTATAAACAACCCATGCTCTTCTCACTATCACTCTTTGTAAACAAGCTGAGGAACCTTGAAATGCAAAGTCAAATGATCAAAGAGAAAAAAGAAAAGACAATATTTCCAAGACTTTCAAGCCTCCAGCCTCCAAGTGGCAGTGTTACTTCCTTTCCCTCTGTTATTACAGTCCTCTTTGTATACCTTTTATATCTTCTTTATATTCCAAGCTTAAAAAAAACAAAAATTTTAAATGGAGGAAAAAACCATCCAATCTAGCATTATAAAAATAAGGAAAAAGATTTTAATCCATAGGTATTAAAAAAAGAATATAAAAAGTAGGAGACGAAAAACTAATCCATTCAATTTAAAGAATAGGAAACATTTGCAAAAGTTCCATCTGTAAAATAAAATTTAAAAAAAGGATAACACATTGTCTAATGTAGCTTAATTTCACTGCTTGTTCTCTGCTGTTTTCAAATTTAATTTAGCTTTATTTTTTTGGGGGGTAGTCTCTTTTATAATAAGATGTCCTCACCAGATGGACACACTTTCCCTTTCTGTTTTCCTCCCATTCCAGAGCTGTCCCAATTTCAGCAGCTTCAATGGCTGCGCTTCTGTCACTGGCAAAAAGAGATTCTCCTGGATCAATCAGGGACTTTGCGGTGTCCCTGAGATCAGCAGGACATACTCTTCCCTGTTACCATCTCTTTGGGACGGTTTAGGTCCAAAAGGACCGTCCAGCAGCAAAAATATCGACTGCGATCTTGGAGCTCCAAGATCGCATGTCGTGTCGTTGTGATGTCAGCTCCTCCTCCTGAATAAAGGATATTCTTGTTGGTTTTCACAAAATCTTTTTCTATTTAATTCTTTTATACCGTATATACTCGAGTATAGGCCGACCCGAATATAAGCCGAGGAACCTAATTTTACCCAAAAAACTGGAAAAGTTATTGACTCGAGTATAAGCCTAGGGTGGGAAATGCAGCAGCTACCGGTAAATTTCAAAAATAAAAATAGATACCAATAATGTTTTTGAATATTTATTTCAAAGAAAAACAGTAAACTAGCGGTGTATTCAATGAAATACTTCACTCACCTCATGATGCTGATGTCCCGCTGTGATGATGATGTCCCGTGCAGCATCGGGAGCGATGTCCTGCCTCCTATGACACACGGCACAGTGATTCCTATCATTGGATCACTGTACCAGAGGAGGTGGGACATCGCTATGTGGCTGCTTGCCATAACAAGGAGGAGGTGGGACATCGTTGCAGAGCGGCAGGAGGGGGAGGAAGGGGAATCGTAAGACAGCCCTGCATTACATTAGAACGTGAGGAGGGGGGATGGTGCGGTGCGCGCTGCGCGGCAAACTGACACAGAGGGAGGGGAAACTCACAGGGGCACTGGGCCATTCACGAGTGTCACCCAGCGGCATGGCCCCGCCCCTTTTTCTCCTCCATTTCGGGCACATTTTTCACTGACTCGAGTATAAGCCGAGGCGGCTTTTTTCAGCCCAAAAAGTGGGCTGAAAAACTAGGCTTATACTCAAGTATATACAGTATACAGTGGTATAGCTGGTGAAATGTTTCTCATTCACATTTATGATTTAACCAAAGATCATTTCCAAGGCTGAAATAAAAAGTCCTTGGTGCATATGCTAAGAACTTAACATCTAGACAAAACTTGGATATGATGGGTCCCAGTGATCCTACTGTACTGGGACATTCTTGGTAAAATGGGTCTTAAAACTTGAAGTTTTAAATAATTAACTCTTTCATGGAATAAATGAGGCTTTGGCTTTCAAAAAAATGGCAGCAGAATAATATGGGAAGGAGGGAGGGAGGGAGGGAAGGAAGGAAGGAAGGAAAGAAGGAAGGAAGGAAGGAATTCTGGCAAACCAAACCTATTACAAATATTGTAGCTTAACTTTCTTTCCAACTAACTTACATGCAGCATCTTTCTTTCTGAAGTCTTGTTCTGTCCTTGTTGTTTTGAATTTTAGATATATTCGGCCCTCATTATCCTACACTGAATACAGACGAGCCACCCATGGACCTTCCAATAGAAGGTACAATTCTGTTTAAGATGAATGATGCCTGTTATAGATCTAATGACATGTTTTGCTACTAGCATTTTCATCAGTATTTTCCCAACACAACTGCCTTCTCTGGGGGAGCAAAGAAACTTCAGAATCAAGGCATTTGGGTAACATTTGAAAAAAACTGCCATACAGAATAAGATGCAGATTTAATATCTGAGTTTGTTTTCAATAGGTCGCTCATAATTTGTTTGAATTAGCTACACTCATAATGTGGATAATGCCTGAAGAATGTTTTACAGTACTGTAGCTATTGCAGGTTATATAGGAGATATCAGGGGTGGACAATTTCTATCTATGAGCCTGAGAGTCTCTTAAATTGTGCAGCCAACATTTGGTGGCACAGCTGACAATTGTGTTTGGATGTTCATATATATTGCAGGAAAAAGATACACAATATGTACATCAAGGTTCTACAAGATTTGCATTTTAAACCAGCCCCCAAAATATAAATGACCCAAAATGTAAACTTCACCCACAGATGTTAGTGATTTACAAGTATGCCTTTTGAGCTGTCTCATAGATATAAATAAAAAATATGACTAGAAGGAACAGAAGCATTGCCCAACTATGAAATGAATCAAAATAAAGGTAATCTACTTTCTTTTGAAAATAAGCATGTATCGTTCTGAGTATTTTAATTGGATTGCTTATTTACATTTATTACAGGATTACGGGATGATCAAGATATTCCTCGAAACTTGTTTTTCCAACCAATACCAAGTAAAGACATGATTTAGCATAGTTAAAACTCAGTGTTATATGAATCTAACTACATTTATAATTATTTGCCACAAATATAATCTGTAAATCCCATATTTACTGCTAGTAAAGAGGTAATACCAAATTCTAAGGAATCTGAGCTGAACAGTCAGAAATTGGCACTGTTCATGAAGCATTGTTTAAATTCCTTGGCATTCACAGCAGACATTTTTAGGCATCGGAAGGACACAGTATCTATAATTTCCACAACCCCATCGATATTCCTAACAGTATCTTTGAGTGCAATAAAAATGTATTTATTCACACATTTGATAAAGCTGGAGACCCAACTTTATAAATTACTTCTAAATTGTCCTCTTCTGGGGGTGTATTTCATTTTGGTTGACACAATATAATTTGCTGTTTGTATTAGGAAACGTTTACCCCACAATTATGACAGCACTTCCTCATAAAAAATGACATGAAAAATAGCAATTTTCACCATAAATTCATGGAATGATTTTAACATCTACAAATGTAGTTTATATAATTTATATATTTCTATTTCTAATTTATTTCTAATTCAAATTTTACTTAAAAGAAATGCCACATAACAAGGGGAACCCATATTTCAACCAAACAAGCAGTACCTATCAAACGATTACAACCACAAGCTTTCTTAGACCTGGAGCATGCCTACTCTATCCATTCTGGCAGAACAGACAGATAATCTAGGGGAGAGACCATTCTACAAATAACCTTGTCCTGTGCTACACTGTAGGGCTTTAAAAGTGATAATCAGCACCTTGAATTGCATCCAGAAAGAAACTGAGAACCTGTGCAGCTTGCACAACAGACGTGTAACCTGGGTGAGCCTAGAAGCATCCAGCATTGAGTGCAACACTGAATTCTGGACCAGTTGTTGCTTGGGTATGATTTTCAAGGGCAGCCCCTTGCAAACCACATTTCAGTAATCCAAATGGGAAGTCACCGAGGCAGGAATGTCTGTGAGCATGGCTTTCCAATCCAGAAAGGATGAATCTGTGCAAAGGCCCATGAATGAGACCCATGAGTTCAGGAGGGAACTCAAATTGCATATCAGCTCAGTCAGGGAAATTCAACCCCATCCAGAATTAAGAATGACATATCACCAAATTCTGGAGGGCTAAAACCCAAAGCCATCTTCCCAGGGCTGAATCAAAATTAGTTTCTCCCCATCCTGACCTTCACAATTTTTTTTTACCATAATAAAAACCCTCCCCACTCCTCGTGGCAGCAACAACATCACTTGATCACCTCCATCTTCATTTGTGGTCCCCAGACCCACAAAACCAATTTTTAAAGGCCTTTCAGAAAAGCAGCAGGATTGGAGTCAACTGTACCTCAGTTTTGGTCACACCTGTGTCATATGCAGCATATGTGGCTAATAGCAAGAACAGTGCTAGTCTGTTTTTGTACATTTGGGCCAGTATGCTGTTCATATAATTAAAGTCCTGTTTTATTTGGACACATTCACAGCTGGAATCTCTAATCTAGAAATTATTCTGAAAACCATCAAAGTTTTCTATATCCCACCAAGAGACATATGCAGTGTACTGACACAAACTCAATATATGGTAGGAGAGATTTTTCTGTTTCTTTTTCACTCAAGCACTCACATGTATACATATACACAGTGGGTTTGTAAGTCACAATAATAGATAAAACATAAGAAATAGTAGAATTGTTCTGTTTCAGGCTACAAAGAAAGATAAGTATTTGAGTGGTTCCACATTGCATTCTTTTCTCTTCCTCCTCTTCTACAGACACAAAATCAGCATATGGAAAAGAATTGAGTATTAGTTTTGCAATTATGATTAGTTTATATTTTATAAAATAGATAATGTAATTATTTCATGCAATTACATTTAAGTATGTCCACTTGACTCATTTAATAACATTTTTATTTTCCCCAACCTCCATTATGTTTAAGTTTCAGACAGATTACATCAGGCTGAAAGAAGTGGCCAAGTTCATCAGAAAAAAGGAATTGAGGAAAAGATACTGCTTCCCATCTCTATTATTACGTTATTGGTTTCATTAATTCTTCTTGTGTGTTCTGCCTTTGGAATCTATGAATGTACCAAAGAAAAGAGGTAGGTTTACCCCTCAGGTATCCCTTCTAAAGGGGTAATTCCACCCATATGCATTTTTGTGTAGCACTAGCTAAATATTATAAATATCTAGAGTAAGATATGCCATTGCTGATCGAAATGGAGGAAGGTTTTAGCATATTTCCAGAGGTACAAACACAGGGCAACAGCAATAACTTTAAGGCAGGTGATCTTAAAAACAACTGACTGAGATCTAAGCATAGCAATAGCACTTAGACTTATATACTGCTTCATAGTGTTTTACAGCCCTTTCTAAGTGGTTTACAGAGTCAGCATATTGCCCCCAACATTCTGGGTCCTCATTTTACCCATCTCGGAAGAATAGAAGGCTGAGTCAAATTGAACCGGTGAGGATCGAACTGCTTGCAGTGAGCAGTGAGTTAGCCTGCAGTGCTGGATTTTAACCACTGTGTCACCAGCATATAATGTATCTGGCTGGGTGGCTCATAATAATCAGGGCCATTCCAGACTCTTGTTGTAGGCCCCACATAATTACATGATGAGATATTCCCTGCCTACCTGAAGGGGCTTAAAACCATTTTCCCTCAGCAAGTCTTGATGATGATAATGATGATGATGATGATGATGCATAGTCTTATGTTGACTTTTTAATTCTTCATTGCTCACTGCCTGGACTTGGAGCAGTTTGACTGAAGCAGTTGCAAATATTGTTGGTTGATCGATTGAGCAACCAAATGCTGATCTTGGGTGGTATAGATAAATGGAAGGAATCTGTTAGCAAATTCGGAGCAGCTGCCAGATTGGTGGAAAGAGAAATATCTTTGAAGGGCAAATGATGTCTGATTTGTGTCTGTTAATGGTTTGGAGACAGAGAATGGAAAACATGAGATAATAAAATCAAATTGAAGACTTTGAAAGAAGCCCGATAAAATGACTAAGAATCTGAAGTGGGCCATTTGACTTTGCAGCCTTTTGCTGTAATGTCTTGTCATCATTCAGTCTACAAATAGTCTGCTCATTCTTGGGAGGTCCAAAGCTTTCCGACGGCCTTTTGAAGCATTGTGAGAACAGAGTGCACTACTTGGGAGAATGAATAGTGTGCGCTATTTGAGAATGGCACAAGTGGCCTTGGGAAGAAGGCCTGGCATGACCAGGAACTGCTGTCAGGTTACAAGTAATATACCCATAGCAAACAAAACCTTGAAGCAAGTGAGACTCCTCAAAGAATAGTTTTATTAGGTATATCATATTGGCACAGTTCTGGTGAAAACCAACTCTGAAGGTTCCTGTGGTATTCACCTAATTTAAAAAATTTCTCCTTCCCCAAACAGTCACATGGTCCAATCAAGGCGCAGTCCTGTTACCCGGTAACATCACTCCTCCTCCTCTCTCTGACCAGGTGTGAGAATGACCTTGGTTTCCAGGAGAAAGTATCTTGTTTTGGCTTCAAAACCCCAGTTATCTCTACTCCCCTCTCCGTATCCCTCAGCTCTAGTGTGGCAACACTGAAGCCTCAAAATGGCTTCATTCAGGTCAGCTTCAGGGTTGACAACTGCTTTATATACAGTTATGTCAGGTCAGGTGTATCTCAGCAGCAGCGAGAACAGCGAAGGTCAGTTAGGTAGGCAGAGTGCAAAGCAGTGAAGGGGGCTGGACTGGGCCAAGCTAGGCTGGCTGAGGCTTTGCACTGTACTGCAAACTTCGGTCACTAAATGAACTATTGTAAGTTGACAACTACCTGTATCTGGTTTTATGCATTGAGGTTCTGTGCTTTCAACTGGGGGGGAATTTGTTATTTTTATATTCTTGTAGTCCCTCCTTTGGAGTCTTTTTGGAGTAGCACAGAAATTGCAATAAATACATAAACATAAAACTTAAAAAGATTATGAAAAAACTAAGAAGCCTCTGAATACAACAATGTTTCTCAACCTTGCAACTTTAAGATAAGGGAACGTCAACTTCCAGAATTCTCCAACCAGAAAGAATCCCCCCCCCACATCCCTCCCGTCCCCCAAGGCTGACAGGAATTCTGGGAGTTGAAGTCCTCTCATCTTAAAGTTGCCAAGTTTGAGAAACACTGGAATACAGAAATGGGATATAATGGACCTAAAAAGTACTTTTGCTCACTTTCCTGTTTTTTTTAACAATTTGGGCCTTTGCTGTAGGCACAACTAAGAAGAGTGTACATACATGTGCATACCTGGTGGCTTTTAAAATCATCATTAGTAAGATACATAGCAAGGTATTTTGATGATATGAATGAGATTAAATCACGTGATAAATTGACTGTACTTATTTCCCCACTCCATTCTACAATCCTAGAGACCAGCTTCCAGGTCAAGCCAGATGTACACAAACAGATGAACATGAAGTAACATCCTCCAATGCTATGGTGAACATTGTGGATGAAGTAACATCATATTCAGATGAGTCAGAGGGCTCGCAAGACAAACATGAAAATAGACCACCCCACTAGTCTAAAAAAGCATCTTGAACCTAGTTAAAAGAAGTAACAAAGAGTGAAAGCAGTACGTATCTATATAGCTACGTAATTATAACTTTGTTTTAAATGTAAAGAATTTCGATAGTTTTTAATTATTCTTTTATATGTAATGTAAAATAATAGAGCACTATTTAAATAATGATGTAATTCAACTTTTAAGCAATTGTTGTAATTCTAATAAACGTGTATAATTTTATTCTATTTTTTTGTACCTTTTATTTCTTTCCATTTATAGCTAACCATCACATTATATTACTCTGGGCTGCTTACAAACAGTTAACACAATATAAAACAACTGAATGATACAATATAACAGTTTGAAACAATAAAAAACAATTTGTAGGTAGTGAGGATTGTTGCTCTATTTTCCTTTGGACACATTTGAAGGCATATGGCTGAATATTGTCTTTCAATATTTTTTTCCTCTCAGGAAGTGCCTCCTACAAAAACCTTGTTTGAACTAAAGAGACTACCCATAACAAGACACCAGCTTAACTTTTGAGGCCAACCAAGATCATGTACACCAGCACCCCCCAACCTTTTAGGCACCAGGGATAAATTCTGTGGAGTTTTTTTTCATGAACCGGAGAGGGTGTGGTTTCACATGCTGCCTTTATCCCGTGGATGGGGCTTCGCTTGTTTGTGCGGACCAGTTTCTGGCATGCTGCGGCCCAGTGCCAGTCCATGGACTGGGAATTGGGGATCCTTGATGTACACTACCTTGGATTTCAGACCTTTTCCTTAATCTACCCCTGTGAATTTGTTCACAGATGTCCACTTTGTATTTCAAATGTATGTTATCTCCGTTCTTATGAACCTGGAAGGGAACCGATTTGATCTCACTGATGGACCTCCTCCTTCCAAAGTTCCCCTTTTAAAGAACAACAGCTGCCATCTGTAAGGTTAACTTTTCTGATATGCTTTAATCAGCCCCCCTGGGATGTCCTTGTCTTTTTCCCTACAGACATCATTCACATATTAAAAAAACCAAGGCAGATTTGACTGTATGATTGCAGCTGACGTGCTGATTTTTTTGATACCTCATCCCAGTGTTGCCTTTGTATCATACATGTCCTTAACATACATGTCTTAATACCCTGTCCCTTTTAGAAGGCAGTTTGAGGATTAAATAAGGTCCTTGCAGTACTAATTAACTTATGTAAATTCAGGTGATATTCTGCTCCATTCAGGAGTCAAATTAATAGTGATTTCCAGAGGGACTGAGAAATTATTCAACCAGCTTTGATATTGCTGTATAATATTATATTTCTTTCTGCTCAATATAATATTTTCCAGTTTTCTTGGAAAAGTCAATATTGTGGTTTTTCTTTAAACAATCTACTTCCATGATATTTTCAGAAAATGGTTACTGCTTTATTTGTAGCCATTTTTTACTTCCAAGAGTAGTCAACAGCCTTGCAAATCTCAGGTGGTCTCTTACCCAGGTTTTAACCAGACTCAATCTTGATTAGTTTCTGAGTTCAGCCAACATCTACTTGTCTACTGACATTTTCTGAAGCACATACAGATGATGGTAATTCAGTTTATAAATGGGAAACCTTATTTTATAGGCAAGTATGCATCATCACCAGGTGTTCTTCTTTGAGGCCCCATGTTCTGGCAGGTCATCCATCCATACAAAGTGTTTCACATGTGGATTTTTATGGAACAGAAAGAACTTTTCAGCATTGGTTTTAGTTAGAATTGACAGCCCAAGGGTGACATGATGGGGAAAGGGTATTCCTATGAAAAATTGCCTACTTTCCCCCCTTAACCCAAATCTCCTTTTTGACTATGGTAGCTGAGATATATTAGAACTCCTCAAACTTTTTTAATGGGCCTAATTCATGGTCCCTCAGACTGTTGGGGAGCCAGACCAGCTGGGTGGGCATGGCTAGGTGGTCATGTGACCGGTTAGGCAAGGCCAATTTAGCAGTCCAAACAATGCACACAAATGAAATTTTAATTTGTTTCGCTCCTGGGGGTGGAGAGCAGGTTACTGAAGGGATGTGGCTGCCTTGGGTGCATATGAGGGACTTCTGTGTGTGTGTGTGTGTTTCTCTCTCTTGTCCTCCCTCCTCCCTCTCTCTAGAGGCCGGGGAGGAAAAAATGGGTCTGTTTTTGCCCCCTCTGGCCTCCAGAAGGCGGGTGGGGTCTGGGAGATAGGCAGGGCGATGTGGGTAGGGCAGCCTCATGGTTCCGTGGGCCGGATTAATGCGTGACCCGTCAAAAGCGCGTTCCACAAAAGCGCGGTCGACGAAATCGCGTATGTGACGTCATCACAACGCGACGAAAAAGATCGAAAAATTGAAATAAAAATTAAATTACAGCAAGCCGATTCACATAAAGGTAAGGGTTAGGTTAAGGGTTAGGGTTAGGGTTAGGTTAAGGGTTAGGGTTAGAGCGTTAGCGTTACGTTTAGCGTTAGGTTAAGGGTTAGGTTTAGGGTTAGGTTTAGGGTTAGGTTAAGGGTTAGGGTTAGGGTTAGGTTTAGGGTTAGGTTTGGGGGGGTTAGGGGAAGGTTTTAGCTTTATTTTTACATTTTTCGATCTTTTTCGATCTTTTTCGTCGCGCTGTGATGACGTCACATACGCGCTTTCGTCGACCGCGATTTTGTCGTCCGCGGTTTTGTGGTAGAACCGATTAATGACTTCGGCGGGCCGTATCTGGCCCCCAGGACGTAGTTTGAGGGCTCCTGTATTAGAATAACAGAACAGAATATCAGAGTAGGAAGGGGCCTTGGAGGTCTTCTAATCCAACCCTCTGCTCAGGAAGAAACCCTATATCATTTCAGACAAATGGCTATCTAATCTCTTCTTAAAACTTCCAGTGCTGGAGCATTTACAACTTCTGGAGGCAAGTTGTTCTACTGATTAATTGTATCAGGAAATTCTTCCTTAGTTCTAGGTTGCTTCTCTCCTTGATTAGTTTCTATCCATTTCTTCTTTTCCTGCCCTCAGGTGCTTTGGAGAATAGGTTGACCCCCTCCTCTTTGTAGCAGACCCTGAGATATTGGAACACTGCTCTCATGTCACCCCCTCTTTCTTTTCATTAAACTAGACATACCAAATTCTAGCATCCTCTCCTGGACTAAATCCTTCAGGTCAGGGGTTCCCAACCCGGGTTTAGAAGTTTCAAAATGATAGTGTATATGCATAAAGGTAAAGGTTCTCCTTGCACATATGTGCTAGTCGTTCCCGACTCTAGGGGGCATTCCTCATCTGTTTCAAAGCCAAAAGTGGTTCCTATTTTTCTACTTGCATTTTTACATACTTTCAAACTGCTAGTTTGGCAGAAGCTGGGACAAGTAATGGAAGCTCACTGTTACGCAGCAGTAGGGATTCCAACAGCCAAACTGCAAACTCAATGCCTTAGTCACTGAGCCACCGCGTCCCTTTGTATATGCATAATTATATGCATATAATTATTTACTTTTGTAAGGGGTGCGAGAATACATCAGAAGGATTCTAGGGGTGCAGGGTATAGAAAAGTCTGGGAACACCTGCTTTACATGGACTGAACCACCCCTACTAACCACTCCCAGCCAATGCTATTTGGAATTGATGGAATTGGTAGTCCACAAACTGGACGGCAAGGGGGTGGGGTGGAGAGAGAGGCTGGCACACTGTGTCCAAGATGCTGTTGTTGCCAGGAGGGCTTATTTGTTATGCCAAGACCGTCGTGGAGGTCACAGCCAGGCCAGAGCCAAAGGCCTCCAAACAGCTCCGGCGCAAGCGTGGATGGCTTGGCGAAGGGTCCCTCAAGAACGTCGGGGAAACGAGGCGCAGTCGGCGGGGGCGACAACGCGCGAAGGAAGCAGCGGCAGATTTCCCCCCCTCCGCCTATGGCCGCCAGTTCTCGGCCGAGGGCGGAGTCTCCCCGGGTGAAATTGCTCCGGGTGCCGCCGCCGCTACGTTGTATCTTCCGCGACTTTGAGGGAAGGAAGGCGGGGAGTCCTCTGCCCGCGGGAGGAGGCAGCTGGTGACGGCGTCCCCGTTGCAAAGCCACCGCCGAGGCCGCGTCCCTTCCGCCTTTTCCTCCCGCGGAGAAGCGGAGGCGGCTTTGCAGAGGCCGCGGCTCCCCCGCTGAGTTACCGAGCGGCCTCGGCGAAGCTTGCGGAGGGCTCCCCTTCGGCTCCGGCTCGCCCCTGCTCCGCCTCCACCATGTCTGTAGCTGGGGATGGCGGGGCGGGGACTCCCAAGGCGCTGCCTTCGTCCGGACCCAAATCCCTGCAGGACATCCCGCACCCGCTGGCCGCCTCCAGCAGCGAGGAGCTCAGCGTGGAACTGACGCCCAGCCCGGATTTGCAACTGCCCCGCAGCATCGCCGACAAGGTAGGGTGGCGAGGAGTCCCCCCCCCCCTTCCAGGGCCCTCCGGCTTGAGCTTACGGGAAGACGCGGCCGCTTTTCTTACATTTCGGGGAAACGAGGATCGCCCAGCGACCCAAACATGGACGGAGGGTGTGTGTTTGTGTTTGTTAGCTACTTCTCTCTTGAGCCAAAATGGTGGGGATCCTACTCTTGGCTGATCTGGTTCTCGTGACAGCCCCTTTGTCGGGTGGGGGAGCCAAGTTTCCGTGCAGATCGGTGGCCTTTTTATTCGCAGGGTCTGCAAGTTTAGAGGTCCTGCGAGAGCCATCATGCGTGGAAGGGCTGTGAAACGTCAGTATGTTATTCGTGTCGTGGGATTCATGGATCTTTGGCCGGTGGGACGCGGGGTGTATGGGTTGGTGCAGAGCTCAGTTTCGCCGTTAACAGTTTGCCCTGGTCTCATAAACGTGTGGAGTATAATTGTAAACATAGTGAGCGGTGAAGCAGTCTCTGTATCGGGCCCTTTGAGGAGCCAGTTCTGGTGACACTTAAAGGGTCACGTAAATTAGTGGCTTGCATTCATTTGTGATATCTCGCCTGTTTTCAAGGGCAGCCCTCTCCTAATAGCTTCAAGAAGAGGTGTCAATTGTATGGTTGACAGACAAAGATGTTTGGTGCACTAGTTTTAAACTGAAGTCAAATGAAGGTAGTAGCTGCTCATACCTTTTCCGCTTGACTTTACTATGTGCTACAGGGAGAATTGGGTCTTTGCCTCCTCTCCTCCTCCTTCCTTCCCCATAACATTTACAACTACTATGCTTCTTTCACTGAGTAGTTGTGATGGAGCAATGGACTTGTTGCCTTTGTCTGCAGCTGTTCCCCTTGCACTTTTCTGTAAAGTTTTGCTCAGAATCTTCTCTCATCAGTGAAAGTCCATGTGAGGATGATGTCACTGCATCTTTGTCAAAACAGGGAAGAGACCAACAGGACTGGCCGCAAATAGTAATCCGCTTTTTATTCCCCGGGTTGCTAGAGAAGGGAAGGTTGTAGGGATAACCATGTCTGCCTTTTTTCTCTCTGCCCCATTGGTAGACTGCAGTAATAGCTTGTGAATAGCTTGACCTAAAATATTAGAAAAGGAAAAGAGCATTGCACTGTCTAGTGTAATTTGTCTTTGGCTCCGTGTGTTGTGTGAATCCACCTCTTGCAGCTTTTAAACCATGGTTTATTTTTATTGAAATTTTTATGGCTGCCCATTTCACAGACTATGGGCAATGTGCAACAATCCAGTAAAACAATAAATATAAAACATTTATCTAAATTCATTATTAAAAAAAACATTTAAATCAATAAAAACAAAACTGAGCAAGAAAGAATAATAGATGGCAGAATATTAATAACAGTGGAGCTACCTCATGAGTTCACCCATCCCTTGGAGTCCCCAGGCCTGCTGGGATAACCAAGTCCTTACTTACATTTTTTAGATAATATAGACTGATGCTTTGCTAGCCACGTTCCTTCCCTTATCCGAGCTGATCTGAAACCATATTTAGCAACAGATATTACTCCTTTATAGATTGCCTGTGGAGCAGGATACCTACAACAACAAGTAATATGGTTAGAATTAAGGGCTAAGATTTACCATCATTCCTTCTCCTGAGGCTCTCCTGCTAACTGTAAGAATATGTATGATATTATGGCAAACTTTCTTGACCTAATTTTCACAGTTGTTGTCTGTTTCTTCAGAAATGATACGTGTATTGACTGATGTGTTTTATTATAAGTTTTTCCAAGCTGCTATTCAACATTTCGGTCTCCCAAAGTTAGTGATAATAAGAAAACAGCCTATAATTTCCAGCACAATAAACAAAACCACAATGCTATACATAAACAATTACTGTATTTTTCAGACTATAAGATGCATTCAAGTATAAGACGCACCAAGATTTTGAAAAGGTAAATTAAAAGAAGTTTTTGCAATCTGCAGGCCTCCCAAACCCTCTGCATGCCTCGTTTTTTGTAAAAAAAATGGGGCATGCAGAAAGTTTGGGAGGCCTGCAAAGTCCTCCTGGGGGCTGGGGGAGAGGGCAAAAATGAGCAAAAACATACCATTTTTTGCAAAAATTGGCCTTTTTTGCAAAAAACATGGCATGCATAGCACTGTTCCCTCTAAGGTGCGCGGCCGCACAGCCGCACACGTGGCAAGAAAACCCCGCGCAGCAGTTTCGAACGGCCGCGCAGTGATTTTTGCCAAAGCAAACGTGGGGAAGTCCTTTGCAGGCAGCTAGAACTGGCTGTCTGCAAAGGACCTCTGCAAACTTGTTTTGATGAGCACGGAGCGACTGACGGTAGTTTGTGCCGGCCGTGGCCGCTCAAACTAGCGTCAGTCGCTCCTATGTTCAGCAAAGCAAGCTCGGGAGGTCCTTTGTGGGCAGCTAATCCTAGCCGCTTGTGCCCGCGCTGCGGCTGAAGTAACCCCCCCAAAGCCCCTGCCACCACCAGAATATCTGCCTCCTCCTCTTCCTCCTCCTCCTCTAACAGCATTGGATTTGCCGCCCGATGCTGCAGCTGAGATGAAGCCGCCAAAGCTCCCATCAGCAGCACCCCTGCCTCCCCCTCCACGCGGAGCACCTGAGCTGGCCCACACATTATCCCTCCCCCTTCCTCCTCTGCTGTCCTTTTGAGGAGCCATGAGGCCACGGGAGTTAGTAGAAAGGCGACGGAGCGGGCGGGAGCAGGAAAAAAGGCCTCTTGGCTTCTGAAAAGCACGGTGGAAGTGGAGGCGGCAGCAGGGGTAACCCAGAGCCCAGAGGTGCTCCAAGCGGAGGGGGAGGCATCGCCGCCGCTGCCATGGGCGGGAGCTTTGGAGGCTTCACCTCGGCTGCAGTGCTGGGCAGCAAATGTGGTGGTCCTCTTGGAGGAGGAGGGGGAGGCGGCAGGAGTTATTCTGGTGGGGGGGCTCATCGGCATCTTCAGCGGCAGCCCTGCCCCCTGTGAAAAAACCCGAAGATGGAACAGATCCACGCAGATGATGTTGCCGCAAAAAATTCAGGTGCTCAGGCATGAAAATATGCCGCTCAAACACTATACTTTTCTGCTCACACTGAAAAAAAATTAGAGGGAACATTGATGCATAGGCTTTGGGAGGCTTGTAAAGTGCTCCTGGGGGTTGTGGGGTTGCAAAAATGAGCAAAAAATGGCCCGTTTCCCCCTCGGTTTTGCCCTCCCCAGGCCCCCTTTGCAGGCCTCCCAATCCCTCTCCACATCCATTTTTGCAAAGGGGGCGGGGTTTCAGGAGGCCAAAAATGCTGTATTCAGTGTATGAGACACACCCATATTTTCACCCTCTTTTGGGGGCGGGGGAAAGGTGCGTCTTATACTCCGAAAAATACGGTAATTTAAAAGGCCAGCTGTAATAAAATAAAACCGGACTGCAAAATGTAACCAGCCAAACATCTAATGAATGGCCTTAATTGTTCAGGCAGTATTGTCAATAGAGATCATATGTAGATTGATAAACTAATACTGCAACATTAGTGACTGTAACAAACAAACTGAATAAGAAATGGTTTTTGTTTCATGTTTTTGCTTTATAGCTTGGAAACTACAATTTAAAAACAAAACAAAAGATCCTTTCCAAATGAGTACATCCTTTAGTGCATCTTCAGACCTTAAGGTCTTAATTGAGGTTATTGTACAGACAAGATAATTACAGTAATCACACAGCAGATCCTGCATGTTTTTTGCTGAGGTATCAAATAAGTTTGGCATGTGAACAAGCAACAGGTTCACTTTCATTTTGTGAATGTGAAGCCAGAATTTGCCATTTCTCAAGAGCCAGCTATGCAACTTTTGCTATAAACTAGTGTGCCAAGCCTCTTATTCCCGAGGAAAGATTTTCTCCATAGATCTACCTTCCAAATGATCTGGATTACTCAGTTGTAAACTGTAAGTCTGTAGTGTTGCTATCGAGGGGCATAATTCAAAGTTCTCTTTTCAAGGAGCATTTGTTCAATATAACCACAGAATGCAGCTATACAGGTAGACCTGAAGTTTTAACCATTTGTTCAATCATGGTTTGAGGTTACAACACTGGTGGAAAAAAGTGACTTGTCATCTGTCCTTGAAGTTGCAACCATCGTACCACCCTCATGGTCATATGATCACAATTCGGGTGTTTGGCAACTGACTTAGTATTTACAATGGTTGCAGCATCCTTTGGCCTTGTGATCCTGGGTTGAAATCTTCCCAGCTGACCTTTGGCAAGCAAAGTCAGTAGGGAAAGCTGGATTGCATAATGAAAATGTGGTTCACAACAACTATGGTAAAAATGATAAATTCTGGTCACATGATGACATAATTAAGGGACACATTGCTTAGGGACCAAAATTCTAGTTTTGGCCTTATTCTCATCACTCAGTATCTGTAATCTTACTGGTCTGGAGGGCTATTTTAGCAAATGTTCAGCTCTATTTAGATAATGTTGTGATGTATAGACCAAGTATAGAAGATATTTCTTTGCTGGAGTGGGAGAAAGAGCATGGTGTAAATCTACCTTTGATGTTGGTCCCCCTATCAATGTTCCCTCTAATTTTTTTTCAGTATGAGCAGAAAAGTATAGTGTTTGAGCGGCATATTTTCATGCCTGAGCACCTGAATTTTTTTCACAGATGTCACCTAAGAAAACAACGAAATCAGTATTATTTGAAACTCAAAGTTATGTTTATTCAAGGTACCCGCTTAATTAAAAGTGTTATATAATATCAGTATCACTTAACAAAGCTCCTCCTTAGCAACCAAAATGTTGGCTCAGAAAGTCTGGCTTTTGAAGCATGCCAATCTTAAAGCTGTTGTTACAGCACCCTCGCACCCCTAACCTTTTAGAAAAAAAAACCAGGGGTCTTCAAACCTGACAGCTTTAAGACTTGTGGACTTCAACTCCCAGAATTCCTCCTCCAGTCATGTTGGCTCAGAAACTCTGGCAGTGAAGCATGCAAGTCTTAAAGCTGTCAAGTTACAAGATCCTTGCACCCATAACCCTTTAGGGAAAAAAAAACACAGGGATCTTCAAACCTGACAGCTTAAGACTCAACTCCCAGAATTCCTCCTCCAGTCATGTTGCGGCGACATCATCTGCGTGGATCTGCTCCATCTTTGGGTTTTTTCACAGGGGGCAGGGCTGCCGCTGAAGATGCTGATGAGCCCCCCCCACCAGAATAACTCCTGCCGCCTCCCCCTCCTCCTCCAAGAGGACCACCACATTTGCTGCCCAGCACTGCAGCCGAGGTGAAGCCTCCAAAGCTCCTGCAGGCGCCCCGCCCATGGCAGCGGCAGCGGTGCCTCCCGCTCCGCTTGGAGCACCTCAGCTGGGCTCTGGGTTACCCCTGCCGCCGCCTCCACCTCCGCCGTGCTTTTCAGAAGCCAAGAGGCCTTTTTTCCTGCTCCCGCCCCCTCCGTCGCCTTTCTACTAACTCCCGTGGCCTCATGGCTCCTCAAAAGGACAGCAGAGGAGGAAGGGGGAGGGATAATGTGTGGGCCAGCTCAGGTGCTCCGCGTGGAGGGGGAGGCAGGGGTGCTGCTGATGGGAGCTTTGGCGGCTTCATCTCAGCTGCAGCATCGGGCGGCAAATCCAATGCTGTTAGAGGAGGAGGAGGAGGAAGAGGAGGAGGCAGATATTCTGGTGGTGGCAGGGGCTTTGGGGGGGTTACTTCAGCCGCAGTGCCGGGCACAAGCGGCTAGGATTAGCCGCCCACAAAGGACCTCCCCGGGCTTGCTTTGCTGAACACAGGGGCGACTGATGCTAGTTTGAGCGGCCGCGGCCGGCACAAACTACCGTCAGACGCTCTGTGCTCATCAAACAAGTCTGCGGAGGTCCTTTGCGGACGGCCAGTTCTATCTGCCTGCAAAGGACTTCCCACGTTTGCTTTGGCAGAAATCACTGCGTGGCAGTTAGAAACTGCTCCGTGGGGTTTTCTTGCCACGTGCGCGGCCGCGCATCCGCGCACCTTAGAGGGAACAGTGCCCCCTATATCTTAAAAAATAACCATGGATGTTGGAGAGGCTAGTGTTTTAATCTGCCCTCAGGAATTTACCTATACAAGTAGTTCTTGCTTAGCAACCAGAATTGAGACCAGCAGTTTTCTCACTAAGTGCGGCGGTCATTAAGTGGAAAATCATGACTATGACAGGGACTTGATGTCATTTGTCATTCAGTTGTTAAGCAAAACATGTGACTGCAACTTGAGATTTTACTTTAAAGCATTCTCCAGTAACTGCTTTTTAAAAATCAGGATTGATAGCAAAACAGTTTTTGTTTATACTGTCATAACTGTGAATAATTGATAAATGAGATAATTAGTAAATGAGGACCACCTCTAATGTTTAAGACAAAAGTGGGAAACTAGATAATGTCAAACCAGTACTTAGTAGCTCCAACAAACATAAGGAATTTTTTAAAAATGTAGTCCTGGAAATCCATAGATTCCTCATCCTTTGTTTAGAAGTTGTAATTCCAAGAACCTTTAGATCAGATTTCCCCAGCGTAGAATGGAATGGAATGGGAATAAGGAATAGGAATAGGAGTAGAATAGGGAATAGAATACTTTACTTGGCCGAGTGTGGTTAGACACCCAAGGAATTTGTCTCCAGTACAAAAGCTCTCAGTGTACATGCAAAGCAACAGAATAATGATAATCATAATACCAATAGGAGAGGGAAGTAAGAAGGATAATGATAAATATTAATGCTACGGTCATACTGCTTGAGTAAATACACATAGAGATTAAATAGCACTGTGACAATTAGGTGCTGCTCAGCAGAATGATGGCCTGGGGGGGGGGGGAACTGTCCCTGTGTCTAATTGTTTTGGCCTTGTGGTGTCATCCTGAGGGGAGCTGAAATAATTTATGTCCAGTATGTGGGGGTTGCAGATATCTCTTCAGTCCTCCTTTTGACCCGTGCAATATACAGGTCTTCTATGGAAGGCAGTTTGGTTGCAATAATTCTTTCTGCAGTCTTAACTATCCCTTTGAGTCTGTTCTTGTCCTATTTGGTTGCTACACAAGCCAAACAGTTATATAGAAGTCAATATGACAAGCTCAATAATTCCTCTGTAAAACTGTATATAGTTCCTGGAACAGTCTGAACTTCCTGACTGATGCAGGAAGAACTTTTTTTTTGTGGTGCCCTTTAAATGATGATTCTAATGTTAAATGTTCAAGTCCTGGGAGATTATAGAACCCCACAATTTAAAGGACTCTACTGCTGATACTGTGCTGTTGAATATGGTAAGTGGTGGTAAAATAGAAGGGCTCTTCCTAAAATCCACTCTCAACTCTACGGATTTAAGCATATTGAGCTCCAGATTGTTACGGCTGCACCACAGGGCAAGTTGTTCAACCTCCCGTCTATATGATGATTTATCACCATGTCTAATGAGGCCAATGACTTATCATCTGCAAACTCGCCTCACAATTAATAGGTTGTGAATTCGATCCTAGGTAGAGGCAGATGTAGGATCTCCTGCTTGGGCAGGGGGTTGGACTAGATGATCCTTCCAACTGTGTTAATCTGTTAAAGTTCCATCTAGGTCCCATCTAGATTGGTTGAATAAGGGAATGCTTGATTTTTTTAAAAAATAGTTCACAGATTCTATTGCATCCACCTGCCTCAACATTGGAGCGTACTTACCAAGGCGATATCTCATCTGCTGCCAGAGTAAACATCAATAACTGCTTGGCTTTTACAGTCTGATAATGTAGGTTGCTTTATCCTTTTTAGCCAATATCAATATGGAGAAAATTAATTACAGTAACTGCAGTCTGATGCTGGATATTTTCCAGAGATAAATCTATATTTTAAGTCAACACAGATAACTTAATGATTTTTCTCTCCCTCTAAAATAAGTGTTGGTTTAGGTGATTACAGGCTTTCATTTACAGCTAATTTTGGAGAGGGAACTTGAAAGATTCAAAGTAGTGATAATACCTCAACGTTTTAGCAAGGTATTAAATATGACAGGATAACATGGAAACTATTAATTATTCTTGTCCTCTTTAGTTGTACATTTAAGACTGTTGAATTGTTTCAGTTCATCCATATTGAAAAGAGTAGAAATGACTACAAGAGAACTGAAATATTTTAGCTTATTCTTATAGCTACTGGTTTTCAACACCTCTTTAATCTTAAAATCTTTAATCTTTAATCTCTTTAATCTAGGTTCAGAAATTAAGGAGGGTTGAATATGGGAATTCTAAGGCCAAGGGTAGAATGGGAAGTTAAAAAATATTGCAAAGGAAAGCAGTGAGGAACATAGTTGCCAAGAAAATTGCCTGGTTATACTTAGTTATCAGACGTCAAGCTTAACGTGAGATCTTTACCTTCTGATAATGCTGAACCAATGCAGGAGCAGGGGTTCAAATTTAGTAAAATCCATAATCAAATACCAATGTAGAAAAGCAGAATATTTAGCTCATGCAGTGATGTGTAGAATATTTAGCTCATGCAGTGATGTGTAGAAATGTCTCAGATATTTGTCAAGTTGATATAAATACTTTTGAGGAAAATTGAAAGTTTCCATAATTTCAATAAAACATATGATACAATAATTTACACATAACATTATAAACATATTGCAAAGATTATATAAACATCTGTCCTGATTGACAAATTCATTTTGCATAAGCTGTCTTGCAGAGATAGAGAGAGGAAGTCTGGAATGCTGTTTTTTCCTTGAATGACTAATTTGGATCATTTGCAACTGTTGGGATGTTCTCTTGTGTCTCCAAGTTACCAACTTCTGCTTCTCCCACAAATACTCTGTTAAGATGATATTTTGCTAAGTTGTAGATATTGATGAGGTTTTATATAGCAGCTATGCAGTTTTTAGTTGCATGCAGTCTTTCTGTTTAAGGAAAGGCAGTGGCAGATTAATTGTGCTCTTTAGGCATTGGGTGTTAAAGCATAATTAAAGGTTAAGCAAAACTTAAAACAGATTGCATTGCATTTCATGAAAAAGTGAACTCTCTAGAACAGGGCTGGCAACCCTTTGGGTTCACAAATTCAGAAAACGTCTAACTTGACTCTGGTGGTGTGTCACCCCTCCTCCTTAATAAAAGAGAAATGATTCTTTACATATTCATTTAATTTGACAAACCTCTTGTTCACATGAATGCAAAAGTTTTTCACACAATCATTAGATAATGTGCTTATTTTGGAGACTGTGGTTGCAGATAACTTGTGCTCTTGCACCTTGAAGACAAATGCAAAGCATCACCCAGGCAGCATTTTGAAGACAACTGAATTATGTGACTGCCACATTTCCTATCACATTTGCAAGTTACCCTTTCATGTCACCACCAATCACAATTCTCAATATGACAGATTGCATGCTAATACAGATGGAGAGAATCCATTTTAAGCTGTGACTGGTCCAGGGTCACATATTTTTTGCATTTTTGTTCAGTATCTCAAAACAATTGTTGTCAGGTGTTGGTGAAGGGTGTGTCACTCAAAACTTTGTGGCATATCACCTTTGACACGTGTCATAGGTTCGCTGTCAGTACTCTAGAAACATTCAGCTTGGCATAGGGTTAGAGTTCATTGGTTTATTTATATACCTGTAGCACTGGCACAGAATTAGCAATGTTATCAAACAAAACTTGAACAAATAGGACTTCAGACAGGAACGTGGTGCTTGAAAATTCTGTGCCACCTCTTCTCCCGGAGAAGACCGAGTGGCTGTTGTGTTTCCCTCCCAATAATTCGGCTAGTGTTCCATCGCTCAGGCTGGGGGGTCAAATTTTATACCCCTCAGAGAGGGTTCGCAACTTGGGAGTCCTCCTGGATCCACAGCTGACTTTCGACCACCATCTGACGGCTGTGACCAGGGGGGCATTTGCCCAGGTTCGCCTGGTACGCCAGTTGCGACCCTACCTGAACCGGGAGGCCCTCACAACAGTCACTCGGGCCCTTGTGACCTCTAGGCTGGAATACTGCAATGTGCTCTACATGGGGCTGCCCTTGAAGAGCATCCGGCGAATTCAGGTAGTCCAGAAAGCGGCCGCGCGAGTGATTGTGGGTGCACCTCGGTTCGCCCACATAACACCTATCCTCCGCGAGCTGCGCTGGCTACCTGTTGATCTCCGGGTGCGCTTCAAGGTGCTACTTGTCACTCATAAAGCCCTTCATGGTAGTGGATCTGCGTACTTGAGAGACCGCCTCCTGCCAATTACCTCCTTGCGACCAATTAGATCGCATAGATTAGGCCTCCTCCGAGTTCCATCTGCCAGTCAGTGTCGACTGGCAACCACACGGAGGAGAGCCTTTTCAGTAGTAGCTCCGACCCTTTGGAACGATCTCCCCATGGAGATTCGTACCCTCACCACTGTCCAGACCTTCCGCACAGCCCTTAAGACCTGGCTAGCCCGTCAGGCCTGGGATAAAGATTATAATCTGTCCCCACCCGAATGATGAATGAATGTTGTATACTATTTTACTCTTATGTATTGTTTTGCGTTTATTGTCTTGTACCTTCCCTTCCCTATTTTATGTAAGCCGCCCTGAGTCCCCTCAGGGAAAAGGGCGCCTATAAATATTAATAAAATCTAAAATCTAAATCTATTCTTCATTCGGAGAGAAAGTTACCACCCCTGTTTTGTTCTTTCCCATCTTCTTGGAGGAAAAAGGAGAGTTGATCTAATTTCCCACTGGATTTTTTTTTTTGATTGCAACAAGGGACTAAGGTATTGTCTCTGGACATTCTCTTTGCAAAAGAGAAATATATGACTAAAGAAAATGATTTTGGCCAGAAGTGGAAAAACAACATTGCCCTTTTCTACTTCCGTGGAGGAAAAGAAGGCTGGCTTCTTTTCCATGAGCATAGGAAAAGTTATTTTTTGGAAGCACTGCCCAGTTGGGGAGGGGGGGTCCACATCTGTTGCATTTATGACATCTGCTTGAAGACAAAATCCATTGAGAGCAACCTGCCCTTTGATAATACATTCTAACAGTAGTTATTTAGCATAAAGCCTGAGGTTAGAGTGTGCAGGTAAAGACCAGAGGTGGGTTCCTACCGGTTCAGCTGAACCGGTAGTGGTTTGGCAGCCTGGGTTGCTGCAACCGGCAACAACCCAGGCTTGCCATGCCCCCGAACCAGTTCTCCTGGTGGCACCATAGGCACCATCATCTTATTTTTGCTTCTGCATATGCACAGAGCACTTTTATTGCACTGCACATGCGCACATCAAGCGTGCGGCACAGCCATGAGCAAACCGGCAGTAGTGATTGCCAGAACCCACCCCTGGGAAAGACCATCTCATATTTATGGTTGAGATATTTCTTGATATCTATGTGCCAAGCACAATGATGCTAAACCTTGTGTAATAACATAATGTGCTAATTACTGGTTAAATGGAATGATACAGGAAATAGACATTACATCTATTTCCTGTATCATCTTCCTTATTAACCAAAGGTCCTTATTCCAAAGAAGATTGCACTGCCACAAAGTTTCTGCTGTTTCTTGAGAAATGAGTTACATTGTTCAACAAACCAGATAACCTCTCTGGTAATTTATATAATGTAGAGTTGAGCCAGAAAAAATGTCTCTGTGTATATTTGGGAGGAAGATACTGGAGAATGCATTTCAGGAGTTACATAAAAACAAGTGTATTTGTAGTTGCAATTCAAATGGGAATTGGAATTGTGACGTTTTCAGATTGCTTAAGAGCTGTGATGGCACAGTGGGTTAGAATGCAGCATGGCAGTCAAATTCTACTGACTGCCAACTCCCTGCAATTCGGATCTTACCACCAGCAGTTCAGCAGTTTGATTCTGACTGGCTGACGGTTGTCTCAGTCCTTCCATCCCAGTAAAATGAGGACCCAGATTGTTGGGGGCAATATGCTGACTCTGTAAATCACTTAGAGGGGGCTGTAAAGCACAGAAGCAGTGTATAAGGTAAGTGCTATTGCTTTTTCTAATAATGCAGAAGCCAGACAGTCATTCATGATCTTTTTAGCATTCTTTATGTTTGTAAAGACATGTATATTTGTAAAGAGTGAAATTGGCAGTTTCCTTCATAGCACACTAACATTTAATTTTTAAGTAGAAGATTCTAAAAGTATTAAATCAGGCAATGCAGATGTTTGATGGAAGGTGACTGTAATCACATTCATGCTTTTGCAGTGGTAGGTTTCCAAATTTTTTACTACTGGTTTGCTCGTGCTCGCAAACATGTGCGACACTTCTGCGCATGCGCAGAAGTGTCTGAGCAGGTGGGCGGAGCTTCCCACTGCTGCTACTACTGGTTTGCCCGATCCGGGCCAAACTGGGAGCAGCCCACCTCTGTGCTGTTGGATACTGGATACTAGTTATACTGAGATCATGGATACAGGGCCTCAGTATAACTAGAAGATCAGAATTGTTTCTAGCCTTTCTTCCATTGCTATCCTCTGGTAACCGTCCTTAACAGAATCAACAAATTGGCTAGCATGTAAGAAATTAGCCCATCTAGAATGCTCTTTCCTTTGCCTGTCCATAGGTGTTCAATCCTCTCTACCTATATGGAGAGAATACTCATATATGGAAAGAGTGTTATTTATCTATATGGAGAGAGTATTAGCCAGATTAGCTGCCCACTTTTAACATGGCAAATAGAAAATAAGGTTAGAAAGTTGGATAAGTAACTTAAAGCAGTTCAGAAAAACCGACAAAATAGAAAATGTTGCTTCAGTGTACTTTTACCTAAGGAAGAGGATATTTGTATTAGCAAAGATATTCCTTATTCCAAAGAAATAGGAAAAATTCTGAAAGAAAAATCAGCCTTGCAATGCATACTGCAGTACAGATAGTCCCCAACTTAAAACAGTTCTTTTAGTGACATTGAGAAAAGTTGCTTAGGGTCATTTTCACACTTGCAGCATCCCCAGGATCATGTCATCAAAATGCAGATGCTTGTCAGCTGACTCATATTTATGACAAGTTGCAGTGTCCCAGGCTCCTTTTACAACCTTCTGACAATCAAAATTAATGGGGAAGCCAGATTCACTTAGCAACTATGTTAGTAACTGAACAACTGCAGTGATTCACTTAACAACAGTGGCAAGAAAGATTGTAAAATGAGGCAAAACTCATTTAACAAATGTCTTGCTTAGCAACAGAAATGTTGGGTACAGTTGTGTTATAAGTCGAGGACTACCTGTACTCTGAGACATTCCACATTGTCTTCTGGGATACTTATTTCATATTACAGTACTCTTTCCCAAGAAATCAGCAAGATCATTCCTATCACACAAACTTGGTTCTTATTTGGCTACCATTGAAGTCCATACCTCATACCTGTACTTGAGAGACCGCCTGCTGCCAATTACCTCCCAAAGACCCGTTAGATCACACAGGGTCGGCCTCCTCCGGGTTCTGTCCACCAGCCAATGCCACCTGGCTACTACCTGGGGGAGGGCCTTCTCTGTGGCAGCTCCGGCTCTGGAACGAACTCCCCGCGGAGATTCGGACCCTCACCTCTCTCCAGGCCTTCCGGAAAGCCGTCAAAACCTGGCTGTGCCGGCAGGCCTGGGGGTGATGAGTTCCCCTCCCCTCTCGACTTGTATGGTTGCATGATTCTTGTTTATTTTAATCACGTGTATTGTGTTTTATGTTCTCCTTTTCCCCCTTTGAGTTGTTTGCCGCCCTGAATCCCTCCCGGAGAAGGGCGGCATACAAATAAACTAAATCTTAACCTTAATCTTAATCTCATAGCACCTTTAAAAGCTTTAGTTCTCTTGGGGCAGTATTTTCATGTATTTCTTCTAATTCACAAGGAACCCTTTCCCTCATCTTAATTCATGGGTAGCTATTTTTGTCTTGAATACATCTTTAGCTTCTGTCATTCTGCAGATCCTGAAATTCTTCTAAGCCAGTTGATGGAACTATTCTATACAGTAACATTTGGAGAGTGAATTCAATATAATTTGAACTCAATATAAGCCCTCTCTGCGGTCATGTGAGCCGTCACCCAACTCGGCTCTACCGCGCATGCATGTGTGCCTCGCTGGTCAACTGATTTTTGGGTCTCTGCCGTGCCTGTGAGAGGCATATACAGGGAGGCAGGTGGTCATGCGTGCATGCATGAGGGCAGAGGGAGCAATAGGGGGTGCGGTGCCCCCCCGCATGCCTCGTTTTTTGTTTCAGGAGGCTTCAGGAGGCCTGCTATGCCCAAAATGGGCTGGGGGGTGCACAGGGGCAGCACAGGGTGTCGTGCGCATACACAAGGGAGCGGGGCACATTGCATTGTGGGTGTGGGCACACGCAATTTCGGCACATGAGGACAAAAGAGTTAGTCATCACTGATTTAGGACATACTTTATATGTACTCCAGTATCTGGATTTCATCTTTGTAATATAAGCAGACTAGAAAATTTTCGGCCATTTGTTTGCTTTATCTCATCTGCTCCCATGAGCCTCTGTTGTTTTAAAAACTGACAATTATGCAAAATTGACAGTAACATATAATCTCTGATGAGTAAGATTTACTTTCAATTTATTTCCTTGATAAAGGGGCAACTGAAATTGAAGAATTGTCTCTGCTTTTTATTTTAAACTATTTTTAATTTGTATGCAAGTCTGCAATTTGCACCGGGAAATGGAAAAACAAAACAAAACATTACGACCAAATGTTATGAATTAAGAACTCCCCTGGTTCTTTTAAAAATGCCAGGGCTGTGGGCTAAACTGGGAAGTGGAAAAAAAATCACAGAAGAAAACAGGGCAAACCACTAATTTATCACTGCCAGGAAAGCTACGTGTTTGAGTTCATTAAAATCTCAGGAGTTAAGCATCACTTATTTTACCTTTATGTACAGACAGTGCTTTCTGAAATGAAAGGATCATTTTTAAATTGTTGGAAGAAAAAAAGAGAATCAAAGACCATGGTGGTAAAAAGCTCGTACGTTTTGAGAATAGAACATTCCATTTCCTCATTGGACCATGCCACACCTCTTCCACACCATGCTGTTGTGGGCATGGTTCAGACTTAAAAGGATTAATTTTTGGAAGCCATCGAGGTGCCTTTAAAATGGTATCCAAAGGAGGCTCAGCATGGTCTGGAAGGGGAATGAAACATTCCAGAGCTCTATGGAAAAATTCTTTTCTTGAACTTGTGGTTTTAACATATCCCTGCAGAAGATTGTAAATATTCCTTCCTCATGCCAGTGGTATTGATTTACCAATCTCAGAGTTTCCAGAGGCATAGAACTGGGCATAAGGAGGATGGCCAAATGCTGGAAGCAGCAAGAAAAAGAATCCTTAGCCAGAAGGCAATCATGAATATAGAAAGCATTGTCTTTTGCAGAGATAGTTGCAGAAAGAGCCCTTCCAACTTCTTCTGGAGGAATTGGAGGTAAATCAATTGGCTTAGAAGGGAATTCCTTAGCTGAAGGTTTTGGCTGTAGTCCATTTCACTAAAGTTATTAGGGAAATATTGGCATTAGTAATCTAAAGACTAGAGAAACAAAATCTAAATAAGCACATATGTATCTGACAGATACATAAGGGACATAATTGCTCAGTGGCTAAGACACTCAGCTTGTCAATCAGAAAGGTCGGCGGTTTGAATTCCTAATGCTGCGTAATGGTGTGAACTCCCATTACTTGTCCCAGCTTCTGCCAATCTAGCAGTTTGAAAGCATGTAAAATGCAAGTAGAAAAATGGTGGGAAGGTAACAGCGTTCTGTGCGCCTTTAGTGTTTAGTCATGCCAGCCACATGACCACGGAGACATCTTCGGACAGCACTGGCTCTTTGGCTTTGAAACGGAGATGAGCACCGCCTCCTAGAGTCGGGAACGACTAGCACATATGTGTGAGGAGAACCTTTACCGTTATCTGACAGAACAGAATGGAGGAAACTAGCAAATAATCATTTAGTAAGATTTGAAAGATAACTTTTTTACATTAGCAAGAGGGAACAGTGGATTGGAGCAGGATCTTCAGTCTTATTCTGCTTCTAGTAAAGATAATGTTTGCCTACATTACAACAGAGATAAGATCACAAGATAACATAAAGCACTGAACACGTGAAGCTCTATATAAAATCTGTATAAATGCTAAATATTTTTATCAGATTATAGTAATATTCTCTACAATGGAATATCCATTATTGTGTTATGGTATGGTATGCTGGTTTGACAGCCACAGACAGAAAGGCATTACAGAGAGTGATGAGCACAGCACAAAAAATTATGGGCTGTCCCCTGACACCACTGGACAAAATCGCCAAGAGTCACTGCCTCAACAGAGTGAGGATAATCTTCAGGGATGATTCACACCCTGGTCAGCATTTCTTTACTCTCCTACCATTGGGCAGGAGATATAGAAGCATAGCCAGCTGAATGAATAGGCTGAAAATAGCTTTTATCCGTGGGCTGTCAGACTTCTGAATGCAACATAACATCACAAGTAGGTTTAATATAATAGACTTACAGGGCCAGCACAATATGCAACATGTTCATACTGATGTAATATAATGTTACGTACATATAGGTATATGGGAATGTGTGTTAGTTATTACTTATTTGGGTTTAGGGATTCTGTTTCTTTCATTTATTGAGTTATTGAGATGTATTTTTTTGTTTCGGGGGGGGGGGATGCACCAAGGGAGGCTCATTCAATTTCATTGTACACATGTTGTGCATTGACAATAAAGGTTTGATTTGATTAGTATTCAATGTGTGGCTCTTTCTGCTGATTCATCTCTCTGGATGAACTTCAGGAACTGGTTTTTGTCCCTTTTTCCCACACCTGATCGTTGTGTCTTCCTCCAGGATCTCAGTTTGCCCAATGGTACTCCTGCAGATACTTCTAGTCCCGCCTCTTCCTCCTCGCTTCTCAATAGACTACAACTGGATGATGACTTGGATGGGGAAATGAGGGACCTCTTTGTCACCGTTGATGATCCCAAAAAGCATATCTGTACGATGGAGACTTACATCACTTACCGAGTCACAACTAAGGTATCACAAGTTAAGTTGCTCTTTTCAGAAATATTGCTTTTATTGAAAACAACTCTTATTTCAGTTTCCTTGAAATGCAAAGTAGCATTGGGATTCACGTGCATTCTCAAAGTTTGTTTCCTCTTGTCCTAAGAATATTTATCAAATTGTCAAGTCAGAGTTGATTGCATTCTTCATGTAGAAGAATGTAAAAGAATGTGCATATTGGAAGCATGCAAGAGCCTCTTGCAGTACATTTTGTTTCCTTTACTTGGTTAAGATCTAAAATATTTTTCATTTCTAATTGGTGTTAGTTGCATGTTTTGAACTTTAATAATGGAAAGGTTTCTACAGCCCACCCAATTTCAAATAAGACAGAAAATCTTGACCCTTTCTCACTATGGCTATATGAAAAGTAAAACAAAACACTATCCTGGAAAAAGACACATTTGTATCATATCCAAGTAAACAGCATCAGTATGTTTGTGTAGTCCCCAGGAGTTGAGCTTAACTCAAAAAAGACATTTGTGAATTGTGAATCTATGGAAGAGACAACAATTTGATTTTGGATTTGTTATAGAAAGAAAGACCTTTTTCTTCTGTCTTTTGTGCCTATAATAATAGGACCATAAAACAGTATTTCAGAACCTTGTATCTTTGTAAGTTGCCTAAGAAGGGAAAATTCATAATTTGTTTAATTTACTTCTGTTGCTTGAGTGACTCAGCTTGTGAAATGCTGCATGGTTTGCAAATGGAATTAAACAAGAATTTTGCAGCATTCAGAGAGAATGTGTTTTATTTAAGAAATGTGAAACATTAGTTTTCATACATTAGACTTTCTTGTTCTTACCACTTTCAATGTTTATTCTTTCATTCCAGACCACTCGAGCTGAGTTTGACTTGCCAGAGTATTCAATGCGCCGAAGATACCAGGATTTTGATTGGCTTAGGAATAAACTGGAGGAATCTCAGCCAACTCATCTCATTCCTGTAAGTACTAAGACAGAGCCACTAGCACACTATTCCTTTTTAAACAGTGTCCATCTCCCATTAGGGGTCTAGGACAGAGGGCTGTGGCCCACTGGCCAGGGCGAATGCTTGGGGGCATGTCAGCCAAAGAGAAAAGCTAGAGGTGAATCCCCAGAAGGAGAACCCTGGTGGAGAAGCAGGTGCAGCCAAGACGAGGAGCCGAAAAGACCCATTCCACCCATTATAGGTCCACAATGGCTTGAGTGGTTGGAATGCTGGACAGGAGTTTAGCAAGCCCACGTTTGAGACCCAAGAGCTGCCGTGAAGTGAGGTTGAGCTCTCGTCCTTTATTGCAGCTCCTGCCGGGGACATGAAAGGAGCCCCCAACTGGGCGTCCCCCCATACAACGGTGATGTCACTGGCTAATCCTTTCAGGAATCGCCTCGGTGCTTCTGACACAAGTGCAAAACAAACAAACAAAAATCCTTCCCATTATTTGTCCAGGGAGTCTCTGAGAATTGGACACAATTTGAATGGAGGGGAAAATGGATTCAGGATATATCAAGATGTTAATTCTGCGCTGAACAATTTTCTGTTGAACTGTTACCTTGAGATTATGATTCAAAGTTTTAATTTTATAAAATTTGATTTATAGTTTCCTAATATTGATTTAGATTTAAATTGAGAGTCTCATTGGATTTCATGAAGCTGCATATTTTTATGAGTAAATAACAAAAGTTTCTTGGACTGGAAACCATCTTTGCTTGTTGTTGATGTACTATTCCATTTTACATGCTCACTTTCAAATCATGTTATCTAATAGCACTCCCTTTTTTATAAAGTGGGTTACTGGATAAATATGTCTATTAAATTAACTTTAACTGCTGGGATCTTTGAGATTTTTAACCTGCACTTTAATTCATCTTCTACTTCATGCCTTTGCCACTACTAAGTGAGATTTAAAATGCATGTTTGGAGAGTGGCAACATTGTTGTCCCCATAAATATAAATATTAATATTCAGAAATGGAAGGTAATTTGCAGTTAATGTGATCTTATGATGTTAACACTGCAGTCTTAACTATATTTTACTGTTAACTTGGAGATTGCAATGATAAGCTGGCAACTAAAACAGGCTGCGATGACTGAGTCGCAGCTTCTCTTACAGCTCTGCAGGGAACAAAGTGTACTTAAAACAACCCAGATGTCTTTGAGATAAAGCAGAAGGACAAGGCAGGTTGGGGCGGGGGAGGTAGTATTGCATGGTTAACTGGCCTGAGATTCTAAAGTCAGAAAAATCCAAAGAAAATACAAAGCCTTTAACTCTTACTGGGTGGGAACCAAGGAAAAAACTCATTCTGCTACAGAACAGGTGTAACCTGAACATCAAGGAGATATGTCAGGTTCCAAGATAGATTTTAATTCTCCCACAGTTATCTAGATATTAATGCAAAAAGTACTGTACACACACACACACACACACACACACAGACATACATACATATGAATCTTGCTTCCTGTAACTTTCTTCCTCCCTTCCTCAGCCTCTTCCAGAAAAATTTGTAGTTAAAGGTGTGGTTGACCGTTTTTCAGAAGAATTTGTTGAGACAAGGAGAAAGGCCTTGGATAAATTCTTAAAAAGGATTGCGGATCATCCAGTACTTTCTTTCAATGAACATTTTCATGTATTCCTTACAGCCAAAGTAAGTGCATTGAATCCACACAGATTTTCTGCTTTTCAAAGCTTGTAATTAGAGGTGCAAGCCCTTAGACTAAGAACATTTCTTGCAGCAGCATAATATAGTCTCTTAATTCATTAGCCAACTCTTTGTTAAATGCTAGCTTTAGATTCTGGTAGGTGTTGAGTATTGTCTTTTAGTGTACAGCTTGTAGTATTTAGAACAATAAAATAAACCCAGCTGAATTTTTTCAGTAGCCAAGAACATCCTTTTTTTCTTCAACAGTTACTTCACTTTGATGTCTTCATTGCTTTAAAATAGTCACTAAGATATTGCTAAGGATTTCCTACTTTTTAAAAGCACTCATATAGTCCACAATTTAACTATAACAAATTCAGTGGTATGAATGTGACTGTTTCTTGCTCAGACAGTTGTATGAGAGTGAATAGTTTCAGCAAAGCTGTAATGTATTAATAATTCTATTGATACCAGGATCTTAATGCTTACAAAAAACAAGGAATTGCTTTGCTTACCAAGATGGGAGAATCGGTAAAATATGTCACAGGAAGCTATAAATTAAGAAGTCGACCGTTGGAGTTTGCTGCCCTGGGTGAATATCTAGATACATTTTCTCTGAAGCTAGGAACTATTGATAGAATAGCACAGCGGATAATCAAAGAGGAAGTGGGTAAGTAGGACTTATAGCTTCCCTTGTAACTCCCATTTTGTTATTTTTGTTTTCAAGAAACAAATTGTGAAAGATGCATGCATTCCTCGTCTCTTGGATGTAGATTGTATGCTGCAGAAGTAGCTCTGCAAAAAGATTTTGGAAATGCTTGGGCATGTTTTAAAATCACTAAATTCTTATATAATCTCTTCTCCTTATTTTGCTTCTTACAATACTGTTCTTCATAGTTTTCCAAGGGTAAATAGTTTCTTATTTGCCTCGTGCCTTGCCAAATCTGAATATTTTGACTCAAAATTGGATTCGAATTTTTTTTTTAAAAAAAGGGGCTCATAATCTTGAAACACAGAATTTTCTGTCCCTAATTTTTTATCTGCTGCAGAATATTTAGTGGAACTACGAGAATATGGTCCCGTTTATTCAACCTGGAGTGCACTAGAGACAGAGGTGTCTGAACCTCTTGAAGGAGTATCAGCCTGCATTGGAAACTGTTGCACAGCCCTTGAGGAATTGAGCGAAGACATGACTGAAGACTTCCTGCCTGTTTTACGAGAATATATCCTGTATTCAGATTCCATGAAGGTAATGTAGAGTTTGTTGCAGAAAAATCTAATCCAGAAAGCACACACAGATAACTGATTCAGTTGGATTCATTAACTTCTTTATATACATAATAACAGATGAATAAATGTGCAGTACCAATAGTAGATTTTTCAATGTGGTGGAAGTTACAAGCAGGAGAGAACAGTTTCATCTCAGAGTTCAGAGCAGACAGAGTAGTTTCAGATTAGATTCTCAGCACAGACTCAGATCTGTTTAAGCCCCCTTTGGCTGACTTAGTTGCTATGCTTATTCATTGGCTGACCTTGTTACCATGTCTCTCCCAGTCATGAATATTCTAACAGAATTACAACACAGATGTCTGTACATGCCTTGAGTAGCTTTCCAAATCCTTTCTTTAAAGGAAAAGTAGCTCTGACCCATCCTTTTACACGTTAATTAAAAAAACTTCCACTTTAGCATTCCTGAAACTATTCTGTGTGTTTCTGCCCCCAGAACACGAATTGACTGAACAATGAATGCAAACTTTTATGGCTGGCATAGATGGAAAACTGGCTTTGGATTAATAATAATAATTCCATCATCAGAGCTATTTTCAGAAATATGTTTTTTTCTAGAGCAAATTTCCTTTTCTCTGTTACTTAATGTGATTTGCTCTCAGTTTAGTGGTATGTATAGTTACATAGAGTTATTTGAAACCTTGGGCCTGGAATGTAATTTATGGTTTTATTCTTCAAATCCTGGAGTGGTACCAGTTGAAGGGTAGGCAGAGGTTGATGGTTTGTCAACAAACTGCAGATGAGGACAGAGGATTGTTACCCACTACTTCCCTACAAAGGTCTAGCATATCTATTCTATGTGGTATCTCTTAATTTTGGCTTACAGTAATTCACATATGGCATAGGAATTTTTTTTCTCTTAAAATCCCTGTCTTCAATATATATATATACATGTGGGTTGTTGCCATCAGAATAGAGAGTTAAAATGTTGCCTGCAGGATTTTGCTGCATATCCATACTATATTTAGATTTCATGGCTAACCACAATACAGGCACTCTGTAAGCCTGTTTTCCTTGACCTAAAATTTATTTTAATGTTATTTACATGTACCAAGAGGCTGGAGTCTACATAACACATGAAGATCTGCTGTTTAAATGTAATCCAATTGTGTGTTTCTGGTGTATAACTTAACGATATGTAGGTTGTGGGAATTACAAGAGGGCCAGGTTGTGTGGTCTCCATGCTGACTGCTGTTGCATTTTTTAAAAAAGCAGAGCAATAAGAACTCTTGGGATGAGACAGAACAACTGGGCAGTTAGTACAAACAGTCCCCAATGGAATGTTTGGACATTAGGTAAGGAGTTAGTTTTTAAATGTTAATATTGTTCGTGCTAGAGTAGTTTAAAATATATTTGAAATACTCTCAATGGGCAAATGCTCTCAGTTAACCTTGCTCTGTCTTGAGAAATTGCACTGCTTTGTATGGTGTTTGAGAGATCTGCAATTTTCCAGTCTTAATTTTAAAAGGAAGGATGCGGTGGCTCAGTGGTTAAGATGCTGAGCTTGTCGATCAGAAAGGTTGGCAGTTTGGTGGTTCGAATCCCTGGCGCCACATAATGGAGTGAGCTCCCATTACTTGTCCCAGCTTCTGCCAACCTAGCAGTTTGAAAGCAAGTAAAAAATGCAAGTAGGAAAATAGGGACCACCTTGGTGGGAAGGTAAACAGCGTTCTGTGTGCCTTTGGCGTTTAGTCATGCTGGCCACATGACCACGGAGACATCTTCGGACAGTGCTGGCTCTTCAGCTTTGTAACGGAGATGAGCACCACTCCCTAGAGTTGGGAACGACAAGCACATATGTGCAAGGGAAACCTTTACCTTCAATTTTAAAAGAAAAAAACTTGACATGTCTTTTATCAATAAAACACAGAATAATACAGGGTGTGCAATTAATTTTTCCTAACTGGGAGTTTGTGCAGGGTCAAACCAATAGGCTGGGTTTAATTTAATCATGTTAAGGGAAGAGGGAGGAGGGAGCTTTGCCTTTGCTAAATATATATATTTAGTGTCATAACCCCTGGTATGCCCCAATTATGGGATTACGAACCTGTGCTGTATTGCATCTTAGGCAGATGTCTTAACCATTGAGCCACAGGTCCTCCTCCTTATCAGCTGAAGGGTATGGCTAGCTGATGAGAGCTAAATAGCTTGAAATAATACTAGTCTCCCTTTATTTATTTATCAGCACAAATACAACAAATGTAACAAAGGCAACAGTAAAAATATGGGTTTCTGTCGTGATGGACTCTTGTGATGAGCCGATAGACAGATAATGGAAGCAGTTAGCTTCCTCCCATAATTGGGGCATACCAGGGTTGTGACACTAAATATACACCTACCTCCCTGGCTTCAGCTGATAAGGAGGAGGACCTATGGCTCAATGGTTAAGATGCAATACAGCACAGGTTCGAATCCCAGTAAGGGTATGTCTAGCTGATGAGAGCTAAATGGCTTGAAATAGATCTATACTAGTCTCCCTTTATTTATTTATCAGCACAAATACAATATATATATATATATATATATGTATGTATGTATGTATGTATGTATGTATGTATGTATGTATGTACACACACACATACATACATATATATATACATACATACATACACACATACATATACATATATACATAGATATATATACATACACATACATATACATAGATATATACATACACATACATATATACATAGATATATACATACATACATGCACACACATACCACACACAGTCATTCAAACTTAAAAGGAATAGCTTTTGTATTGTACCAGGTTTCCCTGAAAATAAGACAGTTAGGGTCATTGCAGCACTCCCAACATCACTTTATCAAAATTCTGGCACTTGGCTGCCTGCCAGGACTTACGACAACTGAGGTGCTTCAATTCTCCCCCCCCCCCACACACACACTTTTGGGCCATTTAGCCACCTCTACCAGCCCCAAAAGAGCAGGGACGGTGGTAGATAGTCAGGGGAATTGAAGAGGATGCAACTCTCTATCTTACCGTATATACTCGAGTATAAGCCGAGTTTTTCAGCCCACTTTTTGGGCTGAAAAAAGCCGCCTCGGCTTATACTCGAGTCTACAACTGGATCCGGCAGTGCTGTTGCCTGTTGGAGGAGGAGGAGGCGAACCAGCCTGCCATCGCCGGCCACCGCTAGCCCCGCCGCTCTTCCCGACCCCTTCCAAGCCCCACAGTCCAGCGGATGGAGCAGCGAAGCCCCGGGGCTTCGCTGCTGCTCCCCGCATTTTCTGCACGGGGATCCCTTGGAGAGGGGATTCCAGTTGCCGGGCAGAGAAGAGCTCTTCTGATGGGACAGGTGAGCTCCGAGTCGGGGCGGCTGCGGAGGCTTCTCCCGCGCCTCGGCTTTGAGGGCTCCATCTCCGCCTACTACCCGTTCCTTTTCGGGGGCAGCCGCCAAAGAGGTCGAGGAAGGAGAGGCGGCGGGTCGTCAGCCCCCGGCCGTGCTGCTGTTGCTGCTGTCCCCCTTTGCCCTGAGGGTGGTGAAGGAGATGCTCGCGTAGGCGGCGCAGAGCAGAGCCGGCCTCGGCGCTCACGCCCTCCAGGGGCTCTGCCGAGGAGCAGCACAAGTTGGGCTGAGAGGACGAGAAGACGCGGTCCAGCACGTGTTTTCGACGCCTCAAGCCGCCCCACCTGGAACCGACGACGACGCCCCCTGCTAACAAGTCCGCCTTGGCCGGCTGCTCCGCGCGCGACTCCGCGGAAGCGACGACGATGTCCGCACTGCGGCGTTCGGCTCCCGCTTTGCTGCTGCCTTTGCCTTTGCCCCCCAGCTGCAGGCTCCTCCACAGGCGGCTCTGGAAAGACGACGCCGGCTCCCCTTCGCCGGCCTTGCTGCTCCCTGTTGCTGGTGCCGCTCCGGGTTCCTCGGCTGCTGCCATTCTTTTCTCCCCGCCTCCCTCCCTTCGCCTCCGCCGCCGCCTCCGCCTTTTCCACCAACCCCGCCGCCCGTTACCGCTGCAAGCGCGGAGGCAGGAAGAGCAGCAGCGCGCGACGGCGGCGGCGGCGGCTTCAGCCCAGTCCGGCCGAAGGAAGAGGTTGCACTTGTTCGCTATCGCAGCGGGCGACCGCCTCAGGGGCTGGGCCTGGGCGCTGGAGGGCTCCCGCTCTCGGCATCGGAGGCCGCGAAGAGAGGAGCCGCGGCTCGGAGCATGGCAGGAAGCGCGGAGAGCTACCGAAGTTTCGACGCGCCTGACTTTTCCTGATTAGGAAGGAGGTCGGCTGTCTCCATCGGCCGCGCAGACTCGCTTTGTAGGGGAGGGGTGGGGCACAATAAAAATGATTATCGGGTGGCGTTGTTAAACACTCGTCCCCCGTCCCCCCCAGCAAAAACAATAAGACCGGAGAAAGTAATATATTATAAGGCAATTGCCAGAGTTAAACTTCATCGACGTGGAAGAACAATGCTTTATGATGTAAATTCGGACTTGTATGAATTTGCAAAAGTTTCTCTTGAGTTGTTTGCCCGCTTCAGAAGGCTAGAAGAAAGAAAATTAAAGGTAAATGCAGCGTGTCTCTCAATATCACTGATCAACCCAAGGGTGCTTTTTCAGGAGGCAACTGGACTTTATTGTTTTTTTCTTTGGAGACGTTTCGTTTCTCACCATTCAGCTCTGACAGGATAGTGGGGAAGTAGGATAGTGGCAGAGCTGAAGAAGCTTCTTGGATGAAACGTCTTCCCAAAAAAACCCAAGAAAGCCCAGTTGTTGCCTGAAAAAGCACCTTTAGGACAACCGTGACCTGGATGACTGACAATCTCTACAGACCCCCGGGGCTTCGCTGCTTCATCCGCTGGACTGTGGGGCTTGGAAGGGGTGGGAAGAGCGGCGGGGCTAGCGGTGGCCGGCGATGGCAGGCTGGTTCGCCTCCTCCTCCTCCAACAGCACTGCCGGATATCCGCCCAACGCTGCGGGGGCGCCAGCGGGAGCTTTGGCGGCTTCACCTCAGCCGTAGCGCTGGGCAGCAAATGTGCTGGTGCTGTTGGAGGAGGAGGAGGCGGCGGCAGCAATAGCACCTGAGGACAGGACAAGAAGCAATGGAAACTTGTCAGAAGAGACTCAAGCTGGAAATAACGAGAAATCTGACAGTAAGAACAATTAAAATCCTAGGAAAATGTCCTTTCATGAAAAATTACTTTTTCAGTTAACTCTGCCTGACATTAGTTGGGCGAACAGAAATATTAGTTGGCCAATTCTAAAAGGGAGCACCAGAAAGAACTTAAAATATTTTTAAGAGAGCTGGGTTTTTCATTTATATTATATGTATGAACAGAATTAACACAAATTGCAGATACCAATCAAACATAAAGAAAAAAAGGATGAAATAATGCTCATTTTTAAAAACTCAGTGAAAATAAAACAATACCAAGAAGGTGGCATACTGGTTGTGATTTGATCTCTTCGGGGGATCCCGGGGATCCCCTATACAAGTATTTTAATATTGCAGACTTGCAGTATTATAAGTCATACTGATATTATAGAACACTTTAATTAAGCGGGTCCCTTGAATAAACATAACTTTGAGTTTCAAATAACACTGATTTTTTATTTTTGAAAGTTACCGTAGCTGCTGCATTTCCCACCCTAGGCTTATACTCGAGTCAATAACTTTTCCAGCTTTTTGGGGTAAAATTAGGTGCCTCGGCTTATATTCGGGTCGGCTTATACTCGAGTATATACGGTACTGTGGCTTGGGACCAAGCTGAGATGGTGACAAATGGGACCAGCATTACAGTCACTAAGTGCAGTGATCACATGAGGTCACGCTTTTTACAATTGCATTGCTTAGTAATGGAAATTCTGGTTCCAATTACTCATTTTTCAGCTGAGGAGTACCTGTACTATGACAAATAGCTGAAAATCCTTAGCCTAAACTGAAGTCTAACTTAATTCTGTCTAAGCTGATTTTTTTTTCAACTCTGCAACCCATCTTGCCGAATATATATTTGTAAAAAGGCCTCAAAATATCATTTTAAGATGTAAATCCAGAGTGGGGAATTACAGCCCTTTCCTGACCTCTGGACTTCAACTCCCAGAATTCTTGAGCCAGCATGGACATGACTCAGGGATTCTGGGAGTTGAAGTTCACAAGTCATAAAAAAGCTGTAGTTCCCCACCTCTGATGTAAATGAAAAAGATAGAAGTAAATAAAGGATTTTTTTTTTGAGTTTGTGCATTTGCTGGCTATACACCCATCATAATTACCAGTCATTTTTCAATCTGATTTTCGTAGTTGGGTAAACTGAAGAGGGATGTGTGAGGAAATGTGAGGCATTTAGATTGTTAATTATTGTTGGTGGGAGGCAGTATTAGAGATGATATGACCATAGATGTAGCCACATAGAACTGTCTTTCCAGTAATGTGATAAGTGGTTGAGTTAAGCCTTATTGATACATTGATCTGAACCAGTGGTGGGATAATTTAACAACTGGTTCTCTGTCCTAATGACCAGGTGGGTAGGCGGGGCTTAGTGGGCGTGTGGGCGTGTGGGCGTGGCCAACTCAACATTACTCAGGTCGATGGCGCTTTGCCTTAGCTGTTACAATGTAATAAGGGTTAACCAGAGAGGCAGTTTCTGTAAGTAGGGCAATAAAAATTAAGCTAGAAACAACACCCGAATGTTTCCTTCCTGCCTTCCTTACAGGATTAGCCCTGTAAAGTGGAAAAAACCAAAAGAAGATTTCTTCCAACAACCGTTCTCTCAACCTCTTAGAAAGTTCAGAACCGGTTCTCCCGAATAGATGCGAACTGGCTGAATCCCATCACTGATCTTAACACATCAGGCTCAAATTGCAAGGGAGATTGAGCTGTGGACGTTGCATCTGTTCTCTGTATTTTTAGTCCTTTGTCAACCTTCAGTCTTAGACTTGGTCCACTTAAGTCCCGGGTGTCAAACTTGCCGCATCACATGACGTTTTGTGACGTTTTTCCCATTTGCAGAACGTGTGTGATGCATCCGGCCCATGGGCTGCTAGTTTGATACCCCCTGACTTAAGTGATGAAGGTTGTAGTTTTTGCTCATATATCGCTCATATATTGCTGAAGTGAAGAAGCATTGGCTCTAGGCATAAGAGCTGAAGAATATATAGATGAATGGATGAATAAATAAATAAAATATGGATGCAAAAGAAAAAGAGATGTATGGTTATTAACAAAAAAACACAATAAGGGAGTTTTTGTTTAAAAAACTTCTAACTTGTGGCGGGGCTGATGGATGTTATCTTCTGAAAGAACCTTCCCTCCTCTCTCTCTCTCTCTCCCTCCCTCTCTCTCTCTCTCTTTGTAAAGTAAACATCTCTATTTTCAAACTGTATTGCAATATTCTAAAATTTGAAAAAAAGGAGACACTTACATTACATGTCCGTACTTTATAGATAAATCAGAGTCCTGAATCAAAGACTTATGCTGCCAACTTCCTAGGATCTCTGGAGGAATTTTGAGAAATTAGGAGTGAAGGGCCACCATAGCACATGATTGTATGGTGCAAAACCAGGACAGGTAGCTCCGTCCACCTATCAGTTTAGATTTTAGCCTATGCAAAATACCATTAGGGTCATTTAAGACTCGATGGCATTACTTTTCTGCTGTTAACCACACCTTTGTTTCTCAAAACTGTATTGAACTACATGAAACAGATGAGACATTATGTTATAAAATAAAAGAAAGTGATATAATCACTTCTTCTTCCCACTTTTTCCCATTCTCCTCTTCACGGCATGCAGGTAGCCCTCAACTTACAACCACAATTGAGCCCAAAATTTCTGCTGCTAAGCAAGACAGTTGTCAAGTGAGCTTTGCCCCATTTTACAACATCTCTTGCCACAGTTGTTAGTTGCTGAATTACTGTAGTTGTCAAGTTAGAAACACAAGGTTAAGTGAATCTGGCTTTCCTGTTGACTTTGCTTGTGAAAAGATCACAAAAGATGAACGGGTGACCCTGGGACACTACAAGTCAAAATACATGCCAGTTGCCAAGCGTTTGAATTTTGATCACGTGACCATGGGAATGCTGCAACGGTCATAGAAAAAAGGTCATGTCACTTTTTTCAATACCATTGTAACTTTGTTCACAAAATGAAGGCTTGTAAGTCAAGGATTAAGATAAAGGTAAATGTTCCCCTGCCCATGCGTGCTAGTCGTTTCCGGCTCTAGGGCACTGCACATATGTGCTAGTTGTTCCTGACTTTAGGGAGCGGTGCTCATCTCTGTTTCAAAGCCGTAGAACCAGCGCTGTCTGAAGACGTCTCTGTGGTCATGTGGCCGGCCTGACTAAACACCATAGGTGCATAGAACGCTGTTACCTTCACACCAAAGGTGGTTCCTATTTTTCTACTTGCATTTTTACATGCTTTCAAACTGCTAGGTTGGCAGAAGCTGAGACAAGTAACGGGAGCTCACTCCGTTACGTGGTGTTAGGGATTCAAACTGCTGACCTTTCTGATCGACAAGCTCAGCACCTTAGCCACTGAGCCACCCTCTCAAGTCAAGGTTTACCTGTATTTTTCCTGAACCGCGGTGGTTTCAAATGGATTATGCTTGTCATTGCTATACAGGATATGAGAGCTAGAAAAATGGAAGCTTTCCTGTAGTATAAAAAGACACCATTGATTTTTACAGTTAATTAATTAATTAATTAATTAATCAATTGCAGCGCCTCTTTCTCTCTTCTCCCCTCTTAGAATGTCTTGAAGAAAAGAGATCAAGTTCAAGCAGAATATGAAGCCAAACTAGAAGCCGTGGCCCTCAAGAGAGAACCGTCCCAAGGTTTGCTATGGGAGAGAAGCTTTTAAATAGAACGTGGGGTCTGTTCCATAGTTTATTTTACTGAAGCGTTCCAATATCTTTTTCTATTCTTTGAGTAGTAGCATCTTATTTTGATTCAATGCCAACACCTATTGAACAGAGGCTAGGATGTGGGTCAGTTTTGTGAAAAAAGTTATTTTGAAAATAAGAATTCTTATGAAGTATAGTATCTCAACTCTATTTAATTATAAGTAGCATTTTCTGTTCTAATTATAAAACTGTTTCCTGATAGGTGAATAGAAGCCTTTATGCAGTTGATGTATTCTGGGTCATGAAGTAAAGGAGATTTGATTTGATTTGATTTGATTTATTGCATTTCTATGCCGCCCTATTCCCAGAGGGACTCAGGGCGGCTCACAAACCAAGTAAGGGGGAGGGGAATACAAACAGGAGGAAAAACAATGGACAAACAACTACAACAATTTAAAAACAATCAACAACCACACAATTCGAGCGGGGCGGGGAACTCGTCAGCCCCAGGCCTGTCGGAACAACCAGGTTTTAAGGGCTTTGCGGAAAGCCTGAAGGGTGGTGAGGGTCCGAATCTCCATGGGGAGCTCGTTCCAGAGGGCCGGGGCAGCCACAGAAAAGGCCCTCCTCCAGGTGGTAGCCAATCGGCATTGGCCAGTAGATGGAATTCGGAGGAGGCCTAATCTGTGGGATCTAATAGGTCTGTTGGAGGTAATTGGCAGCAGGCGTCTCTCAAGTAACCAGGTCCAATACCATGAAGGACTTTATAAATGACGACTAGCACCTTGAAGCGTATCCGAAGACCAATAGGCAGTCAGTGCAGCTCGCGGAGGATAGGTGTGACGTGGGTGTACCGGGGTGCACCCACAATCGCTCGCGTGGCTGCATTCTGGACAAGCTGAAGTCTCCGAATGCTCTTCAAGGGCTGCCCCATGTAGAGCGCATTGCAGTAGTCCAGTCTTGAGGTCACAAAGGCACGAGTGACTGTTGCAAGGGCCTCCCCGTTCAGGTAGGGACGCAATTGGTGCACCAGGCGAACCTGGGCAAATGCCCCCTTGGTCACAGCCGACAAATGATGTTCAAAAGTCAGCTGTGGGTCCAGGAGGACTCCCAAATTGCGAACCCTGTCTGAGGGGCGTACTCTTTGACCCCCCCCAGCCTGAGAGATGGAATACTTGGCCAATTGGTGGGAGGGAAACACACCAGCCACTCGGTCTTATCCGGATTGAGTGCAAGCTTGTTAACCCCCATCCAGACCCTAACAGCCTCCAGGCACTGATACATCAGGTCAACCACTTCACTGAGTTGGCACGGGGCGGACCGATACAACTGTGTATCGTCCGCATACTGGTGGTATTTTATCCCGTGCCGTCGAATGATCTCACCCAGCGGCTTCATATAGATGTTGAACAGGAGGGGGGACAGGACCGAACCCTGCGGCATCCCATACTTCAGGGGCCTAGGGGTCGATCTCTGCTCTCCAACCAACACTGACTGCGACCTATCCAAGAGGTAAGAGGAAAACCACCGAAGGACGGTGCCTCGCACCCCCCCTCACGTAATCGTCGCAGAAGGATACCATGGTCGATGGTATCGAAGGCTGCTGAGAGGTCAAGGAGCACTAGGACGGAGGCATGACCCCCGTCCCTGGCTCTCCAGAGATCATCGGTCAGTGTGACCAAAGCAGTTTCTGTGCTGTAGCCAGGCCTGAATCCAGACTGAAAGGAGTCTAGATAATCAGTTTCATCCAAGGACCACTGGAGCTGAGAGGCCACCACTTTCTCGACAACCTTCCCCAAGGGGAGGATGGAGACTGGACGATAGTTGTTTAAGATGCTGGATCCAAAGATGGCTTCTTCAGGAGGGGTCTCACCACCGCCGCCTTTAATGTGGGGGGAAAGAACCCCTCCCGAAGGGAGGCGACAACTATCGCCTGGATCCAGCCCTGTGTCTCCTCCCTGCTGTTCGCAACCAGCCAGGAGGGACACGGGTCCAGCGCACAAGTGGAGGCACTCACAGCTCCCATGGCCTTGTCCACTTCCTCAGGAGTAACGAGTTGAAAATCAATCCAGAGATGTCGCTCCAGATTCTCCCCTGGTGCCTCGGCTGGCTCTGCGCAATTGGAGTCCAGGTCTGTCCGAAGCCGAGCAACTTTATCCGTGAGAAATTGGACGTATTCCTCAGCTCTAGCTTGCAAAGGATCACTCATATCCCTCCTATTCAGGAGGGAACGGGTTATCCTAAACAAGGCGGCTGGGCGTGACTCAGCGGAAGCTATCAGAGCGGCAATATGAGTTCTTTTTGACGTCCATATTGCCCGGAGGTAGGCTCTGATGCAGGATTTTAGTAGTGCTCGGCCTGACTCGGACTTACTGGATCTCCAGCGGTGCTCTAGGCGTCTCTTTTGGCGCTTCATCTCCCGGAGTTCCTCAGTGAACCAAGGAGCCCTCCTGGATCCACTGCCTCGGATCGGCCGTAAAGGCGCAATCCGGTTAAGAGCCCCTGACGCTGCTGAGTTCCAAGCAGCAACCAGGGACTCCGCCGGACTGCGGGCGAGTATCAGGAACAACCCCAAGCGCCATCTGAAAGCCCAAAGAGTCCATAAGCGCCTGGGATGGAACCACCTAATCGGTTCCTCCTCCCTACAGTGGGGTTGGCCTCCGAAAGTCGAGCCTCAGTAGGTAGTGGTCCGACCATGACAGGGACAAGATCTCACTACCCCTCAAACCAAGATCACAGCTCCACTGCTCCGAGAGGAATACGAGGTCGAGCGTGTGACCCGCCGAGTGAGTCGGGCCTCGGATTATTTGGGTCAAGCCCATGGCTATCATGGAAGCCATGAACTCCTGCGCTCCATCAGAGTGCTCGCCGAGCGAAGGCAAATTAAAGTCCCCCACACCATAAGCCTGGGGAACTCAATTGCCAGCTCAGCTACTGACTCGAGGAGCGAGGGGAGGGCTGTTGCAACGCTGTTGGGAGGCAGGTACGTTAACAACAGGCCCACTTCACCCTCGAGGTCCAACTTCACCAGCAAGGACTCACACCCGACAAGCTCCGAGCAGGGATCCTACGAGGAACTAGAGACTCTTGGATAACAATAGCCACACCCCCACCCCTTCTCTGGGTCGCGGCTGATGAAGCACCTGAAAACCCTCTGGGCACATCTCAGTGAGGGGGACTCCTCCCTCCGGGCCCAGCCAGGTTTCAGTGATACATGCCAGGTCTGCTCTCTCGTCTAAAATTAGGCCCCGGACGAGAGGAGCCTTGTGAACCACAGACCTGGCATTTAGCGACAACAGCCTGAGACCAGGGTCCTGATTACTCACGCCATCTGGCCTTGGAGTGGGACTAGAAGGCCCGGAAGGAGGGATCCCTGTGACGTAGGGAACCCTCCTTCCCCGGTAATGGCTAGCCCTAAAGTCCCCGCCATATCTGCCCCTCCCTGTTAAGACCGTAATGCTCCGGCCCACTCCCATGTCCATGGTCCCTCCACCCACCCTCATAGCCCCCGCATTCTCCGGCAGGCCTTTCGAATCAGACATCCTGAGGCTGGGATTAGGCCCAGGCCCCCCTGACACTTCTGCAGAGCACTCAGTGCAGGGGGTACCCAGTTAAAGTCCCAGCCTACTCAGACATACGCAGTCACACAACCAATCACTCCCCACTAACAATTTAAAAACACAAAAAATTACAATAATAATGAGGAATTATTGGTTTCATTTCTAGACATAATAGCACATCTCCTTCAGTTTATTCTTGTTAAGTGTTCTGAGTTTGCTTTGTCACTATTCATTCTTGCCCAAGAACCTACAGGGTTTTTAAAAAATCAGTGCTATTTTGTGGAAGGATTATTAATTGCTTGTTTGGGAATAAATTTCATTGGATTTAATTTACCAAATTCTGTATGCAATAGCTTGAAAATCTCTCTCAGGACAACATCCAGTAGTAACTCCATTTTGTTTTCTGAACAATCTCATGTTGAAAGCAATATTCACCCAAGTATACTTTAGAACTGTGCTAAGAAATTTATATCACTCAATCTTGGTTAAAAGCCAATACCTTGTTTGGTACCTTAACTTTAGAATTTCTTGATATTTCTATAGCTAAGAAAGCAAAAGATCCTTAATATATACGGCTCTTATTTATACTTTGTACTTGACCATCATATAATTGGCTATCATGGTAAGTACAGAGGTACCTCAGTACATGTTAATTGGTTTCAGAAGGTGTGTCAAGTACTAAAAAAGGACAAATCCCAAACCAAAACGTGACTTACCACATGACCCTTTGTTTTGGCTGGGAAGAACTTTCTGTGTGTCCCTTTTCCCTGTCAGTGACCTTCCCAGCATGGCCAACTTCCTATCCACCTTCTGTGGCCATCCTCTGCTTCCTTTTGTAGTGACCTTCCCAGGATGGCTGACTTCCTGTCTGTTCTCTGCAGCCATCCCCCTCTTCCTATCACAGTACGCTGCATACTAAACAAACGCCAAGTACTGGGACAACATTTTCAAAATACGTTGAGTACCAAATTCAACGACTTTTGAAGCAGTTGAATATTGAAGTACCACTATAATGATTTGAGTATATATACAGATAGAGTAGACCAGGGGTGTCAAACTAGCGGCCTGTGGGCCAGATGTGTCACGTTTAGGCCACGCCCACCCCAGCTCCATCAATGGGGAAAATGTGATGAAACATCACATGAAGACAAGGTGACGTGGTGAGTTTGACACCTGTGTAGTTGACTGTAAGTCTGCAGCAGATATTAATTAAGTTCCCTGTGAGAAAGTGGAAGGTATTTCTGATTCTTCTCAGTGGAAGGCATCTTTTGATGTCTTAAAAGCTTTCAGAACTTATTTCCACAGCATTGCTTCCTTTTTGGTTTTCAGATGCCCACAGATGTTGAAAAGTGTCAAGACCGGGTAGAGTGTTTCAATGCTGACCTGAAGGCTGACATGGACAGATGGCAGAACAACAAGCGGCAAGATTTTAGGCAGCTGCTGATGGGAATGGCAGATAAAAACATCCAATATTACGAGAAGGTAATGCTGTGAATTTGCCACTAAATGCAGGAAAGCAATTGAATGTAATTTACTGATTAACTTGCTTATGCCAGTGGGGTACAAAGCTGATGCAATAAGATTTAGAATTGCTCTCTCTTCCCGTTAAAGCTTTAGTAGTTTTATATTTCCACTGATGAGGCCGAATCCTGTCTGCAGAGATAGAGCAGGGTATGACTCTTGTAGTTTGCCAGTAAGTGATGGCCATAGCATAGGTTAACCTTGCATATCATGGGCTAGGTTGGTTGCAAATTCTGGGAAATGTCCTTCCAACACATTTGGAAGTCATCAGGTTATAGAGGACTGACTACCAAAGGCTATTTGCAAGGCCACCATTAATTCTGTTCTGGGTAGGACCTTGCAGAAGTTACATGTTAACACTGGTCAAAAAGACTCGTGTATGTTAAAATGATTGAGATCTGCCAAACAGTATTGGCATTGCGGGGCTGACCAATCAATCCCCCCACCCCACACCCGCAACCCATTTTCAGAAAATTTTAATCCTTAGTTTCCTTGAAGAATTTAACAGCTGAAATATTTTTGCATGCTTTTGCTTCTGTAAAGGTTTGTCCTTTTTAAAATGGCAGAGATGATTTAGGAATCAAGCAGCAGGAATTTCAATTTTCGATTTTGATTTTATTGTATTTCTATGCCGCCCTATTCCCAGAGGGACTCAGGGCAGCTCACAAACCAAGTTTGGGGGGGGGGTACAAACAGGAAAAAAAAGACACGGACAAAACAATACCACAATTTAAAAACAATCAACAGCCACACCATTCGAGCGGGGGGGGAACTCGTCAGCCCCAGGCCTGTCGGAACAGCCAGGTTTTAAGGGCTTTGCAGAAAGCCTGGAGGGTGGTGAGGGTCCGAATCTCCACGGGGAGCTCGTTCCAGAGGGCCGGAGCAGCCACAGAGAAGGCCCTCCTCCGGGTGGTAGCCAATTGGCATTGGTCAGTGGATGGAATTCGGAGGAGGCCTAATCTGTGGGATCTAATCGGTCTGTTGGAGGTAATTGGTAGGCGGTCTCTCAAGTACCCAGGTCCAATACCATGAAGGGCTTTATAAGTGACGACTAGCACCTTGAAGCGTATCCGAAGACCAATAGGCAGCCAGTGCAGCTCGCAGAGGATAGGTGTGACGTGGGTGTACCGAGGTGCACCCGATCGCTCGCGCGGCTGCATTCTGGACAAGCTGAAGTCTCCGAATGCTCTTCAAGGGCTGCCCCATGTAGAGCACGTTGCAGTAGTCCAGTCTTGAGGTCACAAGGGCACGAGTGACTGTTGCAAGGGCCTCCCCGTTCAGGTAGGGACGCAATTGGTGCACCAGGCGAACCTGGGCAAATGCCCCCTTGGTCACAGCCGACAAATGATGTTCAAAAGTCAGCTGTGGGTCCAGGAGGACTCCCAAATTACGAACCCTGTCTGAGGGGCGTACTGTTTGACCCCCCCAGCCTGAGAGATGGAATACTTGGCCAATTGGTGGGAGGGAAACACACCAGCCACTCGGTCTTATCCGGATTGAGTGCAAGCTTGTTAACCCCCATCCAGACCCTAAAAGTCTCGAGGCACTGACACATCACACATCAACCGCTTCACTGAGTTGGCACGGGGCGGACAGATACAATTGTGTATCGTCCGCATACTGATGATATTTTATCCCGTGCCGTCGAATGATCTCACCCAGCGGCTTCATGTAGATGTTGAACAGGAGGGGGGACAGGACTGAACCCTGTGGCACCCCATAATTCAGGGGCCTAGGGGTCGATCTCTGCCCTCCAACCAACACCGACTGCGATCTGTCCGAGAGGTAAGAGGAGAACCACCGTAGGACGGTGCCTCCCACTCCCCCTCCCGCAGTTGTCGCAGGAGGATACCATGGTCGATGGTATCGAAGGCCGCTGAGAGGTCAAGGAGCACTAGGACGGAGGCATGACCCCCGTCCCTGGCTCTCCAGAGATCATCGGTCAGTGCGACCAAAGCGGTTTCCGTGCTGTAACCAGGCCTGAATCCCGACTGAAAGGGATCTAGATAATCGGTTTCATCCAAGGACGGAGCTGAGAGGCCACCACTTTAGACATTGTTGGACCTAAGTAAACCCCAGTGCTATTAAGTAGGATCTTAAAAGTATTAAAACTTTCAGAGCAACAGTGCTACTACCAAATAACCCAGACACTATTGGAAATGCAAACAGGTTCATTAGTGTAAAGTTGAATGAGTTGTAAATTATGTGAAACCATATGTGGGTAAGTAATTTTTTACACTGTAAATAAGACTAATAGATCTTTTTTACTTGTCAGGACTTCTTTCCACATGGGCTTTTTGCCATATACTTTTTGTCTCTCCTTAGCATCATCTTATATTGATTTATTATAAAACAAATAAATATTCTATATTTCCTATGCTCCTTCCCACAGTGTCTCTTCCACATAACTCCTTTGTTCCTGTTCGCCTTCATGTTTTTTCGCTCTGGCCAAGCTCCCACCTATCATGGTGCTAAAAAGTTTTATGAATCTTTTTGAATTTTCAATTTCAATTCACAAGTATCACACAAAATATGATCTGTCCTACCCACAAATCCTAAAACTATATAAAGAAAACCCATTTAAACAAATGAATCAAAAGTGATCTAAAGCTATAGATTTGTGTGTGGCTAAAGTACGTGAACCTTTGATAGGTAGGAAATCTTGAAAATATAAGCACCAATGCATCTGGAAAGTGCTAGATTTGGAAAGGATGTGAGATATTCCACATAAAGGAAGACAATCTTCAAGGTGTATATGGTGTTTATCCACAAATTGTGTTATTTAGGGCTGCTTCAGTTTTAAATGACATTATTATAAGACCATTCTTGTGACTACTTGATTTAAAATGGCATTGTTAATTGTATCTGTTTCTTTGATTCAAATAGTGCCTTACAGCGTGGGAGTCTATTATACCACTGTTGCAAGAAAAGACTGAGACCAAATAAGCAGTAGCTTTTTTCTGAATTTCTTCCCTGCACCACGGACATTCACCAAATGCCCAGAATCATTACCACTAATTATACTGAAGATTTACTATACACCTTGATGTAGGATTTTTTCCCCTCTCTTGGAGGAACACCAGGTGTGCTATTTCTGAACTGTACATTTTTTGCCACTTTTTAACCAAGCCACCTTGAACATTCTTACTTTGGATGATGGAAGTTAAAACAAGAGCACTTTTTTTTCTCTTGGACCACTTTATATTAAATGAAATTGATGAATGAAACACTAAAATCATAATAAAAATAAAGACTCTTAAATGCAAGGTGCCAACTTGCCCTTCCTTTTGTGTTATTGATCGTGAAACAAGCATCTTCAAGCCATCCTGATTTTGCTTCCCTTCACATATAGAAAGGGAATATTATTGATGTAAGATACCTGTTGGATTCTGTAGCATCTCTTTAATGTGAGCTTTTTGTGCAGAATGGGAAATATTTAATTTAATGTAGAAACAAGAGTTGCTATGGTCTCCATATAATATATTGGAAATGTATAGAATATTTGTAAAGTAATGTTTCTAATCTAACCTATGGATATGGTGCATACTCTGACTTCAACTTTGGGATGGTAGAGGAAAGAACCTTATGATTCTGAAAGTTTGTATCCAGTATTGTTTACAGTTTTTTTCCTTAAAAAAATGGAAAGCCAGGTAATTGCTTGATTTCTCAAAATGTTTGGTTTGTGTGTGTGATAAGCTACTCTCTATGTCATGTCTTAGCTCATGCCAAACTTCTCATTGTCACCTTGTTTTTTGTTTTTTTACTGTGGGAATCTTCTTCAAGATAAATTAGTATGAAGTATTTAAGCAAGCAAATATCTCTAGGTGGTTTTTTTACTGAAATAATTCTGAATTCTGAAATAAATTCTTGACACATTTAAGGAATCTGGAGGGAAAGTACCACTTTTCCCTACTAAATGGATCAGCTCAGGATTTCAAGCACTTCTGATTCTGCCTTTGTTCTTGTGTTTCTTTTTAGTTCAATAGGTATTAATTTTGTGGAATTCTGTATTTATTGTATTCATATTCATCCTTGAAAGGGAGTTGTACAACCAAAATGGAGCCTTGATCTAAGGTTTCTTGCTTCATTTATATTTTAGGAATTCCTTGGATTTTTTTTATACAATGGTCATAAAAAACCCCAGAAGTGTAAGATTTGAGAGTAGTGATTTGTTCAATAGCAAAAAAGAAAAAAGAAAAAAAGAATTAAATCTGAATTTATTTCTGTATGACATTTTGTGAACTAGAGCTAACATCATTAAATGTATGAGATAACGTGGACTATAAGCTCTGAAAACTTTCTGCCTTCCTCAGTGTATTGTCTTCCAGACCGGTTAGGCTACAATTCCTGTCCTCAAACAATTTTGGCTGCCATGGTTGGGCTGATAAACGTTAAAAGCTCTGCATAGTACGTAATCCATCATGTTAATGAAAAGTAGCTTAAATAATGCTTTAAAAAACTTTGAAACACTTGATGGTTGGCTGCTCAACAGACTTACATAGTTTTGTCAGCATTGCTCTATAACAGCTATAACACTGTTTAGCTAGCAATTTGCTATTTTTATTATTACCTACGATCATCGAGTGTTCAAACTATTAGAATGCCAGCACGTAGAATGCACAAAAAACATCCTTAAAAGCTTCAGTTACATTTTTCTCAGTTTCAATAGTTTGGGCACCAGTCCCCTAAATCTCTTATTAACTTGAAGGAAAATTGAAAATCTGTGTTAGGATAATTTCTGGAAATGAACTTCTGAAATCATGGCCCCCATAGCAATCCTCAGTTTTTAGAACCTGTGACGCTTGAGTCTAAATTAATTAAAATCAATAACTTTAAGCTATGTTTTTATATCAATTCAGGCGCATTTCTGGTAGTGGATCTCACATGTGATACTTGCTTAGGGGAAGAATTTTCACTTGCTCTAAGTTTAGATGTTTAGATATACATAATTATATGATCAAACAGTAACCACAAAAAGTGAGGGAAACAATAGTTTGTAGTTCAGATAATAGATGTTGCCATAAAAGCCTTGCTTGTTTATTAAAAAAAGTGGGGGGAAAGAAAAAGAATTATCTGTTCCAACACCCATAAAAGCACCATAGAGAAGAGGTACAGTTGTTCCTATGTATCTGAATAGTACAATTTAATTGTATTAGAAAACTCTCTCCCATTCATTTTCAGAGCTGGGAAAAAGTCATTCTTCTCCCTGCAGTGTTTTCTTTTTCTTAATTCTTATTAGAGTTAGAATTTAGCAGCTCCTCTTATTCCAGCTGCTGGTATTTCTAAATTCCCTAAGCAGACTTATTACTTCATTTTGCTCTAATAAGAATAGATAAACTATATTCTTTCTGCCCTGATCTGCTTGTTCATTTGGTTGAATACAGTAGAAGCCAACTTGGGGACTAAATGGACCAAACAAAAATAAGGCAAATATTCCTGCTTATTCCACTTTGTCCCAGCCCATTACTCATAAATGTATCACAATTGCCAGCCCTGTATTTATTATCTTAATAAACCAAACTGAATCCTGTTGTCAATGTTTGACCACTGGGGGGAGAAGTAGCGCACATTTTTCAGTAGCTATACATTTCAATTTTTTATTTTAAATGTTAACTCACACAATTCTAAGTGTTTATTATAATTGTTAATTATAACTGTTTGGCTTGAGAAATGGCCTTTTTCTTCGGAAATCTTACTTGTTTTTTCTAACCCAGGCTACGGCTGCTTCTGTGTTTCTTACGTGCATGGTTGTAGATCAAGCTGATATTTTTTTGAAAGAAATACTAGCTAATTAAAACTTAGCAGTAGATTTGTTACTACTGAGGGATTACTACCTTACCCCATAACAGATGATGGAACATATTTATTGCTGTGGCGTTAAGCAAGCCTTCTGTTTTTGTGCCAGCTTGCTAACTCTATAATAATTTAGAGAAATGACCAATATATTACTAAGAAAAAAAAACAATGTGAATTACTTTCTAAAAAGATAATGATAGTAATGTCATACAAAGTTGTTCTTGTAAACTATGTAATTCTTTATGTCTGCATAACTCCAATGGCCTGTTTTTTTTTTAAGCTGCATGTAACACCTGAGGCTGGCTTGCACTGGGACAGAACTGCATACCTGGTTATTAAACAAGGCTCTGTCTCAGTAGACAATCTCTCCAACACATTCAAGAGTTGCTATCTCCTGGCTTCCATAACCAGCCCATGAGAACTTTTGAAATAAATCCTTGTCTATTTAACCAGTGCCAGATTTAGACTTGGTGAGCTATATAGAACAAAGCCCTTTGCTAAAACATTACACCTGAATCTGAATGTCTCACAAAAGTGTGTACCAAAATAAGACACTGGATTACCAAACAAAAAAAATGTATACACACACAAACAATTTTTTGTGTGTGGTAATCCAAAATATGTATGTATAATTTTCAGCGAGGTATTTAAAGTGAAAATATGAATCATTTTCAAATGTTTTTATTGATTACATATTAATCATTTGGCTGGCTTGATCTCATAGATGACAATATAATATGCCTTGGAAATAATACTTAAATGTAATTTTTAAAATATTGTTAAGGCGTATTTCATACACATAATGCTGACAAAATAATCAGGATCATTTTTAGTAAGTAATAATACACATATTTGTAAAATCAGAAAACTGACATCAGATACAATTTAAAACATTTTCTTTCTTGATTTCTCAAAAGCAAAATAATTCTGGAATTTTATGAGGCCCTAAACTGTAGCTTGTTTAGCTTTTGCCTATATCTAGCCCTGTGTTTAATTAAACACACAGATAATTTCCAACATTGTGAAAAGAAATGACCCTTTAGGATTTGATTTCTTTGGGGCTTATGTAAAATGTAGCAGGAAGTTTGATATGTGCTTTTGATTCATGAGACTTTAATGCTAGGTTTCTCTTCACTCATGTTCCCCAAATTGTTAATATGCTTATATTTTGCTATTGTCAAAGAGTTGATTTGACAAACCTCTTATTCAGGGGTGATTTCTTTTCACAAAATAAAAATCTTTCAAAAGACGGTATATAAATAGCACTTCGCCCAATATTTGAGCAAACGAAACAGGAGTGATTTTTCTCTCTGAATCTTATGCTAAAACGTATGGACATACATAGGTATGGACATTTTTCTTTGCATTTTACAATCAGCATTAATAAGAGGTCATCTCTATCTGGTTTGAACTCTGTTTGGAAAGCAATCTTACTTTAACTATTTAGCATTTACAGATGTTCTATTGTGTTGGCTTCTCAACTCTCAATGCTTATTCCAAAGATGACTGACAGGTCAATTGAAATCCATCTTTTGGCATTTTCACATAGGTTTTTTTAACATTCCAAACTTACATTGGAACTTTAGATTGTAATGTAGTGATGCATTTCCTGAATTGTACTACAAATGGTGTTGCGTGTTGTGTACCTGATAATAGTGTGCATCTTAAAAAGGGAAAAAGAAGCCCCTTTGAGTGTGAGCATGTTCCTTTGCCACCCAATGCTTGTTGCTTACAGCTTTTAACAGCAATATTAAATGATTTACTTAAGACCATTGCTAGAAATTGAATTGCCCATGTAGACCACAAAAACTGGGGCCAGGTTGAATTTTTTTCCAGGAGCTTTAGGAAAGTTATGGCTTTGTGGGGCATCATTATTAAATAAAAAAAGAAAAGAATGTTAGGAAGTTGCCTTAAATCAGATTCTTCAGCCCATTCAGGTTTTTTTAAATAAATATTTCACAAACCATTGAAAAATATTTGATATTTTCATTTGGCAAACCATGCAGTTTACCTCTCAGCTGTTTGTTTTTGAAAGTGGGTCCTGGCTGCCTGCCTTTTTTCTGTACCTCTAGTTTTTAAAGCTCCCTCGGCCATCAACATCTAGCAAGAGGCACATATGGCCACCAACAGCCATTTTCCCCCTCAAGTTGATGCCAGGCAATTTCTCTCTGAACTTGGCATGAACCGATTTAAACAGAAACAACTCCACCATGGGAGTTACCATAAATGCTTTGCTGAAAGAGGCTATTCATTTTCTGAAGCTGCTTAAGACATTTCCTATTTTGTCTCTGAAAGAATCTGATACAGTAATAACATGAGAAGAAAGGCTGCAAAAGCCGAGGTTAATTCACCATATATCCTTGTGGGCAGTTGCCAAATCCAACTTCTGCAGTGATGCTGAGCAACAAAGCAGAAGCAATAAAACTTGTACAATGCTTGCACAACAAAGATAAGTGTGACGTTCAGAGGGCATGATAGTATGACAAGGTTAGATACAGATGTGTTCCATTGTGCTACCTGGCTTCTCCCCACTATATCTTTACTGGATTGTTTAATATCATCCCTTGCTAGCCAGAAACATGAACAGGAACAAAACACCTTAAATAAGTGTATTCAAACTTATTTAAATAAGTTATGTTGTATGCTGCGGACAAGCAAACTAACCGAATGTGAAACAATGCCAAAGATCTAGTTCCGTGATGGCGAACCTATGGCACGCATGCCACAGGTGGTATGCTGAACCCTCTCTCCACTGCGCATGCACGCGCGCCTCCCGTCGGCCAGATGGTTTTCGGGTCTCTGTCGCACATGCGTGGGGGGCAGGGTGCACACGGGGATCGCACGTGCATTGCATTATGCCAAAAAGGTTTGCCATCACTAATCTAGTTGATTCAATCAGCTATCTTCAATGAATAAATGAGTTGGCATGTCATCTGAACCATATTTATCATAGCGATGTAAAAATTAATTGTTATTCCTTGGCATGCATTCCATTAAAGATCCTCAGGTGTCTGAAACCGAATCTCGCAGATTCTGGAATATAAAAGCTGTTTGTTATAAGCTATGGATTGGGCCTTTTCAACAGTTCCTGTTTAGGAAAACTCTTTAGGATAGTTTTCTAAAAGACTATTTAGCCCACACCAGCTATTTGTTTCCACTTGAACAAAATATGTAAATGGATTTCATTTTGTGATCAGATTTGGGAGATCTAAGGGCATGCTTTGGCAGAAAATAACTCCCGTCCATGCCATACTTTGCACCAGCACTATGAGGTGAGGCTTACCAAATAATTTTTTCCAGTGAATTTTGTCCAGGTGCTAGCATGGTCATTCCATTTTGTGCTTTTTAAGAATTATATAAAGTATGCTTAAAAAAGGATTCTGTGATGTGTTTCTTATGTAGTTAATATTTTGTGGGGAAAAGGGAAGTAAACTAATTTATAAAATGTGGGAGATTCTTTGTGTATCTTCATGAATACAGTTTCTTTTGACAAAAGGACATTCAATAAATGTATTTTTCTCTACCAGTATCCTGGTGTTTCAGTGTATGATGTTGGACTAGATCAGGGATCCCCAAACTCTTCAGATCATCAATCCCTTCATGAAGTTTCAGATTATTCATTAATCCCAAACATTTATTATATGGAAATGATTTTATGAATACTAATACTATGAATAACAACAGCAACAACTTTGGATAATCCAGGATAGTCAACATAGACCCCTTTTGGGAAACCCCGCACTAGATACCGTACTTTTTGGAGTATGAGACTCATCCCCCCCCCCTAAAAGAGGATGGAAATGTTGGTGCATTTTATACACTGAATACGGCCATTTTTGGACTCCCGAAACCCCGCCCAGCACATCCATTTTTGGCAAAATCAGGGCACACAGAGGGTTTGAGAGGCCTGCAGAGTGCTCCTGGGGGCTGGAAAGAGCAAAAATGGCACTCCTGAGGGGTTTGGGAGGCCAAAACCGGGCCTGTTTTTCACCCATTTTTCGCAAAAACAGGGTGTGCAGAAAGCTTGCAGAGTGCTCCTGGGGGCTGGAGAGAGCAAAATCCAGACGTGTGGAGGCCAAAAACTATTTTTTTTCTTGTTTTTCTCTTCAAAATCTTGATGCTGCTTACTCCAGTGCATCTTACAGTCCAAAAAGATGGTAATCCCTGACATTTTGCCTGTTATTTCCCCCACTTTCTTCGAGATCTCAGGATTCACTCAGAAAGTTCAAGAAACCTTTTAATTCTTGGGGGCGGGAAGTGGAAATTCCTGTGTTAATATTGGTAAGAATACAAAAGCAGCAAGCAAATTGTTATGCGTATTAGTGTAAATGTTAGCCATTTTCCAAAGGAATTCTAAAGCGTGAACCTTTAGAAGCAACCTAAAACCTATTTCAGAAGAGTCTTTTTCATTGTGGGTGGAAATGCTGGTTTTACAAATCAGAACAAAAAATCTCTCTTCAGTTTTGACAGGCAGCAAATCTATTATAATATTTAGTTCAAAGTTCATGTTTAATATGTTGATTAAGCTAAGGGCAATAGTTTAAGAGGAATTGTTCTGTCTCCATTGCAGTCCTTTGCCACATTTTCCATTCTAAGCAGTTCAAAGTACTGTATTATTTACCACCAAAAAGCTGGAGATTTGTAAACCTTTTTTTAAACTTACTTTTAGACATTTGTATTTACTACCATACATTGTAATTCCAGTTCTAATACAACACCACCCAAAATAAAGTAGCTGAAAGCTTTCTTGATTTAATTAATTAATTAATTAATTTGGAGTTTTTGCTGTTTACCGCTGTAACTAGTTGATAGCTTTCTAACATTTTACTTTAGTAAGTTCTTTTGTTTTCGTCTGGGAATATTTAACTATTGAATAGTTACACATTTTAAGAATTTGTAGCATTTGAACTAGTGGAAAGTTAGCAAAACAGGAACAAAACATTTTAAAATTAAGCTGTGGAGATCTTTCATTTGATTTCCATTCTTCAATACACAACAATGAAAGCCTACTTGCCTGACAGTGCAATCATTGTGAAACAGCCACAATACTATACTCCACTTTGTGTTCCATGAATGGACTCTTGTAAGCCCCACTGCAAGCAAAAGGGGATATTCAAGTGTTATTAAACCTGGAATCAACATGAAGGATTCATATCCCAAATACATTTCCCTCATCTTCCTCAGATTTCTGCGCAGTAGTACATCTTCTCAACTGAAAATCTTAAAAGTGCCACTTTTGCCATTGGTTAAACAATATATGCTTAGCAGAATTTGTATATTAAACTTGGAATCAACACGATCACATACTGACACTTGCCAATTGGGGTTTCTTGACCTCAACTATGGATTAATGACCAATCAGTGTGTCTGCTCTAAATTCCGAATTATTATTTTTTAGATTTTTATCCCACTTTTTTCATATACAATTCAAGGTAGCAAACATACCAATATTCCTTTCTTTTCCTATTTTTCCCACAATGGCAACTCAGTGAGATGGGTTGGGCTGGAAAAAAAAATGACTGGGCCAAAGTCACCCAGCCAGTTTTTCATGCCTAGAACATATCTCCTGAAATTAAGACACACCTTCTGGTTTCTAGGCAAGCACCGTCTAGCTCTTGTACATGTCAATAAGAAACAAGCTAACCTTTCCCCCCCTCTCCTTCGTAGATTGGGCGCGAAAGCTTTAGATAAGGCAAGGACTGATCATATATCCCCAGGTTTAAGAGCACCAACTTTAGTTACACTATTTTAAAAAATTACATTTTCTTTTTTCAGAACGAATGCAAACTCTTAGATAACCAACGCCAGAGGGGAAAAAAGACGCAAGCCAACTACTGTGTTTTTAGGAGCTTTTAATAGCAAATGTTCTTCACTGCAAATCTTAAAATTACAAAATAACTTAAATTGGCAAATAATGACCCTCCCTACGTTGATAGGTTTGAACTTAAATCATGCCTATTGTAGTGTTGAGGTCCATAGGAGACCAAGTCAGGCAGAGAACATGGCTACTAACTCACTTTAATAGACAACTCCAACATGATATGTCTCCCTCCATGCTTTTGGCAATCGGCTATGGGTGGGGAATCAGATTATATATGTGACAATATTTGCAGATTTCTTAACTTGCACATACAAGTTATGAACAAGTGGGAACCCAATACAGACTTAGTCATTACACCTTACGCAAGGAGTGATTAAGTTCATCCAGAGGACCTGAAAAGAAGTGAGGTCTTGGATTCAGGAGGGCAAAGCTAAAGCCTCAGGTTTGCTTTGACTGCATTGATTGGAATGTTTTTGAGATGCCTCTGCAGACTTGGATGAACTCACAGATACTGCATCATCTTATGCCAGTTTTTGTGAAGACCTATGTGTGCCAACCAGAAACCTGCAAATATACAATAACAACAAACCTTGGTTCACAGCTAATCTTAAGCAGCAATGTCATACCAAAGAGGAAGCCTACAGAAAAGGCGATAGAATGCTGTACAATTAGGCGAGAAACGTATTAACAAGGGAGTTCAGAGCAGCAAAAAGAAGCTATTCTGAAAAGCTGAGGAATCAGTTCTCAACAAATAAACCAGCAAGCATGTGGAGAACGCTTAAAAATATCAGTGGTTATAGCAAACCTCCTTCCCATGCTGAAGGAAATAGACAACTGGCAGATGACCTGAATGTTTTACTGTAGAGAAAATTACTGCCACCCATCTCTACAATCCCCACCTTATACACACCTACAAAAGCCAAGCCTCCTACAACTGACCCCATCCCATTAGGCCAACCACCTCTGGGGATTACAGAAAATGAGGTGCAAGGTCTATTTCACAGACAAAAGCCAGGAAAAGCACCAGGCCCAGACAAGATAACTCCTTCTTGCTTAAAAGCTAGTGCTTACCAACTGGCCCCCATTTTCACCTGCATCTTTAATCAATCACTAGAGATGTGCTATATTCCTTCTTGCTTCAAACGCTCTATCATCCCAGTGCTGAAGAAACCCTCCATCAAGAAACTAAATGACTTCAGACTGGTTGCTCTAACATCTGTAGTTATGAAGACTTTTGAAAGACTAGTGCTGGCCCACCTGAAAACCACCATGAATCTACTGTTAGACTCCATGCAATTTGTCTACCAAGCAAATAGATGCTGTTAGTATCGCTCTGCACTATATCCTACAACATCTTGAATGTCCAAAGACCTATGCAAGGGTCCTCTTTGTAGACTTGAGCTCAGCATTGAATACCATCATTCCAAATATTCTTCTAACTAAACTAAATCAACTAGCTGTGCCTGACCACACTTGTAAGTGGTCATAAGCTTCCTAACAGACAGGAAGCAGCAGGTGAAGCTAGGCAAAATCACATCAGATACGTGTACAATTAGCACAGCCCTCCACCCCCGGGCTGTGTGCTCTCTCCACTTCTCTCTGTTACATGTTAACACTGGTCAAAAAGATACTCGTGTATGTTAAAATGATTGAGATCTGCCAAACAGTATTGGCATTGCGAGGCCGACCAATCAACCCCACCCCACCCCCGCAACCCATTTTCAGAAAATTTTAATCCTTAGTTTCCTTGAAGAATTCAACAGCTGAAATATTGTTGCATGCTTTTGCTTCTGTAAAGGTTTATCCTTTTTAAGATGGCAGAGATGATTTAGGAATCAAGCAGCAGGAATAGACATTGTTGGACCTAAATAAACCCCAGTGCTATTAAGTAGGATCTTAAAAGTATTAAAACTTTCAGAGCAACAGTGCTACTACCAAATAACCCAGACACTATTGGAAATGCAAACAGGTTCATTAGTGTAAAGTTGAATGAGTTGTAAATTATGTGAAACCATATGTGGGTAAGTAATTTTTTACACTGTAAATAAGACTAATAGATCTTTTTTACTTGTCAGGACTTCTTTCCACATGGGCTTTTTGCCATATACTTTTTTGTCTCTCCTTAGCATCATTATATGATTTATTATAAAACAAATAAATATTCTATATTTCCTATGCTCCTTCCCACAGTGTCTCTTCCACATAACTCCTTTGTTCCTGTTCGCCTTCATGTTTTTTCGCTCTGGCCAAGCTCCCACCTATCATGGTGCTAAAAAGTTTTATGAATCTTTTTGAATTTTCAATTTCAATTCACAAGTATCACACAAAATATGATCTGTCCTACCCACAAATCCTAAAACTATATAAAGAAAACCCATTTAAACAAATGAATCAAAAGTGATCTAAAGCTATAGATTTGTGTGTGGCTAAAGTACGTGAACCTTTGATAGGTAGGAAATCTTGAAAATATAAGCACCAATGCATCTGGAAAGTGCTAGATTTGGAAAGGATGTGAGATATTCCACATAAAGGAAGACAATCTTCAAGGTGTATATGGTGTTTATCCACAAATTGTGTTATTTAGGGCTGCTTCAGTTTTAAATGACATTATTATAAGACCATTCTTGTGACTACTTGATTTAAAATGGCATTGTTAATTGTATCTGTTTCTTTGATTCAAATAGTGCCTTACAGCGTGGGAGTCTATTATACCACTGTTGCAAGAAAAGACTGAGACCAAATAAGCAGTAGCTTTTTTTCTGAATTTTCCCTGCACCACGGACATTCACCAAATGCCCAGAATCATTACCACTAATTATACTGAAGATTTACTATACACCTTGATGTAGGATTTTTTCCCCTCTCTTGGAGGAACACCAGGTGTGCTATTTCTGAACTGTACATTTTTTGCCACTTTTTAACCAAGCCACCTTGAACATTCTTACTTTGGATGATGGAAGTTAAAACAAGAGCACTTTTTTTTCTCTTGGACCACTTTATATTAAATGAAATTGATGAATGAAACACTAAAATCATAATAAAAATAAAGACTCTTAAATGCAAGGTGCCAACTTGCCCTTCCTTTTTGTTATTGATCGTGAAACAAGCATCTTCAAGCCATCCTGATTTTGCTTCCCTTCACATATAGAAAGGGAATATTATTGATGTAAGATACCTGTTGGATTCTGTAGCATCTCTTTAATGTGAGCTTTTTGTGCAGAATGGGAAATATTTAATTTAATGTAGAAACAAGAGTTGCTATGGTCTCCATATAATATATTGGAAATGTATAGAATATTTGTAAAGTAATGTTTCTAATCTAACCTATGGATATGGTGCATACTCTGACTTCAACTTTGGGATGGTAGAGGAAAGAACCTTATGATTCTGAAAGTTTGTATCCAGTATTGTTTACAGTTTTTTTCCTTAAAAAAATGGAAAGCCAGGTAATTGCTTGATTTCTCAAAATGTTTGGTTTGTGTGTGTGATAAGCTACTCTCTATGTCATGTCTTGACACTTCTCTCGTATACCAATGATTGCATCTCAAAAGATCCCTCTGTTAAAGTTTGCAGATGATACAACAGTGATTGGTCTCATTCAGACAACGAATCTGCATACAGATGGAAGGTCTCTATAACTGTCTAGCTTGGCTCTGCGACCAAACATGACAGACACAGACTTCAACAAATAATTAGAACTGCAAGGGGGGGGGGGATGCTACCAACATGCCTTCCATTGAGGGACCTGTATACTGCACAAGTCAAAAAGAGGGTTGTGAAAATATCTACAGACCTGGACACAAATTGTTTCAACTTTATCCTCAAAATGACAGTGTATGACACTGCACACCAGAAAAACTAGACAATATCAGTTTCCATTGGAATAGAATGGAAGGGAAGGGAAGAGAAGAGAAGAGAAGAGGAGCTGGAAGGGGCCATGGAGGTCTTCTAGTCCAGGTCCCTACTCAACCAGGAGAAACTATACTATTCAGATATGTGACTATCTAGTTTCTTCTTAAAAACGTCCAGGGATGGAACGCCCACGATTTCTGTAGGCAAGCTGTTCCCACTCTGTCCTCACTGTTAGGAAGCTTCTCCTAATTCCAGGTTGCTTCTCTCCTTGATTAGTTTCTGTCCATTGTTTCTTGTCCGTCCTGCCTTCAGGCCCTTTGGAGAATAATTTGACCCTCTTTTCTCTGTGGCAGCCCTTCAAATACTGGAATACTGCTATCCTGCCGCCCATATTTTTTTCTTTTCATCTACTACAAATATTATTTTAACATAGAAATCTTTTAAGAAATTGAAGCCAGAAGCCCTTCACAGAGCTGCACAGCCAGGAGAGATCTATGGCCATTTTTGTGATCATAAACCTGGATTGCTTCATTTTGCTGACAGCAAAAAACGCCCCAGGGAGATAATGTGTTTCAAAGGTCTCAAAATTTTATAGCTCCCTAATCTGCAAGGCCGATCTCCTTAACAAAGGGAGTTAATGTTTAAACAAGGCGGGTCTCGTTTTGATACGGGACGTTGGCAGAATACACCCGCCTGCAAAAGGCCCGGGGAGCAGATAAGTTACTTCTAGAGCCTCGCCTTTCCCAACAGGTTGGTACCTGCGTAGCTTGAGGGGCGGTTTTTGCGCCAAGTGGTTGCATAAGAATTTAAACGGTTATCAGCCAACTCGCTTCCCAAATCCGAGCAGTTGACAGAAAGGAGAAGGAAGCGATTCGCTTCGGGAATTTGCACAATAGGATTTGCTTCGGGTTGGCCGCGCAGGTTAGTCGATTGAGCCGCGGGGATCCGGGTGAGCGGCGGACTGGAACAATAGACATAATCAGATGCACAGAATCGGAAAGAGAGCTTGTAGGTCATCTAGTCCAACCCCCAGCCCAAGCAGGGAGAGCCCCTACACCATTTCTGACAGACGATATCGCTTTCATTTGGAAGTCCTATGACAGGAGATTAAATATGTCGGGCTAAGTAGCTCTGAAATACAGGAGGTAAATTTATCAAATGTTGGGGGCGGGGTGTGTGTGTCAAGTGATGAATAGAAATGCTCTTAAATGTTAAATTTAAAGGTTAAAAGTAGCGTGACTTACTGGTTTAGTAGCTGAGACACTGAGCTTGTCGATCAGAAAGGTCGGTGGTTTGAATCCCTAGGACAGGTTTTCTGCGTGAGCAGGGGGTTAGACTAGTTGACCTCCAAGGTCCCTTCCAACTCTTTTACTGTTTACTGTTTTATGTATGTATTGGAGGAGGGGGGTTGATCTAGAAAACCAAACACTTGCACTATGAAAATAAAATATTGCAGTGGGAAAATCACATGAACTTTTAAATTGGGGAGCAATTTCTAAGTCATTATAATTGGCAATGCCGTTTTTTCTTTATTTCAGTCCCACAAAGAATATGTTTTAAACTTTCAAAATGAATGGCTTTAAAAGATTTCATTACTGGATTCAGAGGGGGCTGATCTTTAGGGGAGTGGGTATAGGATTGCACCCTAAACTGGAGGAAAGCTAAGCAAGTATTAAAGTAACAAATCTAGGAGAAATAACTGTTGAAATTAACGATGAGTTTGCATATCATAGGAAACTGCAGATTAACTTTGATTTTTTTTAAAAAAATATTTTGACTTTTTGAATAAATAAAATAGACTGCAGATTAACCCCTGGTTCATTGAGTATGCCACGATTTGCTGATTCACAAATCGCACTAAGCCATGAGTTCGAAGAAACAGCTGGGGTCACAGAATGCTAATCAATTTTTTTTTAAAAAATTCTATAACATAGTTATGTTCAAATCATGATGTATGTGACTTCTGATCATTTGGACCTTAACACACATGGAGTTACTCATGGAGGAACACCACCGTATTTCTCTCTCATTTATCTTCACCAGTGACTTTTTGTGTGGTGGAAAGTAATGTTGGGGCATGGAGTTGCATGCAGTGGTGGGATTCAATTTTTTTTACTACCAGGTCTGTGGGCGTGGCTTGGTGGGTGTGGCTTGGTGGGCGTGGCAGGGGAAGGTTACTGCAAAATCCCCATTCCCTCCCCACTCCACTAACCTGCTTTCCAGCTCCGTTCTCCTGTTCAGGCAAACAAAAGAAGATCAGCTGGGAGGCAGCGGGGGGGCGGGGGCAGCCTATTTGCCAGTTCTCTGAACTACTCAAAATTTCCGCTACCAGGTCTCCAGAAACCTGTCAGAACTGGCTGAATAACACCTCTGATGCCGTCATATGAATATATTGCCCAGAGATTTTATAGGCTTTGAAGAAAAAGCAGACAACGAACTAATGTTTCTGAGGCTGTTACTATATACATGCAAGCAGGGATTGAATGCACTTGATCTTTTCGTTTTATCAGCTCTAACTGTATACAGTAGTCCTCACACAAGGTGATTGCATGATCCCGGAACACTGCAAACATCATAAATATGAGTCAGTTGTCAAGCATCTGAATGTAAGTCATGTGGCCATGAGGATGCTATAACGGTCATAAGTGTGAAAATGGTCGCAAGTTACTTTTTTCAGTGCTGCTGTAACTTGAACGGTGACTAAGGGAGCTGTTGTAAGTCAAGTATTACCTGTATTTGTAAGGGGCATGTGTTGTGAATTGGATTGTCCTCTGCCTGCACTGAGGCATCTATTGTTCTAGAAATAATAAAACAAATCTGAGACTTTCTGACTGTGAACGGTATTGCCAGCTTTGGCCAGGAGAAAAAAAAATTCTTGGGAATCTAAACTTCAGGAAAATCACTGCACTAAAGGAGGAAACAAGAGCCATGGTGGTGCAGGGTTAGAATGCAGTATTGCAGGCTGACTCTGCCCACTGCCTGCAGTTTGATTCTCTCTGGCTCAAGGTGACTCAGCCTTCTGTCCTTCCGAGGTGGGTAAAATGAGGACCCAGATTATTGGGGACAATATGCTGACCCTGTACACCTTTTTAGAGAAGGCTGCAAAACACTGTGAAGCGGTATATACGTCTTAGTGCTATTGCTATTGCTTTAAAGCGGCCAAATTCTTATTTAATCATTCAGGCTGTGTACAATGGTGAAGGCAAGGATTGGATCCTGAAGAAGCATTTTGAAGGTTTCCTAAGCAGAGTGACTTGAATTAATAGAGATAAACCTACCAGATCTAAAGGATGGAGGTAAGAGGAATCGCTTGATTGTGCATTTGTATTACACGTTCCCCATGTCAACAAACTTTGTCCTAGTGTTTTTTTTAAAGCTGCATATCTTGCAGAAAAACATTAAATATATTACACTAAGAAAAGTGTTTTTGAAAAATTGCATGATGACAAGTGCCTTCAAAGATTTAATTTAGAAGGCATATAAATCCTGAAAATTCATATATGTTGACTTTTTAAAAAAAGTTCACAAATGAATGTGGAAACAGTACAAATGAAGTCAAGATTAGAAAATGAGAAACTATATGGTTAGATCGGGTAATGGAAAGGCACACACAGGCTAACGGTAACAACAGCTCTTATTAACTCAGTAGCAACTATGTATAATCCAGCGAACATTGAGTCTGACAGCAGCCCTTTTATAGAGAGCTGTCAGACCCTTCGACCAATGAGATTAAACCTCTTGTTCCCACCGGAACAGACGACCTTGGTGGAAGCCATTATAGCTGAAGCTAGTATCTAACAATATGATTGACCGCTGATCAATTAAATCCTAGGCCGAGAAATGTTTGGATGTGAATATATAAAACGAGAAGGGTGTTTTCAGTGTTAAGTTGATGAATTTAGAAAATAGGTTTTTGACGTGATCTGCTCTTACATAATTTGGCCAGAAAATTCATTGAGAAAAACATCACACAACTTAGATGAAAAGAATGCTGTCAGACATGCTTAATATTTATTCACCCAACTCCAAAATCTCTAGGTTTTTTTGCTCTCCATCCCAGTCTTCTAACTGAATGAATAAACAAATAACACAAATATTTGAAATGTGTAAAATGTGAAATGTTGCTATTCCCTTTATTGGTATAATGTATTTCCATTTTTTCTTGTTTTTTTCTTAATGCTTGTAACAATAAGAATTTTAACAGAAACATAGTATAAAACTACACATTGTGTATAATTGTAAAATGGCATGGGATAAAGAAACTCTTTTCCCTCGTGCAACATAATGGCAACTCGAAAGCATCCCTGGCCTGCTCTTGAGTTGCCAAAGGCAAGGAGGGATGGGAAACTGACAATGCAGCATGGCAGCCACAAACAGAAGCACGCTCCAGGCATATCTTTTTCAAGGCTATCTCCCAGCTTACCCACAGCAGCCAGAGAGGTGTGATCTCTACAGCCCGGGAAAGTGCTCCAGTTGGAGAATATGATTTATGACACACCCCTAGGGGGAGGGGGGAAACAGGGTCATAATTGGATCATAAATTACGTGGGGTCAGAGTTGGCTTCACTTGGGTATGTGCCGTCATGTTGTTTCTAATAAATAACTGGATTTCTTTTGAAGCTTGGCTAGAGATTCATGGTTTAATTAGGGGATTCATTGGAACACTGACACATAGATTGCATTCCAGATTAGTCGTTCTTCTCCGATATTCTGTCCACTCCTTCCTGGTTTCTTTTAAAAGAAACAGAAGATTATCAAATGATCGTTTTCTCTCCAGTAGTACATCAGCTTGATCTTTCATAATCTTTTCTTCTGTGTTTCAGAGATGCTACTTGAAAGTTTGTATCTCAGTGTTGATCCCTATATGAGGTACTACAGTTTGTTTGACTTTGTGTTTCAATACTAAAACCCCAGTTATTCTGACCAATGATCTTTTCTCCTAATTATGTAATTTAGCCATCTCTCAACTGCCTTTTCTCTAGCAGCGGGCAGTATGAAGGCAAATATACGTGTCCCAAGGATAATACTTCAGAAATGCTATATTAGATATGATGGATGGCTAAGCCTGCTGTTCTAGCCAAAGACATTTAGCCAAAGCAAATTATACTTGCATATTTTTGTGGTTTCTCATGGTCTGCAGAAATAGAAGATTTAGTCATTGTTTGAACACACCAAAGGCTTTTGATGTAGTGCAAACAGGTACCTACATTATATACTGAAAGAATAACTCCCTCTCCAAATTGAATTTGTTGTAATTTGTATTGATGTCTAATTATGTACTTTCATGTGACCTAAATAAGCAGCCTCTGCTGCTGAATAAAAAACATATCATAAAGCCAGGTTCTGCCCTACGTAATTGTGAAATGAGTTTGACATGAGTCCAAGTTAAATCACTTACATTTATGTCCCTCTGCCCTAATGTGAATTAAGCCTGTCAATCATGCCAGTCATTAATTGGTCCCATGTATTTCTTTAAACAAAAAATTCATACATTGACTTTTGCTTCATTTTTGTTTTGCAGAGCATACAGTAAGAGAGGCATGAAGGAAGGGGACACTATGATAGGGTCTCAGGTTGCAAGGTAAAATCTACCGTGATTTATTTCCTGTTCCACCAACTGCTGGTCTTCCTTTCTTCCAGGTGAAGTTATTGGGCATTGGGCAATAAAATGAAGAGTAAAACAACATTCACATTTGTTTCTGTTTTCTGTTGGAAACAAGTGTGAGTTAAATCAAACAAATTGTGAAAGGTCCTCATTAAGGCTTCAATATAAAGAATATATTATATATAATATATATATATATATATATATAGATATGGCTGTGGTGTGTGTGTATGTTCCAGCATACCTCTGGAATGCCTTGAGCTTATAGATGATTATACTCTCTGGAAAAATACTATAGGGGTAAGACACCCCTAACACCATCGGTGTGTGTGTTCTTTAAATGAGAGTTGTGCTTTTAAAATGCTTCTACAGTATGCCGTAAAATGGCTTCTACTATACAGCACAGTGGAGTTGCCATGGTAACGGCTTCACAGTACCCACAAGGGGACTCCCTCTGGTAAGGGGGAAAATCCCACGTTAGAAATTATGTTTGGTCCGGACATTTTCACCCTATAAATAAATACCCAGGCAATTGTGGGTTGTCAACTAATAATAAATAATAAGACCTGTCAATTTGATAGACTTCGGGGCTTTGTCTGAATTGAAGAAAACAACATGCATAATTAAGAATATTCCAATAGAATCTACAGTAAAAGCAAGCTGTGTCGTTGGCGTTGTTCCAAGGATACCTGAAAAAACATTAACAAAGATTCAGTGGGAAAAACTGATAAAAGTAATAACATCAAGCTCTGAATGTATGCAAAGTTCTTCATTGATATTGAAATATTCCAATTCAGGGACGATGACTGGCTTCTCTTCTGGGGCCTCTTCTAAAATATGGAAGGAAATGCTGCTTTAGATATTTCAAATCTATTCAGGGCTTTATAGAATAATAGGAATGCTTTGAAATATGGCCAGAATGTTCTCATGGCACTCTTAACATAAAATTCCCTGCGATGATTTAGTGTCAGATTGTGAGTTACACTGCTCCTTCATAGAGGTTGAGACAAAATTATTAAAAACTGGTTATGTGTTTGCAATTGTTTGCAAGTTTCTTTGTTGACTAGTATAACTAGGTACCTGTGTTCTTTTCAAAGGATTTTGGAAAGCAGAAATCCTTCATTTCCTGTAGGAATTTTTGTTGTGGCAAATGCGGGCTGGACAACACATTTTATTTCCGATGGTAAAAATCTATCACCACTGCCTCCAAATTGGCCAGAAAATCTTCCAAGGTCATTGGCTCTTGGAACAATTGGCATGCCAGGGTAAGTATACCTTAATCATGTACTTGAGGTGAGGTGATGTGATGGATTGTAACCCAGTCTTTGAATTCTGCTACATGGGACTTCTGCTGAACATGGTGCTACATAGCCATAAAAGCTAAGGTTGATGGTTCCACAATTGAAGCCTATGTGAAAAATACCTTTTACCTGGGAAAGGTACTGTATGCCCTTAAGTATTCAGAGGATGTCAGCCTAATTCTTCATTCCCCTGATACCTATGCAGGATCCCTGAACATCAGTATGACCAGAAATGTCTTTTTGAGTCCTAACCAAGTCCCCATGGCCCACCTGAGTGTGTTTATTTTTTATTTTCTTTTTAAAATAATTTAGAGGTTTTTTGCAAAGTAAAAACAATGCAAATTTAAAGAAAAAAAAGGATCTAAAGTAAAAGTGGTAAGTAAACGAAAAAGAAATAAATAACAAAATATATAATAAATAGCTCCAGACTTTTTTACAGTAGTTATAATAAACGTATTTATCTTCAGCCTTCTTAAGATTGAGTAACCAGGTTCCCCTCTTTCCATATTCTATCTTTTCTAATCATCTGACCCATATTTCATAAGTTCATTTTTTCCTCCTTTCAGCAAAAAGTACAAATGGGTGTTTCCGGTCACTAACAGTTGTCAGGCGCAAAGGATCAGGATCGTATGTTAGGTTGCAAACATAGAAGATTTATTCAAGCTACACACCAAGCATCCAGTCAATTAACGGTCAGCACTAAATTGGTGCTAGATAAGGTTCAGGGGAATTCTAAGAGGGCTGGATATGGATCATTTGTGGTAATGTAAGGACTCTAAGCTGATGACCTGTTTAACTCCACCCCACCCTAGCTCTGCCTGCTCTTTTAGACAACATAGTTATTGCCTTTTCCAAGTCAATTTTGCCATCCCTGCACCTTTTGTTGTCTTTACCAACCATTCCTCTTTGTAGGTATTTCAGAGTTTTATGCATACAGTATATAATCTTGCTGCATTTACCATGTATAAAAACAGAGGTCTGTAACTGAAAGGTTCTGGTTCCAACTAAGTCCTAATCTTTACATTTCTTTGTATCGTTGTGTGTATTTGAACCCAAAAATTTCTGGCCTTTTTACAGTTATACCAAGCATGAAAATTTACCTTTCATGGTTTCATATTTCCAACATGTATTTGAAATACCTTTCAAATAGTTTTTCTGGTGTCATATTTCAATGGCATACAATTTTGTAAATATTTTCTTTTACATGATAACATACAGTGAATTTTAGGCCTTTCAGCCACATATTTTCCCATCGATCCATCTTTATCTTATAACTAAATTAAACAAAAAAACTACAGTGTTGAAAAAGAAAATGCAGCCTCAAACATCAGCTTTATTCCCAATTTTCCTGGATTTATTTTTAGGTCCGTTCTGCATGGTTCAGTTAAAATGCTGTCCATTAGGCTAGCAGAAAAGGTTATACAGGTAGTCCCTCGATTTAAGACCATAATTGAGCCCAACATTTCTGTTCCTAAGCAAGACATTTGCTAAGTGAGTGTTTGTCCTGCTTTACGATCATTCTTGCAACAATTGTTAAGTGAATCTGGCTTCCTCATTGACTTGCTTGTCAGAGGGTCACAAAGATGATCACATGACCCCCGGGACCTGTAACCGTCATACATATGAACTTGTTGCCAAGCATCCAGAATTGTGACCCAGGGGATCCTGCAATAGTCATAAGTGTGAAAAAATGGTCATAAGTCACTTTTTTCAGTCCATTGTAACTTTGAATGGTTTGCTAAACAAACTGTTGTAAATTGAGGACTACCTGTGCTGGCAAAAAGCTTGCTTTCCCCACTGCTGATCCCTCCAATGACTCTAATAATCATTCTTCTGTGTTTGTATCACCTGGTGCAGTGATGGCGAACCTTTTTTGGCTCCCGTGCCAAAAGCAGGAGGAGCACAGGGGGGGGGTGCATGGGCATGCCACACCCATAATGCTATGTGCGTGACACCCCCCCTGCATGCATGAATGCACAACCAGCACACACACACACACGCTTTTGGCATATTTTTTTTTGCCCTCCCCAGGTTCCAGAGGCTTTCTAGGGTTAGGGTTAGGGTTAGGGTTGGGGTTAGGAGAGGCCTCAGGAGCTTCCCAGAAGGCTCTGGAGGGCAAAAAACGGACCTATGGGGAACCCGGAAGTTCGGGAATGGTGACTTCCAGTTTGTCTGTAAGGCCGATTTTCGACCTCCGGAGCCTTCAGGAGGCATGCATGCTGGCCAGCTGACAGGGCAATGCCTCGTGTGCCTAACAAATGGCTCTGTGTGCCACCTGCGGCATGCGTGCCATAGGTTCGCCATCACGGACCTGGGGTTATCTTTTCTGGATAAAGTGTGCTAAGCAAAGTCTTGATAAAACCCACTGGTTTTTCACCCTTCCCATTTTCAAAATGTGACCATCTGCCCAACAGCAGCACTGCTTGGATGGGTGAATGGTTTTTACAGATGTCTTGATTGGTCGATTTAGCCTTCTGTTAAAAACAGTCCCTCCCCAGCTTAAGGAACCATTGAGCCTGTCTACTAGACCTTACCAGTAAAGGGGGAGAGAGTCTTTACAGTGCAGGTTCCACAGGTGACTCTCTTAGCTGATTTTCTGAAAAAATATTCAACCTCTGTCAAAGCAAAGTCACCCAGAATCTGATTGCCAACACTCTGAGAAAGGCAGCTCTTCTGCTTTACTGCGCAGCTTTGTCTATACTTTCCCCCAATAGAAAAAAAAAGATGGGTGATAGAAGTTAGTATTTGGGACACAAGGAGGGTGCCACCTCAGCCCCCAATAGACAAGAGATATGAGGTGGACGTCTCATATTTTCCCGTATGGTTACTCCATGGTGCCACCTACAGGAGAAATGGGGAAGCATCTCAGATTTCACACAAATTGAAATAGTTTTGGGCTTTTACCAGCAGAAAGAGGAAACACTAACGTAAAGCTGGAACAGCTACATGTGATTTAAGATTTAGCTTACTGTCAGGCTGGGGCCAAAATGAAGGCAGTGACTCACAGTAGCAAGAATAACTTGCTAGGACATGTTTGTGTCCGGATTAGGTGCAAGTTGAGAAAGTTTTTTAGAAAATGAAATTCTAAGCGGCTGCATTCCAATTGTTGGAAGTTGACCAGTGGTGGGTTTCACATTTTTTTAGAAACTCTTCTATAGGTGTGGTCTGCTTTGTGGGAGTGGCTTGCCAGCCATGTGACTGGGTGGGAATGGCTTGGCAGTCATGTGACTGGGTGGGCGTGGCCAACTTGTAAAATGTGATGAAACTCATTTAACAACGCTCTTGCTTAGCAATCAAAATGTTGGCTCAGGAACTCTGGCATTGAAGTGTGCAAATCTTAAAGTTGTCAAGTTATAAGACCCTTGTACCCCCAACCTTTTAGAAAAAAACCCCCCAGGGGTGTTCAAATTTGACAGCTTTAGACTTGTGGACTTCAACTCCCAGAATTCCTCCTCTCGCTCTTCATCTTGATGATGTGCAGACGGGCAGGCGGAGGGAGCTGGAACCGCTTCTTATCGGCACTGTAGATTGTGGAACCTCTTCTATAGAAGAGGTTAGAACTGGCAGGAACCCACCCCTGAAGTTAACCCACCTGCCCACAGAATGGCAGACATAGGTAATGTGATGGAGGGAATCTGAGAGGGTAGATAGATCCTGGCTAAAACCTGGTTAATATATTCAGGAAATGTTAAAGCTGAACTGTTCCAAAGAATATTCTAATTCATTTTAGTTAATCTCAGCTCTTTTCATTTTTCCTCGTTCCTTCCCTTCTCTTCCCTTTCTTCTTCCCCTTCTCCTTCCCCTTACTCTTTGTTTCCTTTCCTTCCTATTTTTCTTCTTGGTATTTTCACAGAATTTTTAAATTCTGTGTATTTATTTGTTTATTTATTTACTTATTTAATTTAGAAATTTTATATATAGCTGCCTACTCAATTATAAAGTCATAAAGGAGTGACTTTTCCCATTTCAAGATAACAAGTATAGTAACTTATAATTTAGTAACTTATCACCTTCTCTTATAATGCAAACAATGATCTCTTCTTCCATAACCCTGTATTCATAAACAAATCCATAAAACCTTGTTGTTGCTGAGGTGAGCTAAAGTATTTGAAATCTTACAGTGGATAAGTTGCTAAGTGAGGAAGTTGTAAAGTGAATTTTATCCCATTTTACAACCTTTCTTGCCACAGTTAAGTGAATCACTGCAGCTGTTAAATTAGGAACACGGTTGTTAAGTGAATCTGGCTACCTGATTGACTTTGCTTGTCAGAAGCTCCCAAAAGTTGATCACATGACCCTCAGGACACTGCAACCATCATAAATATGAACCAGTGGCCAGCATCCGAATTTTGATTATGTGACCATGGGGATGCTGCACCGATCATAAGTGTAAAAAACATAAGTCACTTTATTTCAGTTCCGTAGTAACTCTGAACCAGTGGTGGGTTCCTAACCGATTTACTATCAGTTCGCTGAGCGCATGTTTTGCTGCTGGTTCTGCCACTCAGACCAGATCAGTTCCACCACAAATCCGCGAAGCCCTTATCCGCAGAGACATAAGCGCGAAGACTAATTCGCGCCGTTTTGAAGCGCTAAGGAAAAACGCGACCCTACCACGATGACATAATCGTGGAGGGCAAATCCGCGCATTCCCAAGCACTCAGTACCCTAAACCTAACCCTAACCCTAAACCTAACCCTAACCCTAAACCTAACCCTAAACCTAACCCTAAACAAAACCCTACAACAAACCCCTAAACCTAATCCTAACCCTTACCTTAATTTAAATCGGCTTTCTGCCGCGGCACGTTTTTAAAGCGCCCTTCTGTTGCCGCGCTGTTGTCGCGGTGGTGATGACGAGCGGTGATGACATCACGGCTTTAGCGACACGCTTATGTCTCCGCGGATAAGGGCTTCGCGGTTTTGTCGTGCCACGGACCAGGGTTCCACCACAAATCCGCGAAGCCCTTATCCGCGGAGACATAAGCACGAAGACTAATTCACGCCGTTCGAAGCGCTAAGGAAAAACGTGACCCCTACCGCGATGACATAATCGCGGAGGGCAAATCCGCGCATTCCCAAGCACTCAGTACCCTAAACTTAACCCTAAACCTAACCCTAAACCTAACCCTAAACCTAACCCTAAACCTAACCCTAAACCTAACCCTAAACCTAACCCTAAACCTAACCCTAAACCTAACCCTAAAACAAACCCCTAAAACAAACCCCTAAACCTAATCCTAACCCTTATCTTAATTGAAATCGGCTTTCTGCCGCGGCGCCATTTTAAAGCGCCCTTCTGTTGCCGCGCTGTTGTCGCGGCGGTGATGACGCACGGTGATGACATCGCGGCTTTAGCGACGCGCTTATGTCTCCGCGGATAAGGGCTTCGCGGTTTTGTCGTGCCACGGACCAGATCACCACTACGGTTCAGCCGAACCATACCGAATCGGCAGCAAACCACCTCTGCTCTGAACAGTCACTAAATGAACTGTTGTAAGTTGAGGACTATTGGTATTATTTCAAAATTCCCATTGTGTTTACTAGCCCTCAAAGTTGAGGAATGTCACCTTATTCTGTGGTGCTTTTAAACACATTCATTGCATGTAATCAGGTTATTCCCATTAGTGGTGAATGTTCATATTTGAGTCCTATTTGATTTTTATGTTTTGGACATATCATAGTGTCAATGTTTAATTGCACAACTTTTAATTCCTTTTCCTTGCAGTCTTACTGCCTATTTTGGCCTACTTGAACTCTGCAGGCCCAAACCAGGAGAAACTGTCCTAGTTAATTCAGCAGCTGGTGCTGTGGGCAGCGTGGTTGGGCAGATTGCTAAAATTAAGGTAGGTGGATATGAAATGCTTTGGACTGACTTCCAACAGCCTGATCAATGGAAAGCTCTGGTTTGCTTATCTCTGGTCTATTTACCTCCATGTGCTTTGATTGATTGATTTATAGGGAAGGTTCTGCACATAAATACCTCATTTGCAACATACCCATTTAGTCATGGGATGGGGGAATATGATACCCGACATCATGCAGCACTCATTGACCCCAACTACACACTGTATAACCTTCGCATCGAAACATTATGATGTGACTTATGCCAATTACATTATTCTCATTTTATAATGTTTTGGGGATATCACTGTGGGTTCTATAGGATGTCTATATTCATTCTTTGCATCCAGAAAAGTACTCTTTTTAATTGTTATTAAAGATTACAATTTACAACAGTAGAAGCTAATACAAAAGAAAAAAAGAGAGAAAATTGAAGATGCAAAAAACGATTAAAAATATAAAAAACAAAAATTAAAATACAATACGAACTACATAAAGAAGTGACTTTCCTATTTCAAGATAAGTATAAACAATTTTAGAAACTTATCACCTTTCTTACACTACCACCATCTCTTCTCAATTCCCTTCAATATCAATGATCAATGATCTCTTCTCAATAGCCCATATCTTCTTTATAAACAAATTTACAAAATCTCATCATTTTGGCCTTGAGGTTAGCAAAAGTCCATTAATGGCTGCCAGAGGTAACATCCATTTTAACTTTGATCACATAAATAAAATTTCATATTCCTTCCTTTTGCTTCAACACCTTTCAGATTATGTCATAGGACAGGGTGTCAAACTGACGTCGTCATATGACGTATCGGGACTCCCCCCCCTTTACTAAGACGGGCATGGGCATGGCCAGCGTGTGATACATCCAGTCCGGGGGCAGGGAGTTTGACAGCCCTGTCTTAGAACATGATTCTTATCTTTTTTTTCTTTCTTTTTTTTTAAAAAAGATTTTTATTAACAAGCATGTAAAACACACACACAAAAAAATTAGACGTACATCACATTTATACAATACAGTACGAAGAGGAACTTCCTGTTTTTATAGTAGCAATCATCAATCGATACCGCTCACCTTATATTATTTCCCCTTCTATTGTATTTCATTTGGATTTCACCATTCTTAACCCTCTTATTTTACTCATAACTATTATTTTTGAGTTTTGTTATATCTTTCATTGATTTTTGTTTCTTTCCTCCATCCACCTATACCATTTTATCCCATATCTGGTAGAATTCTGATTCTTCCTTTCCTGGATTTCTTTAGTTAGTTTATCCATTTCGGCACAGTCCATAATCTTTCTTATTATTTCACCTTCATTTGGGATTAATTTGTTTTTTCCATTTCTGGGCAAAGGCAATCCTTGTCGCCTAATTATATGTAGTATTAAATATTGGATTTCTTTTTTGTATTTCACCAACATAATTCCTAATAAAAAAACTTCAGGTTTCCATTCTATTTTAACCCCTGATATTGCCTCCAGCCAATTTTTGATCCTTTTTCAAAAAATTTTGCCTCCTCACAGGTCCACCATAAATGGTAATATATTCCGTGTATTGATTTGCATTTCCAGCATTTTGGGGAGGTATTTGTTGAAATTTTAGCTAACCTTGTTGGTGCCATGTGCCATCTATAAACATTTTGTACTGGTTTTCCTTGAATGCAACTGATAGTGTCATTTTTAAATTTATTCCCCCAATTTTTTCCCATTTGTCTAATTCAATATTATAGCCAAAGTTCTGTGCCCATTTTATCATTTGTTCTTTCACAATTTCCTCTTCCACTTCAGGAGGAAGTTATATATTCTCCCTATCATCTTTCTATCTGGGCTTTGAATAATTTTATCCAATTTGTGTGGTTCTGTTTGGATGTCATATAATTTAGTATCTTTATTGTATTTAGTTTTGATTTGGAGGTAAGTTAGCCAGTCAACTTTCATGTTCTGATCTGCTAATTCTTCAATTGTTTTTAAATTTCCCTGTTATCAATTAAGTCTTTGTATTTTAGGATTTTGTTCCAATCTGTAAAATTTGGGGTGAGTCATCCTTTCTGTTGGTGATAGCCAATTTGGGATTTTCACATGGTGGATTTTTTTTTATTTTGAGCCATTTTTGCAATAACGCTCTCCTGATTAAATGATTTTGAAAGTATTTGTGCGTTTTATTTTTATCATCCCATAGGAATGTATGCCAGCCTGCCTGCAGGTCATGGCCTTCTAAGGTCAAAATTCTTTTATTCTTTAGCTTCTCGGCCTTTTGGCTAAGATCAAGTGTAATATCTGTTCTTATCAGTTTAATATCTTTTTTTTTGTCTCTTTCTATAAAATTCTGCAAACGTTTATAAGCTTATTTTGTAAATTCACGTCATCTATTTTGATTATTAAGACATCATCTGGTGTCTTTTGTATGTTCAGTGTAACATCTTTTTCTGTGTCATTCTTGCATCCTGTTTGTTTTAAAATTTATATTCAACTTAGTCTCAATTGTGTCAGGTAACACTTGTTCCATCCATAGCATCTTTTCAATACACTTTCTCCATAACACTGCCAACCTATTTTTATTCCATGTGGCTTTGGTGTGTTTTTGCTCCAGTGGGCAAATTTAATTTAGCTGTGTTTTATTGCAATTAATTTAATTTGATTATCTGTGGAAGCTTCTTCCATAAAAAGTTGGTGTTATTCTTTAAGTGTCACTGTGATGGTACGTAGTGATTCCAAAGAGGGAGGTGTTGCATTTCAGAGGAGTAAGAAGCAACTCAGACCAGATATTATGTGTGAGAGAAAGAGGATGAAGACAGATCCTCCCTAATAGTTCACAGTAGGTGCAGGAAAACAGAATCCTCAGTCTGGCAGGCTTTTTTCTATAGATGTGAAACAATAAAGAATTAAGTTTGGAAAACTCGCTATTCTTGGTTTTGTGCTCCACAGCCATGATACTCTCTACGTGCTCAATGGGATTTTATTTCTGTTCACATGGCCTTTTGTTTACTATATCTCACACCTTGACCACACCGTAATTATAATTCTTGGGTGTTGCTTTGGTTTTTACTTGCTAACTCATCCTTTTTGAACTGGCTTATACTATGATAAAGTTTCTCTCTCTTGCTCTTTCTCTCCCTCCCTGCCTCACAGCTATCTCTATCCATTTTTAATCCCGTGAACCCAATCCAATCTCTCCTGTCCATCTCTGCCTGCCAGTCATCGCTATCTGTTGAAGATGGTTTATGAAGAAACTCGCATAGCCTTGCCAAGGAACTTATCCCTCGTTGTGATTGTTTTTTTTACCGGCAGGGTTGTAAAGTGGTCGGCACTGCGGGCTCCGATAAAAAGTGGATTACCTTAAGGAGCTTGGCTTTGACGAAGTCTTTAACTATAAGACGGTGAAATCCCTGGAGCAGGCCCTGAGGGACGCTTCCCCCAATGGCTACGACTGCTATTTTGATAACGTACGTACAAGACGGAGCTCAGCTTTGAAGTGGCCTAAGATAGGAAGGGAAGCTGATCTAAGGAACTTCCTGTCGTTGAAAGCTGCTTTGGGCCAGGCAAAAAAAAAAAGCAGCCCTTCATACTGAACTCTCTCCTGCAGTCCCTAATCAGGCTTTTTAATATTTTGGGACACTTCTCTCATCCCTTGCATTCCTCTCTCCAAGGCAATACACCACTGGTCTCCTTGCATAATGTAAAGTGCATACTTAATGGCAATAATAACAAAAATAAGATTTTAAAAACTGGCTTCTCTGGGAGCTAAACAGACAACTCCATATCTCCCCTGACCCTTATAGATAACATTTTTCAGTGTAGGCATGAATAATTGAAGTAGGTGTATGTGTTGTTTGCGACCCTCATTATATGGGTGCGGCCAGGGGTAGGCTTCAAAAAATTTAGCAATGGGTTCTCTGCCCCATTGCTGGGTGGGGGTGGCCATGGTGGGCATGGCCTAGTCGGCCTCTGCACCACGGTGGTGGTGGGGCCATTTTCTCCCTCCCCAAGTTCCGGAGGGCTTTCTCGAGCCTCTGGGAGGGCGAAAAAGGCCTCCCCGGGCTCTGAAGGCCCTCTCACTCACAACAGCTTGTACAGTATCTTTAGTCATTCTTCGAGGTAACCTCCCTCCCCTCTTTTACATTCACCAAAAGACTTGATCAGAGCAACAGTATTTGTCTTTTGATGCCATTTTTGAGAAAAATCAGTGAAGGTGTTACGTCATTATTTCTATCCAGCAGAAGGAAATTCACTGGCAGCTCAAATTCGTCTTCTCTTTTTCAACCTATTCTGGGCTTCCAGAACTCACCCGCTGAGTTAGCAGTTTACGCGGAGCAGTTTTAGGTAGACTTGCCAAAAAGAAAAGCAGAAGGGAAACTTTTATGGCAGAATTGAAAATTCACGGCCTTCGTATTTCATGTGACCTCCTGTTTCCTTCAATTGGCAGATGTTTAAGTGCCTGAAATTCTCAAAGCAAAATCCTGCATTTCGTTCCTGTGATCTTTGTTTCTAAGAACAGATTATGGGTATTAGTCGAGCTCTTTCAAATAATTCCATGTAGATCAGTCAATAATATCCCTCCTCTGAGTATTTTAGTCTTGGCAAATGTTGGGTTGTCTTTGTCCCCACCAGGTGGGAGGTGAATTTTCCAGCATTGTTTTGGAGCAAATGAATAAATTTGGGAGAATTGCGGTGTGTGGTGCTATCTCCTTGTATAATGACACCCAGGTCAAAAAAGGTACAAATCTATTTTTCTTTTCTGCAAGCTGTTTGCTTTCTTCTTCTTTTCTTCTTCTTCTTCTCTTCTTCTTCTTCTTCTCTTCTTCTTCTTCTTCTTTCTTCTTCTTCTTCTTCTTCTTCTTCCTCCTCCTCTTCCTCTTCCTCTTCTCTTCTTCTACTACTACTACTACTACTCCTTCTCCTTTTCCTTTTCCTCCTCCTCCTCCCCCCCTCTTCTTTCTCCTTCTCCTTTCTTCTTCTCTTTCTTTTCCTTCCCTTCCTGTTCCTCCTTCTCTATTCCTCCCCTTTCTTCTCTTGTTTCTTATAAATGTTGTTATTGAGGTGCAAAATCAAACATTAAATACCGGGGGGGGGGGGAGCAGGGGAATAACAGGACAGATTAAAAAGTGACAAAATACAACAAACAAATATATAACAAAGATGACCTCCAAAGTATTTCAGCATACAGAGATAATAATACAGCAGTGTTTTAAATTTAGATGAATATTTAAGTTACCTTCAATACTAATGATAAACATTCTAAAAGATCAATATTGTTATTATATTGTTCTCTTAATTTTAATTTAACACATAACAAATACATGTCTTTAGACCCTTATGAAAAGCTAGAATGTTGTGGTCAACTGACATGGGGGAGGGGGCAAGCTGTTCTAGAGGGCAGGAGCAACAGCAGAGAAGGTCCTCCTCCTGGACCCCTTCAGCTGGAATAATAGGACTGATGGGACCCATAGTATACTTGCTCTGCCAGCATGAGTGGTACGAGCCAATCACAGTGGGGTGAATAACATGGACCCATGCCATGAAGGGCTTCAAAGGTGATCACCAACACCTTGAATTGCACCAGAAGCAGACTGGTAACCAATGCAGCTGACAGAGCAGTGGCATTATAGGGTCCACCAAAACTACCCACACTGCCACACTCTGCACCAGCTAAATGTTCCTGACTAGTTTCTCATTCAGGCACTAACCAGATCCAATCTTTCTTAGCGCCCTCTCTCTCTCTCTCTCTCCCTCCCTCCCTCCCTTCTTTTTTTCTTTTTCTTTCCTTCTCTCTCTCTCTCCCTTCCTTCCTTTTTCCTTCCTTCTCTCTGTCCTCCCTCTTTTTTTCTCTCTCTCTCCTCTTCCTTCCTTCCTTTTTCCTTCTTTCTCTCTCTCCTCCCTCTTCTTCTTTCTTTCTTTCTTTCTTTTTTTCTCTCTTTCTCTCCTTTCTCCCCTCTCTCCCTCTCTCTTTCTTCCTTTTCTTTTTCTTTTTCTTTCTTCCTTTCAACAAAAAATCTTTATTTTGAAACAGAATTCATTCAGGGTAACCTGACTGTGTGGCAACAACAACTGTGAACTTGCATGTTTGAAATTTAATGAATGGTGCTAATTGTTGCAGGCCACTAGAGGCCAGTCATGAAGTGATTACTTGGATCTGATTTGTTCAATAACCCACCAGAGTCACACAACACTGAGCCAAAAAACAAAACCACCAATTTTGTGTAGAAAGTTCTGAGAACCAGAGTCAATAAAAAGCAAAGTACTTAAATATCTTTCTCTGAAGTCTCATGAAATTATGGAGAAGTAAATGATTATTAGGAAACACTATATAGTAGCATTTTAAAGCTGAACATTTCCTTATGTTAATTGTGACTTGTGATTATGACACGGATGGTGTTTATCATTTTGTTACCAACAAACTGAAAGTTATTGTCTTCCTTGATGCCTTTTCAACTTTGCATTCCAACTGACCATTGTGGGATTTTTAATGGTCTCCCATTCAGGTTTTAACCCAAACTGATCCTGCTCATCTCCCAATCTCAGATAGGATTTGTCTGGTGCTTTCATTTGCTGAGACCAAAGTTGTATATTCTTCATGGAAGATCTTTGATACCTGTATAAAACCAGTTCCTTGGTATTCAGTCCCTAATTATGTCTGTTCTCTTGAACTTTCTAATGAGCTAAGGAGATGCAGCTGGTCAGCTTCCATTTCAAATGAGGACTCTCTTAATTTTGATTTTCTGCCAGGCTGTAGCCAGGAAGTTTAATTGCTCAATAACCGGGGGGGGGGCGGTTTTGCTCTCCCCAGGCTCCAGAGGCTTTCCTTGAGCTTCCAGGAGGGCGAAAATGGTCTCCCCAGGTTCCAGAGGCCAGAAATGGCCGCGTTTCCAGCCTTCCTGAACGTCTGGTAGGCCCGTTTTTTTGCTCTCCCTGAGCCTCCACTCACCCCATGTGCTTACCTGCATCCAAAACGCCGCATGGGGACTTCTGGGAGTAGCAGGGTGGACAGGATCTTAGCTAGAGGTTCTCCTGAACCTCTGAAAACCTCCAGCAGCCCACCCCTGATGCTACTCCATCATTTTCACCATAGAAATAATTCCTTGTAGAAGTTACAACAAGCTATTAAGTAGTTTATTTGATTTTAACTTAGTTGTTTGAACCCAATTGTATCAAGTTAGAAAGGACCACCTGGGAACTCCAGCCAACATTTCGGACTTATACGCAGCAGAAATAGCAGCAGAATAGTGTTCTGAGCTATTTTTAGCAACAGTGGAAATTTTATACCGCTACTTTCAAACCATTTAAAGAAATTCAGTTGCAGGTGGTAACCAGATCAACCTTCCCCCAGCTAGAACTCAAGACTGAAATGAATGTTTTACACTTTTAGAAGGCAAGAGATACAGTGACTTCTGTGTGCAAAACCATCTCCCCCTCCCCAACTATTTCATTTGTACCAAAGTGCCAATGCTTCCTCATAAGTACATACCACCAACAGTGGCTATTTAAGAGTTAGATCTAGATTAGGGGTCTCAAACTCAATTTCATTGAGGGCCAGGTCAGGGTAGTGTTTGACATTGGGGCCGTGTGTGTGTGGCCGGGGGGGGGCAGACATCCGTTTTCGGCTGCGACAGCCTCCTGCAGCCCTCTGCCAGCAAAAATGGAGCTTGGGAGGGCTTCATGTCCGCACACACACCCAAGCTCAATTTTCAGCTGCGACAGTCTCCTGCAGCCCTCTGCCAGCAAAAACAGAATTCAGAGGAAGGCATACACTCAGCCCTCCCAAGCTCCATTTTTGCTGGCAGAGGCACTGAGGCCCGGTCCTTTGCTGTTTCCAGGATGACCCTGCGGGCCAGATCTAAGCACCCCATGGGCCGGATCCAGCCCATAGGCCCTTGAGTTTGATACCCCTGATCTAGATAGGTAAAATGTGGGGTGGAAAACATGGTTTTTTGTTGTTTAGCCTACGTTTTCTTTAGGAGCTCAAGGCAGCATACACCGCATTCCCATTTCTAATTTTCCTCCCCAGCAACCAAGCGAGAAGGATTGGGCTAAGAGAGAATGATGGACTCCATCTCACCCAGATTGGACAATCTTAAAATCTTCCTGCTTTTAGTTCAACATCTTCTTTGCTATATTATTTTTTGTTCAGTCCAATTTTTAGCATGGTCTCAGTGAAAAGATGTCCTTATGTCTATACTGGTAGTCCTCCACCTACGACCATAATTGAGCCTAACATTTCTTTCGCTAAGCAAGGCAGTTGTGAAAGCGAAGCTTCCCCCCGGGTTACAACCTTTCTTGCCAAAGTTGTTAAGTGAATCACTGCGGTTGTTCAATTAGTCACCTAGTTGTTAAATGAATCTGGCTTCCCCGTTGACTTTGCTTGTCAGAAGGTCGCAAGAGGCCCCAGGACAACTGCAACAGTCATAAATATGAGTCAGTTGCCAATTTCAATGCCGTTGTAACTTCAAATGAACTGCTGTAAGTCAAGGAGCTGTGGCTGTTTGTGTTCAAGACAGACATTCAATGGGCTAGTTTAAGTATGAGAAAAAACATGCAGTATGCTGGTAAAGAGTGAGATAAGATGAGACAGCTGTGAAACAGATATGTGAGATGTCACTGTTTTCATTAAAACACTTGTCACCTGCTATACAAAAATGGCACAGCAAGTCATGTGTTCACAGGGATGAGACAAACAACCAGTGCAAGTAGAACAGCAAAATTATGCGGCCTAGTTTGATAAAATGTGACTGAGCCACAGCTGTCTCAACTAATTCCAATGATTCTCACATATCTTTTAACACTGCCGTTTTCTTGACCTCACTTTACAGCCTAAACCAAAAATTGGCTGTATTTGAACAAGAAAATCAGCCAAGATTTAGTTCAGGAGCAGTCTTGGATCACAAACAAAGGATGGTGTCAGTCCTGGAAGCCATCTTTTACATTGGGCCTTCAGGTCTGCCACATTTTCTGCTGTGGGAAAATGGGAGGGGGGTTATATGGAGCATGGGTGATAATATATAGTCAAAATTACATTCCTTTCTCAGAGAGTCAAGGACATCTTGCCCTGCACCTGGAGTGATGTGACTAGGAGGCATCTCCAGTTTGGACGGTGCCTGATTGGACCATGTGATGGACATGTGGGTGCAGGGGAAGGAACTTTGATTTTGATTTGGGTGGGGGAAACCTGGAAGCTTTCAGATTTGGGTTACCCCAGATGTGCCAATATGACATCTCTAATAAAATGGAACTTTGAGGAACTTCAAGCCTCGGAGTCTTCTTTTATTAGGGGTGTTACTTGAAACCCTGACAGATGAGTTTGATGGGCAACCTTGCTGATGTTTTATTTGCACACTTGGTCGTATTTGGAAAGAGACACGCTTATTTTTATGTTTCCATTGTGGAGGCTCAATACAATTTCACTTTGTAGGACTTCCGGTTTGGCGTCACACTGGTGCGAGCTGCCGACAGATTTTCTGTTTGGTTCGCCCGGCCTTTTGCACGATCGTGGCCGTAGTAGGCAAGGTCTTTTCGAGGTATGAGGACCAGTGGAGAGGGGAAGCATCGGAGCAGTGGAGGGAGAAAGGCGATCCCCCCAGGAAGCGAGAAGCACCCTCAGATCAAGTGCAAAGGAGGTCGGCTTATTAATGGCCGACCAGAAGACATGACTGCCAGCCCTTAATAAGGAAGTGAAAGACAACTGCAGGAAACATATCGGACTGTGGAAGACGGTAAACAAAAGACTTTGATTTAAGAGACTGAATTTGAATAAGCTAAATAACCTGAGCACGGATACGTAAGTGAGTGCATTGGATTGAAGCGGCGAATAAAGATTGACAGAGAAAGATTTAAGAAAGCTGATCGGCAGATTGGACAGAGAAAGACTGAGTTTTTGAATACTTAAGTTTGGAGGACTAACAGTGGGCGAGACGGTGAAGAGAAAGAAAGACGGTTGGATTTGCCCTCCTCCTGAAATAAAAAGGGAAGAAGATTTTGTTCGAGCCACGAGGGTTTGAAATATCTTTAAAGCTCCGGTGAGGCGGATGCCGAGACATACTGACAGAGACAACAGAGGGGCGACATCTTGAAAGCGAAAACTGAGCGGTGGAAAAAAAATTAAAACACGAACCTCTCTCCGCTTGTGCTTTCATCGCTGCTACTGCCCCAAAAGCCCTTTTGAATTGGACTTTTTTTCCCCTTCGTCTTTCTCCCTGCCTCTTTCTTTATCTTACTGACGACAAGAAGTGACTGATGGGTGAGCTCTGAAACAACTATCTTGAGCTCCGATCTCTCCTGTCTTTTGACTCTCCACATTGAAACGTACTCTCCCTTCCTTGTGGACTCTCCTTAGTTTGAAGTTTGAAGTTTCATTTTATTTATATGCCACCCTATTCCCTAAAAGGGACTCAGGGCGGCGAACAACTCCAACGGGAAGGGGAACATACAAATACAAAATAAACGTTTAAAATGACCAACAACCACACCTGTCGAGAGGGGAAGGGAGCTCATCAACCCCAGGCCTGCCGACACAGCCAGGTCTTAATGGCTTTTCGGAAAACCAGGAGAGAGGTGATGGTCCGAATCTCCGCGGGAAGTTTGTTCCAGAGGGCCGGAGCTGCAACAGAGAAGGCCCTCCCCCGGGTCGTAGCCAGATGGCATTGGCTGGTGGATGGAACCTGGAGGAGGCCGACCCTGTGCGATCTAATGGGTCTTTGGGAGGTAATTGGCAGTAGGCGGTCTCTCAAGTACCCAGGTCCAATACCATGAAGGGCTTTATAAGTAATAACTAGCACCTTGAAGCGCATCTGGAGACCAATTGAAAGCCAGTGCAGCTCGCGGAGGTGTCACCTCCTTGCTGTTCGCGACCAGCCAGGAGGGGCACAGGTCCAGTATACATGTAGCAGCACTCATCGCTCCCATGGCCTTGTCCACTTCATCAGGGGCAACAGGTTGAAAGTCAGCCCAGAGATGTCGTTCAAGACCTTCCCCCGGTACCCCGGCTGGCTCTGCGCAATTGGAGTCCAGGTCCATCCGAAGCTGAGCAACTTTGTCCGCGAGGAACTGAACATATTCCTCTGCTCTACCCTGTAAAGGGTTATCCGCAACCCTCGTGTTTAGGAGGGAGCAGGTCACCCTAAACAGGGCAGCAGGGCGGGACTCGGCGGACACTATCAGAGCGGCAATATAGTTGTTCTTGGTTGTCCGTATTGCCAAGAGGTATGCTCCGATGCAAGCTTTTAATAGTGCTCGGTCTGACTTGGATTTACTGGACCTCCAGTGGCGCTCTAGGCGTCTCTTTTGGTGCTTCATCTCCCGGAGGTCCTCGGTAAACCAAGGAGCCCTCCTGGATCCACTGCCGCGGATCGGCCGTAAAGGCGCAATCCGGGGAGAGCCTCAGCCGCCACCGAGTTCCAAGTAGTGACTAAGGTCTCCACCGAGCTGCGGGCGAGAGTATCAGGCATAACTCCAAGCGCCGTCTGGAAACCCAGGGGATCCATAAGACGCCTGGGGTGGAACCACCTAATCGGTTCCTCCTCCCTACAGCGGGGGATTGGTCTCCGAAAGTCAAGCCTCAGTAGGAAGTGGTCCGACCATGACAGGGGCAAGGTCTCACTACCCCTCAGACCAAGATCACAACTCCACTGCTCCGAGAGAAATACGAGGTCGAGTGTGTGACCCGCAGAGTGAGTCGGACCCTGGATTACTTGAGTCAAGCCCATGGCTGTCATGGAAGCCATGAACTCCTGTGCTCCATCAGAGTGTTCGCCGAGCGAAGGCAGATTGAAGTCCCCCAGTATCATAAGTCTGGGGAACTCAACTGCCAGCTCAGCTACTGACTTGAGGAGCAAGGGGAGGGCTGTTGTCACGCTGTTGGGAGGCAGGTACATTAACAACAAGCCCACTTGACCTGCAAAGTCCATCTTCACCAGCAAGGACTCACACCCGACAAGCTCCGGAGCAGGGATCCTACGAGGAGCTAAGGACTGCTGGATAACAATGGCCACTCCCCTATCCCTTTTCTGGGGTCGCGGTTGATGAAGCACCTGAAAACCCTCTGGGCACATTTCGGTGAGGGGGACTCCTCCCTCCGGGCCCAGCCAGGTTTCAGTAATACATGCCAGGTCTGCCCCCTCGTCTATAATTAGGTCCTGGACGAGAGGAGCCTTGTGAACCACAGACCTGGCATTTAGCAGCAGCAACCTGAGACCAGGGTCCTGACTACTCGCGCCATCTGGCCTTGGAGTGGAACTCACAGGGCCAGAAAGAGGGATCCCTCTGACATAGGGAGCCCTCCTTCCCCGGTAATGACTCGCCCTGAAGTTCCCGCCATATCTGCCTCTCCCTAGTATGACCCCAATACTCCGGCCCACTCCTGCATCTGTGGTCCCTCCACCCCTCCCCCTGCCGCCGAATTCACCGACAGGCCCTTCAACACACACCTCCAAGGGCCGGAACTGGCCCTGGGGGCCCCTGACACTTCTGCTCAAGCACTCAGTGCAGGAGGCACCCAGCTAGGCTCCCGGCCCACCAAACATACCCATACATACAATCAGTCAATCCCCACAAAACAAGTTAAAAACAGAAAAACAGCAATATAATGATAAAAGTGGGAACATTCAATCAGTCACACTCATACCACACACTCCCCATACATTAAAATTATAAAAATTTTCAACAATTACCAATATATAAAAAATTATAAAGTATAAAAATCTGTGCACTATTGCGAGTTATTTAGTCCGATAAGGCCAAGGGGGGTGGTATCCAAGCCTCCCATGCAAGTGTCCGAAGTCCAGAAAAATAATAACGGGGCATATAATAATGACCCAGAAGTAGTCCAAGGAGAAGCCAGGAAAGTCTGAGAAGCAAGCAGGCCATAGGAGGTAAATGGCGAAAGTTGTAGGGCCAGCCACAGGCAACGGTGGCCAGCAACATCCCCCCCCCCGGTCGGGAATAGAGAACACCCGGGAGCCAGGGGAACCCCATGGTAAAAGGGGGGGAAACCCCCACTCCCAGCTGTACCGTGACACTCCCAATGGAGGCAGCCTGTCGGTAGGCCATCAGGCTAGCAACCCCACCCCCACCCTCACCCTCACCCTAACCTTAACCTAACTTAAACTAACCCCACCCTATTCTAGTCTAACCCTACCCTGTCCCTAGCCTGACCCTACAGCTGCACAGCAGCAGAAGGAGGCATCAGACAACCTGGGGGGGGGTCGGGTCCCCCCAAACAGTCACCGACACGGCAGCCAAGGCGGTCTCAGCCCGCTCTTCCGGGCTCCAAAGGTGTCCCCGGTCCCGCAGGAAGGAAGTCTCTGCCCGCCTCTTGCCACAGGCGGCACCACAAAGTTTGCTAGATGGTAACGCCGCCCAGTTACTTGAATGATGTCAATGAATGATGTTCTCAATTATCTCTTCTCAGTCTCTCAATAAAGCAATCTCTCCTCAGTCAACTCAAGGAGGTCCAGACGCCTTCCGCGTCCTCCAAACCTGGTTAGTCTCTTAGTAGGTTCACAGCTGATCAGTGGCTCGGCGTTGATGTGAGCTCCGGCACCTACCAGCGTCTCCCGGCGAGTCAGCAAACTGCCCGGCTCCTGGCGGCCACTTCACTCCAGTCAGCCGCGGCGCCCTCAGCTCCCCGGGGCGCGATGGTCTCCAGCAACCAGCAGCAAGCAATTCCAGCCAGGGAGCCTGGCAGCCGCGCCTCCAGGCCTGGACCAAGGTTTCACTTTCTTCCAGGCTATCTGGAAATAGCCCCAGTGCTCTTCGAGCCTGTAACAAGGCTGTGCAGATTCTCTAAGGCCACTCTCAGCCGTTATTCCTGGGGAGGGGGAAAAATGCCCCCCCACAAGGTACTCAGCGCTGCTCGCCCACACCGTGGGGCCGTTCAAGGCACAGAATTAGTCAAAGGCGGGTGGCAGTTCACAGCGGCAGCGCCGGTGGGAGCGGCAGTCCAGGGCAACCCGCGCCACCTCTAACTCGTCTCCCACTGAGCGCGGCGGTTCAGATGGCAGTGGCAGTGGCGGTGACAAATCGAAGCAGCTCCAGCAGTCTTCAGGCACACCCCAAGCACTCTCAAGCACTCTCCACACTAGAAGGCAGGTAACGGCTCGAACTCAGCTCAACTCAGCTCCTTAGATTACTTCTAGATCCCTTTGACAACCTTATTGAAGTAGTACTCAGTATTTCTATTTTCTGAAAGTAGTATATTTACATTAAAACATTAAGTGCATTAACTTTTAGATATTGGTGAAGGGATAGACAGTGGAAATTATTTATGCAATAGGGAGATTTATTGTGGTGTAAATAACGCTTTTACAATATATACAATAAGGAAAATAGAGTGATATAAGAGTGACTATAAATAAGTGATTATAAGCTTACCAATTTATAGAACTGTTCTAGTGTATAGGGCTGCACTAAATTAACTATCTCTTTTTTCTTGGGTGTTCTTCATAGTGGATCAATTTGATTAATGGATTAATAACTGATTATTCTCTGGTAGATCAAATTTCAACTGATTACTTGATTAATTGATGAACAATATATTGAGATTTGGGTAACTGATATATTATTAACATTGTTCATTAGTTATTTAACTTATTGATTAATTAATTAATTAATTAAGTATAAATTATTTTAAAAGATCATAGATTAACGTAATAGAATTGTTTAAATACTTTAACAGCAATTAGAAGGTACTGGAACTACAGACCGAAGGGGGATAACTGAATTAAATCAATACCAATGACAACAAGAACAGCAACCTTAACTAAAGGAAGCAAAAAACAAACTTCCCTATCCACCCCAGTGAGGCAAAGGTCGCCTGAGAGCAGGCTGATGGAAGATAAGACAGCCTCAATCTCACAAGGCCAAGAGGTAACGATGAACTCTCTACAGGAAGCAATTTTGAAGATGAATGATAACATCACCAAAGGCCTGGAGGGAGTAAAAAACGAAATGAGTGAAGTCAAAAACAATATGGGGAGGATTGAAGAGCGAGTAGGGGCTATCCAAGCAGCTTTGCTAAGAAATGAACAGGAAATAAAAGAAGTCAAGAAGAGAACGGAAATAACAGAAAAAAGAATAGATAAGATAGAGGACAGACTGGAATCTATAAACAAAAATCTGGAAGAGGCTATTATCCACTTAGAATTGGAGAGATCAGCATTTTATCTGAGACTACAAAATGTAGAAGACGCGAGAGATGAAAATCTACGGGAACTGATTGCAGAAATCTTGGGATTAGTACTTGACAGACCAAAAAACGAGATCATCAATGAATTGGACGAAGTTTATAGAATTAACACAAGCTTCGCGAGACGCCATCGACTCCCAAGGGAGATACATGTGAGGGTTCTAAGAAGACAACTGAGAGAGGATATCTTAAACACAATAAGAGGGGAATCATTAACATATAAAAGCAAAGAAATTCTTATTCTGAAGCAGATTCCCCGGAGAGTTAGAGAGAAAAGAAGAAAATATAACTTCCTCTCTTCACAACTAAATAGACATAGAATCCCGTTTCGATGGCTCCTTCCGGAAGGAATGCTAGCAACATGGAGGGAAAAGAAACACCGGATAGATACTTTGGAGAAGGCTCAAGAATTTCAGGAACTCTTAATTGCAGACGAAGAGAGATTTAGTAAAGAAGAAACTTCAAGTAGAAGTCAAGAAGACATTATAACTGAATCCCAACTGGAGGAGTGAGAGACGAGAGAGGTCAGAGAACGAGAGAGATATGGCAGAGAAGAATCAAGATCAAGGAGGCCAATTGAGACAAGATCTAAAGGTGCCCTTAAAGCAGACAACAAGTAATGAATCAGAGGAATGGGAAACGAATATACTATCAGCAAATATAAATGGTCTTAACATAACAATAAAGAGAAAACGTGTACTGTTGGACTTATTAAAACAAAAGTTAGATGTAATCTGTCTTCAGGAAACCCACATAAAAGAGAAATACAATAATTTGTTGAAATGCCCAAAATTAGGAAAAGTATTCTGTTCGTCAGCACAAACAAGAAAAAGAGGAATTGTGATGTATATAAAAGAATGGCTAAACCCCAAATTAAAATATGTAGATAAAGAGGGTAGAATGTTAATGGTGGAGGTAACGAATGGTGGGAAAAAAGTCTTACTAGTAGGAATTTATGCCCCAAACCAAAAACAAGAAAGATTTTATGTAAATTTACATAAGAGGATAAATGAAATAAATTGGCAAAATGTATGTATTTTAGGGGACTTTAATGCAGTACTAGACAGTAAAATTGATTATAAGGGTACACATAAGAAAAACACCAGAAGGAAATTACCGACCGTCTATATAAATATGGTGAAGGAATTAGATCTCTATGATGTCTGGCGAACAATGAATGATAAGATTCAACAGTACACGTTTTACTCTCAACCACATAATTCTTGGTCACGTATTGATATGGTTTGGTCAAACCCAGTACTACTTATGGACACAGTAAATATTGAAATATTTCCAGTTCCAATGGAAAATATTTCCAATATTTCTGCCAATTACCTCCCTGCGACCAATTAGATCTCATAGATTGGGCCTCCTCCGAATTCCATCTGCCAGCCAGTGCCGGCTGGCAACTACAAGGAGGAGGGCCTTTTCAGTAGTAGCTCCGACCCTTTGGAACGAGCTCCCCGTGGAGATTCGTACTCTCACCACCGTCCAGGCCTTCCGCATAGCCCTTAAGACCTGGCTAGCCCGTCAGGCCTGGGGACAAAGATAGCCGCCCCTCCCGAATGATGAATGAATGTTGCTCATTATTTTTACTTATGTGTGTCTATGTCATAGTTTGTATCCCCCTTCCCTGATTTTATGTGAGCCGCCCTGAGTCCCCTCAGGGAAAAGGGCGGCCTATAAATGTTAATAAACTCAAACTCAAACTCAGTTCCAGACCATCATCCAGTTCTATGGCAGTGGAAAGGAAAGACAAAGATAAAATCTAGGTGGACGTTAAATCAGAACATATTACAAGAGAAACAACTTGTACAATCAATAGAAAAAGAATTGGGTTACTTTTTCCAAGAAAATTGTAAAGAGCAGACATCAACACAAAATGTCTGGGATACGATGAAGGCAATCGTGAGGGGAACATCAATAATTATAATTATAATTATAATAAACAATAGCTTATATAGCAAGAAGAAACAAAATGCATAGGGAAAAATTGAACACATTGAATAAAGAATTGAGAGAGATAGAACTGTTGATCCAGAAAGAGCCAGACAATATTAAATACAGGGAAAATGGAGATTTAATTAAACATCAAATAAATCTGATCTCTCAAGAAGAAGTAGCCCAAAACATTAAGAGAATGAAGCAGAATTACTTTGAACATGCAAATAAAACTGGGAGATGGTTGGCGCACAAAATAGAAAAGACAATGCAAAAAAAACTATTAAACAACTGAGTGACGAGGAGGGGAATTTGAAACAAGAAATAGGGGAAAAGAAAAAGATTGTACAGAATTACTACAAGAAACTATATGAACCGGATGAAATTAGTGAACAAGACATTAGAAAATACTTAATAGAACAGAAACTTCCAGCCTTGTCGGAGGAGATGAGAGAGATGCTTGATAAGGAAATCACACAAGAGGAATTGAAAAAGTCCATTCAAAAACAAAAAAACAAAAAAACACCTGGTCCGGATGGGCTTCCGTCGGAAATCTATAAAAAATTCCAAAACACTTTAGAACAGTGGTCCCCAACCCCCGGTCCGCGGACCGGTGCCGGGCCGTGGAGTACCTGGCACCGGGCCGCGCAGCGGCCGGGGGCCATGCAACGGCCGACTCTTCACTCATGCAGCGCCGTCGCCGGAGGGGGGGAGCTGCGCGGAAGCACAGGAGCAAGTGAGGTGAGGAGGAAGAATTCCCCGCTACTACACCACCTCCGCCCCCTCCCCGAGTCAGCCGTCCCCTCAGTGAACGCCTCCGCCTCTTTCTCCTTTCTCGCCTCAGTCGGCTCGCCTGGAAGCGAGGCGAGGAGGGGGCGGACCATGCGCTGGAAGCGGAGCCCTTGGAGGCCGCTCTCTTCTTTTTCCCGCCCGGCCTTGGCTTGTGAGAAGGAACGGCGGGAGAGGTAGAGAGAGAGAGAGAGAGAGAACGTCGGGCAGCCGCGGGCGGGGGGGGGGTCTTTGGAGGGGAGATGGGGGGTGCGCGATTTTGGCGCCAGATTCAGGCCGCCGCTGCTGCTATTGCAGCGCACGGTGGAAAAGCGGCGGTCTTGCCCACCCCTTCCCTGCCTCCCGCCCGCTCCAGTTGCCGCAGCCAGGGGTGGGGGCTCGGTGCCTGAAGTCTCTTGCCTCTCTTCCAAAATTTCGCCAACGGGCATCGGTGAAGCACGCTCTTTCTCTTCCTCACAAAACACATTTCCTTTCCCCCCACGCGTAGCTATTGGCGATATGGACTCTTGGAGGCTGCGCTCCCGGGTCGCGTTTCCTTTTTGCAGCCCACGAGAATGCCTGGTTCTGAGCCTCAAAAAACGAGAGTTCTCTTAAGGCTGCAAAAAAGGAATATACTTTGGTCCTTGAAGCGCTTTTCCTGTTATTTGGACATTATATATATACGTACGTACATACGTACAGTATGTATATATGCATGTATGTATGTATGTATGTATGTATGTATGTATGTATGTATGTATGTATATATATATATATATATATATATATATATATATATATATATATATATATATATATATATATATGTCTATAGTCCATAATATAGTGATGATTTAAAAAAAAATTAGTTGAGCACATGGAATCTTTTTTCTTTTAGTATATTTTGGAGGTGGGGGCCCACTTTGTTATTTAAGATAGTATCTCCTTTTATATATGGTAGTGAAGATACCTAATACTCCCACCCCCTATTTCCCCCACGACAACCTTGTGAGGTGGGGGGGCTTAGATAGAGTGAATGGGCTTAATACTGTATTCTTTTTACATTGCTATCCTCTGGCTTATTTAATTTTGCCCTTGCTCTTTTTATCTTTGACCTTGATTAATTCAGCTGTTTATTCCTTAAAATCTACATACAAAATGGAAGGTGGGATATGATTCAGGTGTTGAATTGGGAAGGTGGATTTAAAAATTATGTTTGTATTCCCCCATTTTTGCCCCCCCTACCCCTGCGCGCGCTCAGCGGGCCACGGTAAAATTATCAAAGGCTGACTGGTCCGCGGCGATAAAAAGGTTGGGGACCACTGCTTTAGAAGACAAACTATTAGAATCATTTAATGAGGTACTACAAAAAGGTAAGGTCCCAAAATCCTGGGAGGAAGCTTTCATCAACCTAATACCAAAAGAAGAGGTGGATAACAGTAAAATTCAAAACTACAGACCTATATCCTTGCTAAACGTGGATTACAAAATTTTTATATCAATTTTGGCGGAAAGATTAAAAATAATATTAAATTATAACCTTCATTCGGATCAAAACGGTTTTCTCCCTAAAAGATACATTCGGAATAACACAAGAATAATAATTAACACTCTGGAATTCTATGAAACAAGATCTGAGAAACAATTAGCGTTAATTTTTGTCGATGCGCAGAAAGCATTCGATAATTTAGACTGGAAACTCTTAATTACACAACTAAAAATGATGAAATTCGGTGACAAATTTATTAAGATTATAGAAACCATATACTCACAGCAATTGGCAAATATCATAATTAATGGAGAACTGACAGAGAGGGTACAGATCGGAAAGGGTGTCAGACAAGGTTGTCCGCTTTCCCCATTATTATTTATTATGTCGTTAGAGGTACTCCTGAACCAGATAAGACTAAATAAGGAAATTAGGGGTTTGACCATAAAAAAAGAACAATATAAAACACAGGCCTTTGCGGACGACATGGTCTTTATTGTTGAAGACCCTCTAACCTCAGGACCGAAATTAATGAAAGACATTGAGGACTTTGGGCGTGTGGCCGGACTAAAAATAAATAAGGAAAAAACAAAAATGATTATTAAAAACTTCCCCAAAAAACAGATAGAAGAACTAGAAAAAGTAATGGAAATTAAGGTAACCAAAAAAGTCAAATACTTAAGGGATTTGGCTATCCGCGAAATGTTCTTCCATAAAAGAAGATAACTATAATAAACTATTACGAAACATTCAAAAAGATTTTAAAAATTGGTCGAAGCTACAAATATCGTTGATGGGAAGAATCTCAGTAATTAAGATGAATGTCTTGCCAAAAATACTTTATTTATTTCAAACGGCACCGGTTAAATTAGGAGAAAATTTTTACAATGACTTGGATAAAACGGTACGAAACTTTGTGTGGAACGGCAAAAAGCCCAGAATTAAATACAAATATCTCCAAGATAAAAGAGCACAAGGTGGAATGGGTCTACCAGAATGGAAGACATACCACCAAGCAGCAACAACAATGTGGATAAAGGAGTGGGTAACATTAACCAATAAAAGAATTCTAACTATAGAAGGTTACGACTTGCAATGGGGGTGGCACAATTATTTATGGAGTGAGGGAAACAAAGTCCACAACTACTTTAAAAGATACCATCTAAGGGGGGCACTGATAAATGATTGGCTTGAAATTAGAAGGAAATTCTATATCCAATTACCCAAATGGATATCCCCGACGGAAGCCCTGATATATCCAAATCTGATAAACTTCGACAAAAATGTCATTTATAAACAATTGTTAGATAACCAAAATAGGTTAAACTCAAGGGAAAACTTGGCTGAAATGGGAATAAATATTGACTGGTGGCCATACTTTCAAATAGAAAATAAGTATAAATCAGATCTAGCACAATTTGGCTTCCAGGACAGGGACCAGGAATTGGATAAAATTCTAATAGGACCAGACGAGAAATTAATCTAGAAAATATATAATTGTTTGCTAACTTGAAAAATGGAAACAGAAAGAGTGAAAGAAGTCATGGTAACCTGGGCCCAGAATATCAGCCACACAATTAAGTTAGATTATTGGGAAAGGGTATGGGAGTGGAACTTGAAATTGACGATGTCGACGGCCTACAAAGAAAACGTATATAAAATGTTTTACCGCTGGCATCTCTCTTCGACAAGACTGGCAAAAATTTCCACAAAATCATCGGCCAAATGCTGGAAATGTAAAATAACACTGGGCACATACTATCACATGTGGTGGACGTGTCCGGTGGCTAAGACATATTGGAAGCGAATACTAAGGTGGTTAAACGACATTATGTCAACTAAACTAAACCTCAATCCAAAAATGTTTCTATTAGGGATAATAGATCCAAAAATAATTAAAACCAATCAATATCTATTCGTTCATATCCTGACAGCGGCAAGAATATCATATGCTCAGTGCTGGAAGAAAGAAAATGCCTCCACTAGTACAATGGTTATGAATAAAATTTTAGAAATAGCGGAAATGAATAGACTAACAATGCTGATTAATGAAAAAGAAGACACAGACTTCTATAAAGTCTGGGAGAAACTATACAAATGATTTGATACGAAAGACAATGAGAATTAAGATATATAAATGAGATATTTTATTAACTTAAAATAACTTAAGGAACAATTTAAAAGAAATTATGATATACAAAGACTAAGTAACAAATGAGATAAGATATATATTAGAGGTGAGAATTCACCTACAAGTAATATCAATATACTACCGTGTTGAAAAACTTTGACGATCTGATAGGAAAAATCCGTTATGAATACCTGCATAGAATTAGTAATCTAGCTTCATACTGTTTCTTTTTTTTTTCTTTTTTTCTTTCCTCTTTTCTTTTCCTTTTCCTTTACTTACTTACCTTAGGTAGATATGTAGATAGGCAAGGTGAGATGAACTATGTATATATATATATGTATGAATTTTTGCCATTTGCGTTGTAAACATGTAATGAGTTCCATTTCTTTTTTTGTATTTTGTAAACCTTGCCTTTTTTACAACCTTTAATAAAATATTTAATAAAAAATTAAAAAAAAAACCAATTTCACTTTTCAAAAATTTTAGAAAATCATGTTATGTTGACCATAGTTGAGAAAATACTTTTTTTTCCCAAATGGGCAAAAACTAGGAAACATGACATATGCAATGTTGGATAAGCTTTGGGTAAGTTAGGAAAGTTTGTGGCACCATTTCTGGAGATATGCTGTGACAGAACAAACCTTCCTAACTTTTTCTTCTCTAAACTTTCTTCTAGGCCCATTTGTGCAGGTTCCCATGGTCATGAAAGAGCTGTACATGGAAGGTTTTTTAGTCACACGTTGGAACGATAGGAAAGAGGAAGGGCTGAAAGCAATACTGAAATGGATTCAAGAAGTAAGCTGACAGTAAAAGAAGCCTGCCTCTCTCTCTCTCTCTCTCCCCCGCCTCTCTCTCAATCCCCCCCTCTCTCCCTCCCTCCCTCCCTCTCTTGTGTAATCCAAAGGGAAGACTTTGATACGTTACCTTTCCCTTGGGAGCCCAAGATAGCATGCCACGGGAATTCTCTCTCCTCATTTTATAGCAAGTTCAACCCTTTGAGATTGGCTGAGCTGAATAATTAGCCCAGCCAGTTCTGCAATTGACTACAGAACCTGGATCTCCCTTATCCAAGTCCATCACTTCAAAACCACATATTACACTTGCTGCCCTTTGCAACACTACTTGGCCAAGGGAAGACTTTGGTCTGTAGAGAAAAACCATGCAGGAGTTACTGTGAGCATTGCTCATTATTTTTAATTCTCGAATGCATTCAGGAATAGACCTACGTGTATTCCAGTGTAATGTGTGGCTGTGGGTGTGTCTCTAAAGTCCATGTGTAATGCTTTCCTTTCGTCTTGTCCCTTTGCTATGTTGAGCAGAAATGTATTCTTAGATTTTAAATCCCAAGGGAGAACTGCATTCATTTGAATATTTCACTTTTTGCATAGGGGAAAATTAAATGCCACGAGGACATCACCAAGGGTTTCAAAAACATGCCAGCTGCATTTATGGGAATGCTCAAAGGAGACAACTTTGGAAAGGCAGTAGTAGAGGTATAAAAAGCACTCTGCCTGGCTTGTGAAAACTCTATAAATCGCTATATCTGCACTTCCTTATGGACTGACTTCTCTTCTTACCAAGAATGATCCAAGATTAGACTAATCCACTATACCACTCCAGCATGTCTCAAGTGTGGCCAAAACCACAGAAAATCAGGGTTATCATGTGAAGTCTGAAGACAAAAGAAACAAATGCCTTTTAGAAGATTTGTTATATCCTTCTTTCAATAGATTATCCTTTTTGAATAAAAGAAGCAGTCTGAAAAGCCAAAGCATGCGGAATCCTTTCTTATCCATCAATAGTTTCTACATCCATATATTGTGTTCATACGTATTATGGACAGTTGGGTGAACTTGTGTTAGTTGACAAATAACATGAGATGCCATAATCAGTTTTATTTGTTACCCTATAGCTTTCACGAGCAAACAACAGTAACAAGAATAAAAATAGATAAAACACAAATACACATTTACAGCTATCCACCTTCAATCTTACTGTGGTTGCCCATATGATGCCCCACTGCTAGAGAACAAAACTTTGTGGGTTGTAGAAAAAGCTTTTTGGGCAAGCAGAAAATCAACAAAGGAACATTTCTGCTAGAAGGGGAAGGATAAGATGTTGGCACACGGTTGTATAAAATGTGCAATACAGGTAGTCCTTAGGTTACGAACCTAGTTGTACCGAAATTTCCCACAAAGCAAAATATTAAGTGGCAGTGGAATATAGCAGCCTCTTCATCTTCACCATGCTGCACCGAAAGAGCAGAGATGGGCGGCGGGAGTGGGTGGGGGCAGTTCACAGGGCAGAATGTGATTATAATCATGGGGCTACTGCAATGGTCATAAGTGTGAGGACTGGTAGAGCGTCCCTTCAGTGCCATTGTATCGTTGGATGGTTGCTGAACGAATGGATGTTAACACAGTTATGTGTTATCGATACCAACTCTGAATGCCACAAGGGCAGAGACAATGAACCCTGGGGAAATGAAATAGTGGAGAAGAAAGGTTACAATGAGTAAATCCCCAACAAAGTCGGTCAGGGAGTAAATATAGGCAAACATGCTTTCCAATTGTTTTTGATGAATACAAAAACTGAGCAGTCACTTCAAATTATATTGTCACTCAATTTTAAGTAACTGGGCAATCAGATTTTTAAACTGGAAACCAAACAAGGTTGTATGAAGTGTTTGAGAAATGCCACGAGGAGCTTTTGGTTAAATGAATTCTTCCAAGTGAATGGGTAAGTACCACTGAACAAAGCAGCCCGGTGGGTGACACATAAACTTAAGCCAGTAATTAAAGATTAAAAGTCAAACTCTTCTTTCCACTCTCAGTCTAGCCAAAAAGCTGCATTTGAGATGCATTTGGGAATACTGAATCTAGAGCTAAGGAATTTGGATTGAATAGAGTCCAGCTGGGTAAAGTCAGAACATGGATCAAGTGCCGCGTAAAATAATAGTTGCAATGAAACTTTTGTCTGGTGGCACCTATTGTGTGGAATGAGATGGCGGGATTGCTGCAGTAGTTCTTTGGGCCACACTGGCCATATAATCATCACCTTTTGCCATTGGGTCACCCCCAATGTTTAAAAAAATATTGTTTTTTTGTGACTTTGGTCTGACTAAAGTTTTTAGGTGTTCTCAATAACCTTTACCTTAATTTTTGGAAGTTAGCTATTAGATCCTTTTAGGGCTGCATTGGACCAAGGTAGTAGGACAGTGCTTGATAGAATAACAGCAAAAGAAGACAGAGAGATGTCACTAATTATGATTTTCAAACATCGAAAGATGGATTCAGACAACATGCTTACCCCATATGTGCACAAGCTCCTGCTGAAGAGCATTTATCTAGTAAGGCTGTTATTCTTACTGTTACTGTTATTCTTCTCATTTTTCCTACTCCCTAGCTCTTTATCTTTTTATGACTATAACTTTGCTCGTATCTTATGATTTATATTGTTTTATTAGTATCCTAGTATAATGTATGTTGCTTATTTAGTATCCTAGGACAATCACTAAGTCTTGTATCTTATGATTTATGATGTATTATGACGACTCTCCCAGATTAAATCACTTCTCTCCTTGCTCAAACCCCACATTGTTCCTATTCACTGTTCTTGCTATTCATTATTCACTGTTACTTTGAAAAGTAGCTTTTGGTAAGAATACAGGTAATCCATGATTTACAGCCATTCTTTTAGCAATCTTTTAATGTTATGACAGCACTGGGGGGAAAAAGTGACATATAACTAGTCCTCACATGTATGACGGTTGCAGCAGCCCTGCAGCCACATGATCAAAATTTGGGCATTTGGCAACCAGCACATATTTACGGTGGTTGCAATGTCCTGGGGTCACATTTGTAACCTTCACAGCTAGCTTCCGACAAGCCAAGTCAATGGAGAAAGGTGGATTTGCTCAATGACTGTGTGGTCCATTTATCAACCATGGTGATTCTTAATGACCGCAGCAAAAAGGTCATAAAATCAGGTGTTACTCGTTTAAGGCTTTGGCTTTTGTTGTCTGCCTCCTTTGCGGTCTCTCATCTCTGCTTTGTTTCTCATTTCCCCCTTTCTCGTCTCCCAGGACACTATTCTTTCGCTCCTCTCCTCGGCTCTTGTTATCCAATTCTCCATAGTTATTCTGAGTTCCCCTCTTCAACTGGCTTTCCATAAAGTCTTGTGCATCTTGCAATGATTCAATCCAAAACCTCTGGCCTTGCCAGAGAAAAGATATCCCTTCTGGGAAAAGCCACCTATACATCACCTGAAGTTTCCTCAATTGTGTTGTTAGGTCCTGATATTTCTGCCTCCTTTCCCTCACTCTTCTTGGTATCTGTTTTAGTACTATCACCATTTCCCCCGCATACATGGTATTCTGGTCACGTGCCTTCTGGTAAATTTCTTCTCTCAGGGATCGTTTACTAAACCTCACGTGAACTTCACGTGGCAGTTTCTGTCTCCTAGTATAGGAAGTATAGACCCTATATACGTCATCAATGTCACTCTGTATCGACAGCTTATCTTTCTGGGCGATCCCTGCTATCATCTCAACCATAATTTCCTTCAGTTTCTCCCCTCTTTCCTCTGGAATATTTTGGAATCTGAGAAAGAAGGCTGACTTTTCTAATTCCAACATAGCAATCTCATCTTCCAACCTTCTATTAATATGTAGCTGCCTCATCTCCCACCTCGCCATATTCCCTTCACTTTCCTTCATTTTTACTCCTAAATCTTGAATTTGACCCTCCTGTTTCTCCATTTTTGCCCAGATCTCCTTTTGCTGTGAATACAGCTGTTTCATTTCACCCCTCATGTCTCCCATTTCATTTTTAATGTCGGCCAGGGATTTTTCGGTGATCTCTTGATTCCTAGCCATATTATTTTGTATCGATAGCAAAGTTGTCTGTATATTTTGCAATGTGGGTGCCTTCTCTACCCCAGCCATATTGTCTAAAGTTCTGTGTGTTATTGGAGGGGTTGTAGATGGGGATGGCTGAGTAGGTAATGCCGAGGTTTTTTTCCCCCCCCTTTGCCCAGCTCATATCAATTAAGTTAAGAATATCCCACTGGTTCATAAGCTGTCTGCTACCAGTTTAAGCAATGTTCCAACTTACTTTGCTGCTATCTATAAGGAAAAATATATATGAATATAGTCCCATAGAGAGATCTAAAAAAAGTACAGGAGGGGGCTCGTATCAGGGAAGAAAGGAAAGAAGGGGGGGCAAATACATCAACACAAAAAAAAATCAAACCTCAAAGAGAAGAGAATAAAAAAGAAGAAAAGTTCAGCTCGAAGTATTCACCTTTCAAGTGTCCCCCAAGTCTTATATGGTAGAAGAAGAAAAAGGTCTCATAGATAGAATGTTACGGCTCTTCTTTAGTTATGAGAGGCCAAAGGGTTTGTAGGAGTGCACTGGTTTTTATTTCCCACTAATCTTTCCGGAAGTCTGTTGAGTTTCATTTAAAACTCTTTAAGTGAGGTATCAGGAAGAAAACATCTGAAGGACTTCTTTAGCTGCAGAGCTTCTGCCATTGCTATAGGGCTGTGATGGCAAAGCTATGGCACGCGTGCCACAGGTGGCAAGCAGAGGCCTCTCTACGTGCATGCAAGCCATCACCCCAGCTCAGCTCCACTGCACATGCGCCTCCTGCCAGCCAGCTGATTTTTGGGTCTCTGACGCGCATGTGCAGGGCGCATGGACACGTGCACGCTTGCGGAGCATGTAATCACATGCACGTGTGTGGGGTGGGTAGGTTAGCAATCATTGCTATAGGGGATAAATCACTAGAGACTTCTCCATTCCCAGAAGAGTTGTTTTCTGAACTTCCCTATCCACCATTTTGATAGAACACTAATTTAAAAAGTCATTTGTGCCCAGTTCTAATCCAAATAAGAATATACAAAAGATAGTAAGGTATGATAAGTTACATGCTAGGCTTGCTGTATTTGGTTTTATAACATGAAAGTATGGCTGCTTGCTGGTCATCCCATCTAAGCAGATGGTATCTTTATCCAAGAAATCTCCCTTTCAAAGTGTCTATGGAGATTCTCGATCATCTAGGTCATGGTTGTCCCAAAGAGGCTTTTTCCAAAAGGCAACTTTGGACTTTCTTGGTTCTTTTCTTTGAAAATATTTCACATCTCATCAAAGAAGCTTCTTCAGCTCTTCAGTCTTTTTCAGACCTGAAGAAGCGAAACATCAGGGAGAAAAAATAAAATCCAATTGGAAAAAGCACCTTTTCAAATCCTTTCTTCCCTGGGAAGAAGGGTTAATGTAGGGAAAAGTGCCAACGTATCAGTGTATGTACACAGCCCACTCACCCACAGACAGTCACAAGATCTTGAAGGCAGACTAGATACGGTAACAAGATTGCTACTCAGGTAAATTGATTTGTTCAAACAAGACACAGAACCTTTTATATATATTTTTATTATCTTCATTTACAGACTGAAGGGTCAATGTGTATCTGAATACATATTCTAACTTGATCAGTGTGTTATGTAGAAAAGGCTATAATTTAACAGTCAGTCATGAATTAAGGACCTTTGGTTACATATGCTTCTTAATGGCTTCTTCCAGCTTTTCTTTATTTGCTCCGGAAAATTCATGCACCTGAAATACAGAGAGTTTAAGTTTAAGGCTTTTTACTTGAAGAGTCACCCACTTGTTAACAGATGTCAACATTAAATGGTTATTTAATGTTGATTCCATGATGATCATCAAGGAAGTGAACATCTAGCAACCTCCTTCCTCAAGCAGTTTACCATGAAGAATATACTTTTCTAAAGACTAATGGTCACCCATCCTATGAAACACAACTCTGGAAAGCTCACAATTATAAAACCTCAAATCTGCTACCAACCATCATTCACTACACCATCTAACAGTGTTTCTTCAACTGCCAGAATTCCCCAGCTACGGTTGAGAAACACTGATCTAACACCTCAATCCCCAGACTTCAACCTCACCATATCCCACTTGGGGAGAAGCCAATACTTTCTAGCTTTCTGGAAGGCTAAGAGGGATGCTCTGAGATTCCAGAAGGAAAGGGTGTTCCAGAGAACTGGGCCTGCTTTGGAAAAGAAACTCTTCCTAGATCCTACTAGGTTTTTTTTTAACAAGGGTGGTAGCATATATTCCGATCTTGGTTCCCAAAACCCAAGGTTACTAGATTTTGTGGCCTAATTCACAAGCCTGTTTAAAGATACTATATTAGTATTACACAAAGGAATACCTCTTATTTAGTATTTAAAGCTCATGGGGAACAAAGTACAGGTAGTTCTCAACTTAAGGCCACAATGGAGCCCAAATATATAGGTTGCTAAGTGACAAATTTGTTAAGTGAGTTTTGCCCCATTTTGACTTTTCTTGCCACATGTGTTACGCGGATCACTGAAGTTGTTCAATTAGTAACATGGCTGTTAAGTGAATCTGCTTTCCCCGTTGACTGCTTTTCAGAAGGTTGCAAAAGAAGGTCATGTGAATCTGGGATACTGCAACCATCATAAATGTGAGTCAGTTGCCAAGCAGCCGAATGTAAATCACGTGACCATGGGGAGCTACAACGGTCATAAATGTGAAAAATGGTCATTGAGTCACTATTTTCAGTTATGTTGTTACTTTGAAGGGTCACTGAACGCACTGTTGTAAGTTGAGGACTACCTGGAAGTGTGGCAGCTTGGACAGGATGAATGTCACCATGTACCAGATTTCAGACTAAATCTTTTAAAAGCGAGAATGCATTTGGATCCCTGCAAGTAACATTCAAGCTCAGTGCATGTTTTGCTGGAAATCTGAGAGCAAATACCTTTTCATTATTTTTGTAGAACTGGAATGTTGGCATACACTTCACATCACAGTGTGAGGCCACATCCTAGAAGAGATGAAAAAGGTTACTCCAATCAGTTTGACATGGTACGTGAGCAGAATTCTTTGTGCCCCAGAATTCTTTTCCCTTCTGTCATTCACATACTGCAACTAAGGCAAAATGCAGCATTGGTGTCTTGCAGAGACGAAGAGACAAAAATCTGTATCAAAATAAGTCATAGGTGGGCGTTTTTTTCTGAGTATCTCAGAGGTTAAGAAAAGTGAAACAAACTCTAGTGAAATAAGAAACTTGGTAAGTTCCAGATATCACAGAAGAGATAGACTTCTTTCCAGGTAACACGTTTTATTGGTTTCTTAAAATATAAAACACAAAACATACAAAGAAAAATAAAGATAATGGAAAGATAAGGAGGGAAAGGGGAAAGAGAAAAAAAAGGTGTCTTCTGACTCCTTTTGGTATAAGATAACACGATATCTCAAAGGTTTACTTTTATATATTAATATATACTAGCCATTTCTATAACATCAAGCCTATCTAATTGGCAAAAATGAAAGGCGAAGTTTCACTTTTTTACACCACAAGCATAAAGTGCAGAAATGGTTTCCAAGTAGAAAAAAAGTTGTATTTTTTTTTTTAAGCAAAGCAGTCAGATTAGCCTTCTCTGCTAACTCCATCAATTTTTGCAGCCATTCCAGGTGGTTATATTCTGCTGGTTCTGCCGGGTTCGCCCGAACCCATAGCAGAAATAGTGGGTGGCCCCGTCCACCCACCCCAGCTCTACAGCATCTCATTTCGGCCCATTTATTAGGCAAAGTGCATGCGTGGAAGGTAGAGCGTATGCATGCGTGTGCTCACATTTGCAAGCCGGTAGGGAAGGTAAGTAAATACCACCCCTGAGCCATTTGTCTGTTGTGGGAATCAAAGTATCCTTCCATTTTTGTGCATAAAGTATTCTTGCTGCTATCAGCACATACAACATCACACACTTAAGAGTTCTTAACCATTGGCAATGCAAATAAGACTTATGGAAATTATAGTCCTGGATATCTGAAGGTTATGACCATCTGTTGTAAGAATACTGTAAGCCGCTGATAGAATTCCTCTTATCATCTACTCTCCAGTGCATTCTTTTCCTGCCTTATATTTCTATAATTTGTGTTATGAATGACTGGAAAATGCCAAGAATCTTGTGAAGACTTGGGCTACATTTTCTAGTAAACTCCTTCTTGCCAGAATAGACTTGTGGGCTTTATGTTATTTTGACAGCATTGGCCAAACTACAACTCACAGGGTTAATTAATAAGATTTCCTAGGCAACGCCTAGCAATCTGGAGATATCCTTTGCAGTGAAAGGAACTCTGCAATTTCAGCATTTTAGGATGAATTACAATTTGTCATGTAACATGTGTCAAATATGAGAACACTCCCCTTTTTAAAATTTACTAGAACTAAAAAACATTCCCATCCATTTTCATCCCACCTGAGGGAAGCAAACGTAGCTTTCTCTAATCCAGCAGTTAATTTAGATGTCATCTACTCATGTTAATGGTTTTCTTAAAGGCCAATTGCAGACACTATTATGTGTAATTTTAAGTTTAGGCAGTGTTTACTCATCAAGCTAATAAAAGCTTATTATTTCTGATGGCCCTTTTTGCTTCCAAGCTAAGTAAAACAAGTTTAATTAGCACTCTGCCTTACACTTGGGGAAAAGCTGTACTTCATCTTGTACAAATTAATCACTGCCAAATATCTCACTATCAAGAGATCAAAAACTAAGTTGTACTTTTATTTCAAGCGACTCGGATTCATTTATATAAAAAGGCACACTTGCAAAAAATTTGTTTCACATGCTACATTTCTAAATTAACTTGTCTGACAAGATAATAATTCGATCAACAAAACATGTTACTGATTTAATATCAGGCTTCCCAATGCAATTTATGTACGGTAGGCAAATGTATGAAGCCTATTTGATAAATTATAATATGTTCAGCTTTGTCTTAATATGCTATGTGGATCCATCCAGAATGGCTCAATGCACTGTTGAGTCTTGACTTGTTCAACGAAATTTGATGAAAGCTGCCTAAAGTTCTCACTTGTATCTGCACAATTCAGAAAAACAATTACACTCACTCCTTCCTTTAAAGGGAGCGGCTGTACCTCATATTACATGTATTTGTAGTATATGTAATATTTCAACATTTAATCTATGGCACCTTTATTTGAACGCCTGATAGTTGAGCTAGTTAGAGTAGACACTGAAATAAATGGGCTTGGTTTCCGTGTTTGGAGAGGAGCCATATTTCAAGTTTTTAGAGCAAACTATTAAAAATATATGTTGTATTTGCTACTAAGCTGCTGCTGTTTAAACATACACGGGTTTCCCTCAATTTATGTCAATTATATCAAAATTCCATCGCTAAATGAAGCAGTCAAGCAGCATGACAACATCGCTTAGAAATGGCAACCCCTTTAGTCCTGGTTACCGTTGTTAACTGAACCCCGTGGTTGTTAGGCAAGGCAACTTCCAGATGGCTTCCCACAATGATGACATCGGGGAAACTGGCAGAAAGTTGTAAGTCCCAGGATGGCAGGCAGGTTAAGTGGCTACTGCACATTTTTAAATGGCTTTGAAGCCATTTTAAATTAACTGCACATACATTCCTCCACACCCAAATCACAATGACAAGTTCACTTTGTGCTATAAAAAAAATAAAGAACTTTCTCACCTCCCAAAAGCTAAGTTATTCAGCCTTACATAACTAGAAGTTATACAAATCCAAGGATTTTTTTATTTTCAAACAAAAACCAACAAAAACAAACAATATATGAAACATAAACCCTCAATTAGAATTACATATAGCATGTTGTTTGGTTACAAGCATTTGTGCCTAAATCCAAAGATTTTATGAGAATACACGGCATTGCCTTTGTCCAAAGTTGGGAGTGCTACTCTAGAACTTACCTGAGCATCATCCACATCAATTTCAATGAAGACTACTTCTGGATATTTTTCAACCATGCTCTGTTATGAAAGGGGGAAAAAAGAAACTGTTGAACACAAAGTATGCTTGCTGATCTCAATTAGCACTTACATACTATTATTCCTTATTAGGCATATGGAGCTTAAATTTAAAACACAATTGATTAATATACACAACTGGGCTTTGCTAGATCTTCCTGAACGTCTCATCCAACGTATCTTACTGTTGGCCATACTATGCATTTGCACTTTGGAGAAAGTATCCATACAAACAGGGTATGAAAAAGACCCTCAAGTATTGGAAACAAGTGGGCAAAACCTGAAATCTACCTGCAAGTCCTAGCCTTGTTTTTAAAGGAATTCTGAACCTGTCTACCCACCAGTTTGGAGAAAAACAACCAACCTGGCAAATTAGGGGTGTGATGAGGAGACAGACAATGACCCATCTTCATCTGCCAAAGACAAATAAATAGAGTCTTATCTTTTCATTAATTAAAACAGCAAAGACTATGGAGACCAATTACCCTAAAACACTAAACACGTGGTGGGATGAGCTCCTGTTGATGCCGAATTAAATCATCTGCAATGCATTTTTCTCCCCCAGGCCTAAAGCCCAAGAGAAACTAGCGCTGGGCACCAACAAGCTTGTGCTCAATCCAGACAAGTCCGAGTGGCTGTTGTGTTTCCCTCCCCAAAATTTGGTTAGTATTCCATCACTCAGGCTGGGGGGTGAAATTTTACACCCCTCAGACAGGGCTCGCAACTTGGGAGTCCTCCTGGACCCACAGCTGACTTTAGAACATCACTTGTCGGCTGTGACCAGGGGGGCATTTGCCCAGGTTCGCCTGGTGCACCAGTTGCATCCCTAACTGAACCGGGAGGCACTCGCAACAGTCACTCACACCCTCATGACCTCAAGACTGGACTACTGCAATGTGCTCTACATGGGGCAGCCCTTGAAGAGCATTCGGAGACTTCAACTTGTCCAGAATGCAGCCGCGCGAGCAATTGTGGGTGTACTTTGATACACCCACGTTACACCTATCCTCCGCGAGCTGCACTGGCTTCCAATCGGTCTCCGGATACACTTCAAGGTGCTAGTTATCACTTATAAAGCCCTTCATGGTATTGGACCTGGGTACTTGAGAGACCGCCTGCTGCCAATTACCTCCCAAAGGCCCATTAGATCGCACAGGGTCGGCCTCCTCCGGGTTCCGTCTACCAGCCAATGCCATCTGGCTACGACCCGGGGGAGGGCCTTCTCTGTTGCAGCTCCGGCCCTTTGGAACGAACTCCCATGGAGATTCGGACCCTCACCTCTCTCCTTGCCTTCCGAAAAGCCGTTAAAACCTGGCTGTGTCGGCAGGCCTGGGGTTGATGAGCTCCCTTCCCCTCTTGACAGGTGTGGTTGTTGGCTATCTTAAATGCTTGTCTTGTATTTGTGTGTTCCCTTTCCCACTTGAGTTGTTCGCCGCCCTGAGTCCCTTTTGGGAATAGGGCGGCATATAAATAAAACAAACCTCAACCTCAAGCATCTTGTTTGGGCTTGAATTTGAAGCAATGCACAGCCCTAAGGAGACTGAGGAGAACATTCAGGATGCGTTATTTATTTACTGTATTGACTGATTGATTGATTTGATATTATCTATTATGATTGCCAGGCTACTGGATGACAACTGCCAAGACACAATAAGTGAGAGGACATGCAATTTTGAAGGATGTCCATGTTAGAAGATAAACTTCACTCTGAGGCCAAACTCTCGTTGACTTTTGCCTAGTGAAATTAAAAGGATTCTGCCCAATGAGGAAAAGTTAAAAGGTGACGTTCCCAGGGCAAAGTAGGAAAAAAATTGCTTGCTATTATAGCTTTCATACACTAAAAAGCCCAATTTTTGCCATACTGTTACATCAAATAACTGGACTAGTCATATACTACTACTCCATGTCTCCAAGAGTGTAACCAAGATAAGGAATTATAATAATTCTGCCAGCTGTTATAAACACATGACCTATTGTTATAGATTTCTTCATTTTGAAAGGAAAGAGACTGCATTTCAGAATTGAGTTGTGTCCCAGAAAAGGAATGCTGTCATTCAAGATTATTGCAGCAGCTAAGATCAACAACCCAAACAGCTTTTACCTTTGATGGGGCCAGAAAATCCACAGGATTGAAGATGCTGCAATACTGCTTACATTTTTTCCACAGTCCCTGCCTTATTATGTTTTAATGGACATCTCCCTTTAGCTGTGATGCTTTTAAAACTTGTAGGGCTGGTTAGTCTTACTCCTACTCCTTATGTGCTTTATTTTATTTGACTCAGATAATATCTAACATCGCCTAAATCTATCATCTCTATTTTGAGACTGACTTTAATTTACAGATCCCTGGAAGAAAAAACTCAAAAGTTGCTGTGTGTTTTCCTTTCTCATGGTTTTGTATTCTCTTGAGACTTTAAGAAAGTAAAGGACCACACTTTGAACTGTAGGGAAATAAAAGAAAGACACTCTGAAGATGTGGATGTTGTGGATGAGACAAAAGAAACTACGTTGGAGAACTAAAGAAGCAGCCAATTGTGTCTGGATGAGGTGAAACTAAGTGGGTCTGGAGAGACTCAAGCTACCACAGCTGAATAAAGAGTAGCAGAGCCTCATAGCTCCCAAAAATGCAGCCTGCTACAGTCAGCCTGCCAGCTGCAAGTTAATTGTAGGAGCAACCCTCCTACACACTGATAAGACCCGAGAAACAAAACAAAACAAAAACAATTTAATATAAAGGATCAACCACAAAGCTAATTTAATTACAGCAGAGCCTACTGAAGTATAAGGGCTGGAGAGAGGAGGATAATATACAGCTAAGTGTAAAGTAAACAGACACGAAAGGCCTGGTAAAAAGAAGCAGAATTCCCAGTCTTTAAGAACTGTGGCAAGTCAGATTTTGCTAAGGGAATTGTGGCTAGATGTTGGATATGAGCCATAATTTCTCCGGAACAAAGGAGAGATAGGCACAGGCATCTATATGACACTGGATAGGCTATCCTCATGAGTAGTCCATGGAAAATGACTTTTTTGTCACCTTATAAGTAGAATGGTTAGAAATCAGGATTATATCAAGCACATACTCTCCAAACAGCCTTGATGGATGTTAGGCTCAACTAAACCTTATATCTTAATTACTTTTTAAGATTTTTTAAAACTTTTTTGTATTGGAGAGATTAAGACGTTTTCAGACTGGCAAGGTTCTACTATATTCATCAAATGAGTTTCCATCCCCTTAAAAGACGGTGCAAGTTTGATGTAAACTTTTTAAAGATACATGAATTCTTTTGGACTATGCAGAAAAGGATGATTGGTGTACAGATTTTGGAAACCTAACAATGAATTAAAGGGCCAGAGGATTCAAAATTATACTTCTGAAATATTTAGAAGATATTTTCTCATGGGAAAATAAAGATTGCCTAAGGTTTTTTATAATAGGAATTCTTGAATTTTGGACACTATGGAAAGAGAATAAAGAAAATGGAACAATAGCCCTTAGTGCAAATTTTTGAATACCTTTCAACCAAGTGTTTGGACAGAGTTGTTACAATCCTTGATAAAATTGAAAAGGCCATGTTCCAATGAATTTGTAAAACAAAACAAGCTGCAATGGACATCTATGAAATTAATTTGAAGGTGGATTTAAATATAATGCAACTGATTCTGATGGATGACTTATTCTCTAAAGATGAACAGATATTAAATGAGGTCATTTATTTGATTTTTTTTCTCTTCTGTATATACAAAGGAGCTCTGCTAAGATTTGGAAGGACTTTTTTTTAAAGTGACAAACAAAAGGATATATTTTATTTAATGATACAAAAGAAATTTGCTAAAGATTTTTCACTTTGAAGCACAAATGCTCAGCAGACTACCTCTGAGACTTATTTTTGAAGGAGTTAAAAGAATAATTTTAAAAACTCAGGAAAGTGTATATACACTATATTGCCAAAAGTTTTGCTCACCCATCCAAATAATCAGAATCAGGTGTTCCAATCACTTCCATGGCCACAGGTGTATAAAATCAAGTACCTAGGCATGCAGACTGTTTTTACAAACATTTGTGAAAGAATGGGTCGCTCTCAGGAGCTCAGTGAATTCCAGCGTGGAACTGTGATAGGATGCCACCTGTGCAACAAATCCAGTCATGAAATTTCCTCACTCCTAAATATTCCAGTCAACTGTCAGCTGTATTATAAGAACGTGGAAGTGTTTGGGAACGACGGCAACTCAGCCACGAAATGGTAGGCCACGTAAACTCGTCCAACATCAGTGTGTGACCTCACAAATGCACTTCTGGAAGAATGGTCAACAATTCCCATAAACACACTCCTAAACCTTGTCGACAGCCTTCCCAGAAGAGTTGAAGCTGTTATAGCTGCAAAGTGTGGACCGACGTCATATTAAACCCTATGGATTAGGAATGGGATGTCACTTACAGTAAGTTCATATGCGAGTAAAGGCAGGTGAGCGAATACTTTTGGCAATATAGTGTAAGATTGGCTTCTTTGACCATGGTTAAAAGAATAAATAATTATATCTGGTTGCCTTTACTGGAAAAGGTTGATTGATGCAGCATTTGGATTTGTTGTCTTACCTAAGACATGAGCTATTATAACAGATTAAGTATTGTCACTTCTCATTTACAGATCCAACACAGTCAACTTATATCATTAGGCATGTCTAATTAGATAACTTGTAGATATTAGGGTTAACACATAAATGCATATTTGTATAATAAGCCTGCCTCACATATACAGAAAGAAAAAGCATTCAGCCTTCCGGTTTGTGATCTGTACCATAATTTAATTATAACTCTGTCGCAAGACTGTAGCAATGCAAGATGTGGTCTAATTGTAAGAGAATGTAACAGAATGTTCCTTCCCCATTATTTGTTAACATGGTTAACATTTTCAGTACTTGGAAGAGTACTGAAACATCTGAAACTTGCACACACTTTTAGGTCTTTTGAGCGGGTCCTAATAAAGCTGTGGCATTACTCTGGAAATTATATTTACTGATTTAACTTTTGTTGCTATACTATTGTTTTAATCTGTGCAGAACACATTGGCCAGGAAGTGTTTTCCAGCAGGTTTGGTCAACCGCAGCATCTTTGGCATCGTTCCAAAGGCCTTTAATAGAACATTAAGATGATAGTAATAGCACAGGTACCAATGATGATGATGTTAATCCGAATTAAGGGAAAATTATGATTGGAATGGCATGTGAGCCTGACAAATGAAACAAAACAAAGTAAACTTTTTCTGTTGACTGAAACATGCTACTGTTTCTATATATCAATGCTGTTGTTACTGACAGTTTGGAAAAGACAACAACCCGCTTTTCATGAAAGCACGGACAAATATCACAAGATAAGCATGAGCAGAGGTACATAAATATTTCAACCCCTCTAGGTTCAAGAATTCTTACCCATCTCTTTCACGTAACCTTGATTTCTAAGGAATCCCCATCTGCAACATCCTGCTCTCCTCATGCTTTATTAAACAAAACGTTGAAAGAATCTAAGTTACTTACATGGAAGAAAGGCTTGATCATTTTACACGGCCCACACCATGTGGCGGAGAAGTCAACGACTATGAGCTTGGTCCCAGCATTTGCCAATTCAGCTTGGAATTCATTCTGGGAAAAAAGAATCAAGACCATTTTATAGGAGCAAAAAAATACTTCCTTACACCCAACACATTACATCAGGGGTGTCAAACTCGATTTCATTGAGAGCTGCATCAGAGTTGAATTTGACCTCGGGGGAGGGGGGGAGAGGGCATGACCAGAGTGGGCGTGGCCAGCTTGACATCATTCATGCCAGGGTGGCCTGTGGTGGGTCGAGTGCTCTGCCAGCAAAAACAGGCTCCCAATCTCAGTTTTTGGCTGGGACAGCCTCCTGCAACCCTCAGCCACTAAAAACGGAGCTTGGGAGGGTCGTGTGCTGGTCCTTCACAGTTTCCTTGGTGGCCCTGAGGGCCAGATCTAAGCACCCCATGGGCCGGATCCAGCCCACAGGTCTTGAGTTGACACCCCTGCATTACATCTTTCCTGTCAAGACCAATCCATTGAATTATAGCTGAACCCAACGGGCAATATGCAGGGGACCTACAACACAGGTGTAAAAGACTGATTTCCCCCGCCATCATGCAGACTGTTCTACACCAGCTGTAGGCTCTAGGAACCTTTCAAAAGCAGCCTCACATATTATTGCAGACAAACCCAAATTATCTGAACCATGGTGGCTGTCAAACTCCCAGCCATGGGGCGGAAGTGTCATGTGCTGGCCACGCCCACACCCAGTTTAGCAAAGGGGGGGAAGTGCTGATATGTCATGTGACGCCACGGTGACATGAGTTTTATATCCCTGGTGTAAATCAACCCAAAGCTCTAGGTTTATCCAACATTACTGGTCCAAAGGACAAAAAAGCAGACAGGGATTATTCTGCAAATCAGAGACACTTCAGATTTAAGTTAGGTTTCAGCTTCTGAGTTCAAAATAGCTGTAAGCCATATCTGTCATATGGAAATCATACAGATTTCTCTTAGGAAACAAGAACAACGTTATAAATGTTAATTATGATAGCAGTCTTCCAATATTTGAGGAGCTGTCACAGAGAAGAGGGGGCTGATCTATCCACCAAAGCACCTGAGGGCAGGAGAAGAAGTAATGGGTGGGAGCTCATTAAAGAGAGATCCAGCATAGAATTAAGGAGAAATTTCCTGGCAATGAGAACAATCTTGCCTTCGGAAGTTGTGGGTGCTCCATCACTGGAGCTTTTTAAGAAGAAATTGGACAGCAGCTGTGTGGAATGGTATAGGGCCATGATGGCGAACCTATGGCATGCGTGCCAGGGGCGGCACACAGAGCCCTCTCTGTGGGCATGCGCACCGTTGCCAGCTGCTGTTCTGATTTCCAGTGCGCACATCACCAGTTGGTCTTTGTGGGCTCTGGGGTGCCAGAAAACAGCCTGAAAATGGTCTAAAAAACAGCTTGAAAACGGGCATGCATGCACCGGCCAGCTGGTCTTCTGGTTTCCAGTGCTCAGGCACCCATGAAGACCAGCTGGCCGGCACACATGCATGTGCTGGAAACCCAAAGACCACCTGGCCATTGTGCCATGTGCACCAGCCAACTGGTCTTCGATTTCTGGCGCTCTGGCCCTTGCACATGCACACACGTTCCGGTTTGGGCACTTGGTGCTGAAAAAGTTCACCATCACTGACATAGGGTTTCCTGATCGAGCTTGGGATTGGACTGGAAAACCTCCAAGATCCCATCCAACTCAGTTGTTCTGTATTCTAAACACTGTCCATATGAGACAGACAAAAATGGAAATAAATTACTCCAGGGATTAGTTCTGGAGTCTGAGAAGTTTGGGGACAGAAGAAAAAACCCTATAAATCTGAAAGACACATAGAGGAAGGGGGAAGGAAGGAAAAAAAAACACAGAATGATTCAAAAGCCAATGGGGGGGGGGGGTGGTGGAAAATCTCTGACGAATATAACCAAACAGCAAGAGCTGCTAAAATCCCCACTTTGTCGAGTTGTGCACCACAGTTGAGTGCACCAAAAAACGCTGGACTCTTGTCCTGAAACCTAAGACTTCAGCAAACAAGCCAATCCCCTTCTGCTTCTTCGCTTCTCAAGGAAGGAAGCCTTCACAATGTTCTCTCAAATTTCTTGGATGCACATACCAGCTTTTCCAGATTAAACCCGCCCTTCAAGTTCATCTGAATAAACATTCTGGACACTGTAGTAGTCATAGTAGCCTGTGGGCAGTTTTCTGGATTCTGCTGTCCACCTTTTGGTTCATGTCCAGAAGAGTGAGGTCCTTGCTCTTTTCTCCACTATATCCCCATTTCTTCCCTTCTGTCAATCTCTGCAATGGGTTATTGGGAGTGTCTGAAGTTTCAACTATTCATGCTTTTCTTTGCCAGGAGGCAAATAAATAAATAAATAATCTGACTAAATTCATGTTGCTGTATGTTTAGCTTGACTGTGCCATCAGCTCCATTTATTTATTTGTATTTGTTTATATCCCACAACACACCTTCCTATTTTCCCCACAAAAAAAACAACCCTGTGAGGTGGATTGGGCTAAGGAAGAGTGACTGGCTCAAAGTCACCCAGCTGGCTTTCAAGGTGGTAAGATGTTCTCATGCTTTCTAACCTGATGCCTTAACCACTAAGCCAAGTTGACTCTTCTTCGGCTTTCTCACGATCCTCTGGTCACAGCGCTGGCGCGTTTGGGAAGCCGCGGTTCGTCGCTCAACCCCTGAGGGGAGTGACGGAGCGCTCCAGCGACTTACAATCCTCCACGGCTGGGCTTGCCTTCAGGAGGCTTGTGCCCTCTCCTCCTGTTGCCCGGCCAAGGTCCTCACTGAGTGACTTCGGATTCACTCAGTGGCCAGGGCAGCGTTTCGCCCCAGGGGGGCTGGTGGCAGTCCCCTTCCTGTAGGAGGAGGTTGTGCGCGGTGCAGGGAGGCAAGATTCGATGGGTCCTATTAAATTCTCTTTAAATCCTAGTAAAGTGCTGGAGATCCAGAATGTGCAACCTCTCACGATCGGATGAGTCAGTAAAACTGGGGAATACCTGGTGCCAAGGGGCGTTGCTCAAAGAGCTTATCTGACTCCATCCAATCATGAGAGGATAAAGTCAACCCATTCTGGATACTCCTCCCCCCTCACTATGGAGAATGAAAACATCACATTTCAGAGTCTTTCCCATCTTACTCTACTTTTTTGGAACTGACTCACCTTCTTCATTTTGAGTCTTATCTTGTAAGTTCTAAAAAATTCTTTAAAGGGTTCTTCTCCCCCCCACCCCCCAGGTCCTTTGGAAAGCTGGAAGAACCACTTTTTAAAGTGTGCAGTTATTAACAACAATTACAATTATATTAGTGTTGGGGTTGGTTAACTTAATATTCTCCCTGTAGAATCAGCAACTGGAGGAAACTTAAAGACAGCCCAGTAGGAGAACCGGCCTACACGTTTTCCTATTTTATCTGCCTGAAAATCAAGATGTAACTTTCAAGTCACATTGAAGGATGAACCAATGTTTGTGGCTGCATTCCAAAGGGCTAAGCATTTGCACACTTTGCATTTCATATGCTTCTCCACATGCTTTTAAGTTAATGTATTACTATCACCTTGTGGATCATGCCCTCGCTGCGTCCCCACGGAGCACAAATTTTGTTTTCTCAAATTATTTGGGCCTTGGCAAAAAGGAAAGATTGTAATGAAGGAAAGTCTGCCATTTCAAGTCATCCAAGCAGCCAGTTCATCAGCAGGGGCACAAATAAGCCATTGTTGGATTTCCTACACTATTTGGGTTAGTGGTTTAACAAAAATGTCTCCGTCTTTCTTTGAAATCAAACTATTCAGCTGATCAATGTTAGTGAAAATATCTTAGTTTGATCTATATCATATTCATTTAGGAAGAAGCAGCAGTTGCTTGGGCTGGTTTTTGGTCTTCTGTGTCTGTTATTGGTCTTATTAAGGTGTTATGAAGGTTTCTATTGGCATCATCAGTAGAATATACAATAGTCTTCACTTAATATCCACAATTGGGACCAGAAACACCATCACTAAGGAACGCTGTCATAAAGCAAGACCTCTTGCGATTGTGCCCGACTTACAACATTGCTTTTTGTTGCCGTCATTTAGCAAACCATTCTGGTATGGGTAACATCATGTGACCACAATGTGTGACTTACTGCCAACTTCCCCATTGGCCTTGCCTATCAGAAGCTGGCAGCGAAGTTTGCAAATGTCAATCATCATGGGTGACCACAAGACAATGTGGCTGTAGCAAAGTTGCCAAGTGACTTCAAGGACACTTGCAACGGGTGCAACTTTGGGGACTAGTTGTAACTTGACTTTTTTTTTTTAGCATCATGGTTGACTTCGGTCATTGAGTGAGCCGTTGGTAAGCAAGGACTACACATAGAATGCTAGAAAAGCATTCTATCATGCATTATAGCCAGTTTCAATATTGTGTTAGGATTCTGAGTCCATAGAGAATAGTAAAAAAACTGGCCCCGCAAACAGTCATTTGGTTGAATATTTATAATGTATCATACAGCCCATTGAAGAGCCTTTTGCAACTTAAAAGCTTGTCCCTTCCATCTCCATAGACACTACAGCTCATCTATCCTGAAGATCATTTGCAAGCTTATCACATCCAAAGGATAACAAGATACTTTTTCTAGTATCTTGAGGAGAATAATTCAACCTATACTTAGTGTGTCCACTGACGTATATTGTATATAGATAGTAAAGGTAAAGGTTCGCACATATGGACTAATCATTCCCGACTCTAGGTGGTGCTGCTCATCTCCGTTTCAAAGCTGAAGAGCCAGCGCTGCCCAAAGAGGTCTCTGTGGTCATGTCGCCAGCATGACTAAACGCCGAAGGCGCATGGAACGCTGTTACCTTCCCAACAAAGGTGGTTCCTATTTTTCTACTTCAACTGCTAGGTTGGCAGAAGCTGGGACATGTAACATGAGCTCACTCCGTTACGTGACACTAGGGATTCGAACCGCTGAACTGCCAACCTTCTGATCGACAACCTCAGCATCTTAGCCACTGAGCCACCATGTCCATATAGATAGTCCTTGCTTAATTTGGACTGGCAAGTCCATTGCTAAGTGATGCCATCATAAAGCAAAACATCACATGACCGAACTGACTTATGACAGCAGTTCTGGTTGTGGTTGTTGGCAAATCACCCAGGATTAAGTACAATGTCTCATGACTGCAGTTTGTGGCTTTCTGCCAGCTTCCCCCTTGCTTGTTGGAATCTTGCTGTGACCATGTAATCACAGCACGCTGCAACTACTGTAAACATGCATCGGTCGCTAAGCGCCCGATTCACAATCATATGACTGTGGGGACACTGCAATGGCTACAACTTCAAAGAACAGTTATAAGTCTCCCTTTTCTGTGCCATTGTAACTTTGAGCAATCACTGAATGAATAGTTGTAAGCGAGAACTACTTGCAACATAATCTACAGCAAAATGACTAGCTAAAAGCTTTTATGTCAGGTTAAAGCTGTAATATACTCTGATTTTGGTTTCAGAGGTTGCATGAACCTCAGCCCATTAGACTGTGCTGAGCAAACCATGACTTAGTTTGATATATTAGCAAGTCACAGGCTATCTTAAAAGGATATTGATTGCAATGCATTTTGGATTAATCTGAAATACATTTTCTATTCCATTTACCACATTGCAGCCAGTACAGCTTTGCAACCAACCTGACAGTTTGCTGCAGATACTTCTAGTTTTCAGATGAATGCTTAATGAAGGTATCTATTTCCGGCATCATACTCTGATTTCTCTAGCATAAGGCTAGGTAGAAGCCAAAGCACTCAATTCAAATCTAACCTGAATCAGCAGGATTGCTGGCCAGTATAATAGGACTGTTAAGAAGAAAGAATGCGAAACATTTTAAGGTGCTACCTGCTCATTTTCAACTTGTGCTTGGGGGAAAAAACCATGGGGGTCATGAACTGGTTTTTATGGTAAAATGGATAATATATTTCCTGCTACTTCTCATTTGCTTTTTAAAAATATTCTTACTGGACTTCAGAATATAAAAGGTCCATGCAGTGGGGGGGGGGGGGAACTGGCTCTCAAACTAGGTCAAACTTTGTGATTCCACCCCTAGTTGAGAGCACAGGATCTCAATGCTTAACACCAGATAAGTCCTCAACGTTTAACAGTTCATTTAGTGACCGTTCAAAATTATGGCACTGAAAAAGTGACTTATGACCCTTTTTCACACAACTGTTGCAGCATCCCCATGGTCATGGGATCAAAGTTCAGATGCTTGGCAACTGATTCATATTTATGAGAGTTGCAGTGCCCCAGGGTCATGTGATCCTCCTTTGACAAGCAAAGTCAATGGGGGAAGCCAGATTCACTTAACAACCAGGTTAATAACTTAACACCTGTAGTGATTCACTTAACAACTGTGGCAAGGAAGATCGTAAAATGGGAGCAAAACTCACTTACCAACAGATGTTTTGGGCTCAATTGTGGTCCTAAGTCGAGGACTACTTGTAGTGGCATGCATGAATGATGGGGTGTTTATTTAGACTAAGAATTATGAACATGACAAACCACCAAAGTGGATTTGGAAAGTTGTTTACCAATTGACTTAGAGCTTCCTCATTCACAAGAAATTAGAGAAAATTCAAGAAGCTGCCCTCAATTGTGGATTCAGCCAAAAAAAAACAAGACCTAAGCACACAAACTAAGACCTTCCTTCAGCTTTTTCCCTCTTGCAAATATTGTCTTAGATCAGACTGCTAAAGGTCTCTATAAACTGACAGCACTGCCTGACTTTACAGTTCAGATCAACCTCTGGAAAAAAGACTTTCATTTTTTCTACAACCCAATTAAAATGGGTCACGTAAGGGGAATAGAACAAATGGACTGCAGTACAATATAGAAGAAGAAGAGAAATAAGCTGAAAGGACTGCTGTATCACTTTTGCGTATTAAACTAAAAAATAATACTTAGGGCTGGAAACATCGTCTTCCCAGCCAACTTTCCCATTAAGGGTTATGAAATTTTAGCTGAAGTACACTGCGGCATCTGCCATTTGTTGCTGGCTGAACATTATGTATCTGCATCCAATATTAATTCCCTTATTAAGAAGTTTCGAGAGTACCCATTTCAAAGTGATAATGCAAAGTTGACTTTTATAGCTGTATCCTTGTGCCTGCAGTTTATAAGGCAAAAGCAACACTAACAGCAAGTCCTCTTAACCTCCATGGAAAAAAAATGTAACCATGTTTCAAGATACACTATTGTAACAATGGTGTAGAATAAGGCAAACTTAGCACTTGGGCTTGTAGCTTCCTCTTTTCTCACCCAGGACTGGGGATACCTAGATGAGGGTTGCAACACATCCTCCGATTAACATATGGGCAGGCCATTTCAGACTATGGTGCCTCCTAGACGTTATTTCTTAAAGTAGACAGCAAGTTTGTGGTCCAACATCAAATCAGAAACTGCCTATTACATGGAAAGAGTCTCAGTATCCAGGAACTGAATCAGCTTTGACCAAATAAACAAAAAATTCGGTGTTGTAATGGAAAAGTGGTGGACCTGTAGCTTCTAGATCAGTGTTTCACAACCTTGGTAACTTTAAAAGGGAGGTGAACTTCAACTCCCAGAATTCCCCAGCCAGTGTGATGTTGTTCAAAGAGAATTCCCAGCTGCCAGGAAAGGCAATGAGGGAGGATTCAAGAACTGCTCTTAGAACCCCATGTGGCTGTGCCAGGCTTTCTTCCTTCTTAACAGATGAGTGATTAAGGCAAGAATTCCTTACACTACGCTGTGCATCTATGACAGAACAGTTGATTTTCAGAAACACCTGACCAAGGGGACCAATACCATATTGAAGCCTCTTTATATTGGACTGGCCAACTTAATATATCTTCTAAACCATCCAATTTCCTGAATAAGGCGTTCAGTTTTAAATTCAACAGCCGAATTTCCTGATGCAGATTATGTCCGGCATGGACATTTCCAGTTATCTTTCCTGGGTCAGCTAGCAGTACCATACTTTCCCTCATTCTAGCTGGCAAATCACTCTGGTTCTGATAATTTCTGTTCCACAAACTCCCTGCTTACTCACCTGTGGTTAACAGGAGGCATTTCCCTCTACTCATAACAGTAGAAGTCAAATGCGTTGACCATCTGTGCTACCGCACTCAATCTGGGGAATTCCACCAAATTTAGTCACATTGCTAAGTTGCTCAACCGTTTCCAGAAACTCTCATTCTGCCCTGCAAGGGACTGGACCAGGTTTCAATTAGCAATTTTAGTTTGTCTAATGGAACATCTCTCTAGAAATTTATAATTATAAAAGCTTGGTCGCCAAATTAAAAGCCATTCTGATGGTTAAACAAGCCAGGAGAAAGGAGGTATAGCATAATTATTAATTCAGTAACTAGGGCGGATTCTTCCCGAAGATAATTTATAAGACGCTCAGAATAATAATCTTAAAAGAAAGAGAGGGACACCCAGAAAAGTTTAGCTTATTAATTTGAAGCTTTTCCCAACCTGATGCCCTCCAGATCAAAGCAGGTGTTGCCTGATGTGTTGGATGTATAATTCCTAGAATTTAGCTGGAACAGGAATTCAAAAGTTATAGTAATCAAGTACAACAGAAGTGTAGCTCCACTAGTTTACCCTTCTCAAACTAGTATTCCTAAATGTCAGAGATGGCTCATCATTTGGTTCTTGTGGAACACTTAATATTTGAGAAGCCAGGAATTGCAGTGGGAAGATAGATGGATGGAGAAACGGGACAGACTTATCAGCTTTATCCCACTCTAATCTTTTGGACTCTGTATGGCAAACATATTTGAAAGCTGATAGGAACGAGAAATGATGCCATTTCATGTTACATAAAAGAATGCAGTAATAATAATGCAATACACAGCAGAAAGGGTTAACTTGAATGCTGCATCAAAATAGAAGGACACTGAAATATAATCCAACAGGATGTCTCATGCAAATCTTGTTTCAGCATATAAAACAAAACAAAAAGTTCTGATATGGTAGTACTTTGTGCAAATTTTCTCAGGATTGGCCGCCTTCTCTAAGAAATCCATTTTTGACTGCTTTTATATATTTATTCTGACTATACAGCAAACAAAGATGGCAAATTCTAACAGATTTAGTTTATTCAAAATGCCAAGGAGAACAATTCCTTAGTTAGGAGAATAATCAAATAGCAATATTTTTCAGGAGAGAAAAAATAGGCTAAAGATAAACCATCAGATTAAGGAAAGCAGCAAATCTTGGTTTTTGGCTGAATTCATACCAACATTTCAATACTGTAGATACCACATATTTAGCATGCATTCCTAAATCACCATGCATTACAGAAAGCTTAATACAAAACCACAAGCCAAAAACATCCTACTTCTACTGTCACCTCAGGTGATCTTATATCAGTTTACCTGGTTCATTAATCCTTCTCCTTCATCAGATGGAGCTATAAATGCTGGTATCCCTAAAATATTTCATAAGAATCATTTTTGAAGAAGAGTGCAAGACAAAATGCCTTGGTCAGCCTTCCTCAACCTTATGCTCTTGACCACGCTGTTTGAAAGATAATTGAACACTCATGGACTAATGCACTGGCAGAACACAATGCTGATGTTTGCAGGTTTGAAGTAGGATATTTCCAATAGCACTAGAAAAATTCCTGCCTGAGATCAAGAAAGAAAGCAATGTTGTTGACACTACCAATACTGTGTTGGAGGCATCTGAATCAGTAGAATAATTTTTCCTATGAGAAAAATCAGATTGTAGAAAGTTAATCTTCTCCCTTTCAACTCCAACTCTCATTGCCCTAATCCTCAACACTACTACATTAGTCAGCAAGCCTTATAGCATGTAAAAGTTTCTCATGACAGTATGATTCATTCTCAAAAGCTGGCAGGCAATCCCACAGATTAGTAGGGGATGGAAACAAAAAGCAGGTCACAGTAAATTTTGTGTCCCTGGTGAGTAACATTAAATCCAAAGATGGCCACAATACCAGATTTTAAGATTTCAGGGTAGCAAGAAGGATAGAAAAGAGATGCAACAGGAAGAATATGGGTAGAGACAAAGAAAAAATGAAGATTTATTTGTTTTGACGTGGTACTGAACATGAATCCAACTATGTTTCTAAGGTGTGTATTATCATAATACACAAAAAGAGATGGCTGTCAGATGAATAATCAAAGTAGATCACCAACTAATTAAAATTCAAGTCATGCTATCAAAAGTGATTTCCTAGTTTGCAAAAGTACCTAGGTGTGTCATAGTTACCAGGAAGGCAGACAAACACATAATACAGTATTAGCCAAGTAGTGTACTGAAAATAATCTGCGTCCTCTGATGATTCAAGTTTAACATGGCAATCCTATCAATCAACAGCCCCTTACATGGCTTCTTTGCTTCCACAAGAGGCTACAATCTTGCAAGAGACAACAAACTAAGCCCAAACAAGCCAGATCGATGATGCTATTCAAGTTGGTGGGGACACTTAATGTCCACACAGATTTTCTCTTGGAAAACCTAACCCCCATTCCCCCAACCTAGTCTTTCAAGTCTTCCAAAGGCGCACCCAGTTCTTTTATAATAGAGACCATCTACCCTTGCAAGCCAGGTTTATATTAAGACAAGGGGTGGATGGGTTTAAGGACAGGGGTAAGGAGCTTGCACAGCCCACAGAAAAGTGACTGAGCTTCATCTTCAATGGATAAAGGTAGCAAGAATTGTAGGTCAGTAACTTCTGAACAGCCAAAGGTTCCCAACCAGATGGGGGGGGGGGGAATCTCCAAGTGACCAATGAGCAAAGAGATCCTCTATAGATCAGTAGAGTTCCATTTATTTCTGACAGTAATGGTTTGCAACCTTTCTCTTGCAATTTCCCTTATCTGTCTTCCTGAACACTGCATAGGCTAGAAAATCTGTTGCAAGAAAGGGTGGTTTCAAACAGTGGAAAACCTAAATGGAAAGAAAGTGGGAAAACATACATACATACATACAGCTCTGATAAGGTGTTTTTTACCTTTGCTTCAAAACCTACTATAAATATGAATTTCTGAGATCTCCCGATTGGGCCATTTAAAGCTGTCTTTCCTGCACCTTAACAAGGTTTAAGTCTTATTTATTTAAGGTGGACCTTCCGATATGTTCACAACATTGCATTTTGAAAGAGGGAAGGAAAATCCCATGGTGTTGTTTTTTTTTTGCGGGGGGAGGAGAAAAATAAACATGGGAAGGCAGAGAACAGCCAGTCATTTCTGGCTAAACCAGCCTGCCCGCTCTATCCTGCTCGCCAGCTCTCGTAAAAACCAAAAAGGTAATTAAATGAACGGGAGCCCCAAAAAGGCGCCGACGACGCCGGAGACCGCCGCCGTTGATTTCCAACACGGACAAGGGCCCCAGAAGCCGAGGCCAAGGGGAATGGAGTCGAGGGAAAGCAAAGCTCGGTCAAATCCGGCCAGGGGAAAGAGTCCCTTTGCCTGGCACTCAGCCAGACGACGATTCCACAGAAGGCGCCTCCAGGGTAAATTTTCGGGACAGGGCAGAGAAGCTGGAAGAGGCGCGCCCTGCCCAGCCTTGTGAGACTCCGGCTCTGAGCAATTCCCGGCACCGTTTTCCAAAGCCCAGAGCAAGGCAAGGGAAGAAACAACCGGTGAGAACTAACCAAAGAGAGAAACAACCTGGGATGAAGGAGGAAATGTCCTAAAAAATGAGAAGACCCACCAGTGGAACGGCTCGCCTTCAGAAACGGCAGGTGCTCCAATCAATGGATGGTTTTAAAGAAAAGACTGGACCAGCAGCCACCTGTCTGAAATGGCGCAAGCTCTCCTGCTTGAGCAAGGGGCTGGACTAGAGGACCTCCAAGGTCCCCTTCCAGTTCTAGTCTGATCGAAAGGGCACGTGGGGCGTTCGAAGCACCGTATAGCCTTCCAGGGCATCTGGCGGGTTAGGGCTTCCCCAAAGCCCGTCCTCCCAAAAACCAAAGCGGTTAAGCATGCGGCGCTCCCGGGTGCAGCCAGCGGCCGGAGAAGCGCTCCGGAGCTAGCTTGCTCTGCGCGTTATCCAACAGGGGTCCTTCTCTCCTCCGTCCACCGCGAGGCCTACTGTAGCCAATGAATGAAGCCTCCTCCTCGCTTACCAGGTCCCCTATGATCTTCACCATCGTGTCAGCCTCCGATTCCTCGCTTGTAACGCTGTCCTCTTCCGCCTCCTCTGCCTCTGCCTCCGCCTCTGGCGCCGCTGCTGTTGCTGCTGCTGTTGTTGCTGCCGCTTCTTCTGGCGCCGCCTCTGCTGCTTCTACTAGCGGTGGTGCTACTGGTGGTGGTGGTGGTGGTGGGGCCGCCGCTTCTTTCTCCTCCTCCTTCTTCTTCTCAATGGCTGAAGACTGGCTCTCATTAGCGCCGCCTTCCTGCATCTTCTTATGTAGTGCGGACGCCCAGCCCAGGAAAACAATCTGCGCAGGCGCCAGCCGCGGGGCGGAGGCGATGTGCGCAGGCGCACATACGTCCTTTTCTCTCCCCCCCCCCTTCTCCCGCCTTTCCATGCTTGGCCAAAAAAAATACATATCTGTAGCTTTCGATGTGGGGCGAAAGGAGATCTTGTTCTCAAGCGGGACGCGTCTGTTGCCTCTTCCAGTTTTGGCAGAAAACGGATTGGTTTCATCTAATATCGTCGTATTTATTTTGTACAATGACAATAAATATAGTCTCGCCAGTGTTGTTGGGCGTATGGTCTCCTTGTTCATAGCTTATTGTTTTCTGCCTGATGGTTTGTCTGGTTTTAATCCATGTTTCTCTGGGTGTTAGTTGTTGGAGGCGATATATTCTGTTTTTCTTATAATAATTTTGCAACCCCCCCCTCCCCTCCAATTAACCTGAAGCTTACTGGAATCTTTCATTGCCCCACAATTAGCTGCAGCTTTTGTAAAGAATTTAATATTATGTAAGATCTGGGTTGGATTGTTTCAGTAATCTTAAATTGCTAAGAGATATGAATAAATGAATATGTATTCCAATTGCACACACACAAAAAGCTATATACTACTACTATCCCTTAAAAATGCCTTTCGCTCAGCGAGATTTGCTTTCCGGGGAGTTAGTTTCTTGGAACGTAAATGGAGGAAATGGGCTTGCAGGTGGTCAGTTTCCATCCTTCTGGACGCTCTCGGCCATGCTGCCCGGGGCTAAATGGCCACCCACTTCAACTGTATTTGGAGCTCGACGCCCTTCCAGTATTCACCCACCCCCCCCCCCCCCCGCACGGAATCAGGGCGGGGAAAGCCTGTTGCTAGCCTGAAACTTGCATCAAGCAGCTGCAGTCTGGCTGCTTAAGGGGGAGATGGAGTGTACAGAAAGGAAAATGTTTTTTTTTTCTTTATCCTTCCTCCCTTCTCTTCCCCCCCACCGTTTTCCAATTTACTTTTGTATTTTTGTATCTTATTTTATTTATAATTCAATAAAAGTGGGAAGGGTACAAGTTGCAGGCTTTCCAGCGGTGTAGTCCTGCAGCTCAGCATTATTGTGAATTCAGAAATCCGCTTATATTTTTTTCACTTCAACTTTAAGGTCACAAATTCAATAGCAGCCGCAGAGCTTCCATCCCGCCTCCCAAACAAGCCCCTCTTCCGATTGCCTCGGGAGCAAACGAGAGTTGCTTCCGTGGCTTTGGTCTCCACAGCCCTTTCACTTTTTAAGAGTTTCCTAGCTTTTGAACCAGTAACCCAGATCCAAAGTATCGACGTTTCCAAGTAGTGAAAGAACGTATGTCTTAAAGATGGGACAAGTGGAAATTAAGGCAACTTTACAAGTTAGGGGAGTTGAAGAAATGCCAGAGCTATAAGAAGATGCAACTCCTTCCCCTGTCCAGCTTTTGTAAAGTTATAGCATTGGAATCCGTCGCAGTGTTTCCAATTCAAGTGAGTGGATATCAGTCTGCAACCTTAGTTTTGGATATCATTCCCCCCCTCCCAAATGAGATTGATCAACGGTGGAAAAAAATAGCTACACCCCCCCCCCTCATTTATTTAAATCCACATTTACAAATATGGTGCGGATTGCAATGCAAACTGATCCCAGAGTGAAATACACTTGGCACATTACTATCCAGGTGCATTAAAATGTGAGCATACAATAAAGGGACCCATTTCTTTTCCAAGCAAACTTAGTTGCTTGTATGTAACAGTTAATGCAAACTTAGTAAACCTGCAGTGATGGTGATCGGTGGGATGAAAGATGGAGCCATTTTAGGATACCGCTGGCTCAGTGGCCAAAGATGGCTATAGCGAGCACATGCCATTCAAAGTGATGGACATCAGCTTCAAAGGAAGCACAAAGGGCAACTGAATGAAAGATGTTTCCTGTTTAAGAGAGTGTACCAGAAGTGGCTTATTCCAAAGACAATGTGAAAAATAAAGGCTTGGATCTTAAAGTCTTTTTAAAAAAATCTCTTCATTTTTAATAATACCTCCAGTTGTCTTTGTCTATCAAAAATCTAGAAATCATAAAAATTAAGATTGGGGGGAGTGACTGTGTGATTGAAGCCCTGCCCCCTTTTGCTCAACACTCCTGCTTTGCCAGCTGGGTACTTCCCAGCTTTAAAGAGTTTCCTTTAAATAGGAAGGTGATGAGATACCACATTCAGCCTACAATTTACACCCCATGCTCAGCTGTCATGTTTTTATTCAATTCTGGCATAGCATGAGTTGTCAATTCAAAGAAATAAACCAAGTTTTAACCATCAGGGTTTAGCATAAGGGATGCATTCAGTGTAATTATAATCAACCTGGTCCAGCAGCTTATAAGAGCACTGGATGTAATCGGTGGACATTTCTAAATGAAAGTATCTGATCCTCTGAAACAAACTTTCTCTGAAACAGAAGAACAAGCATCAATGACCACAGTTGGTTGGCTTTTGAATATGTACAGTATGTGCACGCATCAAGGCGAAATCCCTTTGTAACTTCAGATTTGTTTCAGAAAGTCCCCCATTGCTCTAGATCAAGTCTGAGAATAGTTGGGTATTCAAAGGAGGAAGAGAACTAGAATCCCACTGCATGAATAGACTTTTGTTCATAATGCACTGGGTATAGATACTCCCTAATGCCACGTAATGGAGTGAACTCCTGTTACTTGTCCCAGCTTCTGCCAACCTAGCAGTTTGAAAGCATATAAAAATGCAATTGGAAAAATAGGAACCACTTTTGGTGGGAAGGTTAACAATAGTTATAGTTAATAGTAAGTAAGGTTAACAGCGTTCCGTGTGCCTTCGGCGCTTAGTTATGCTGACCACATGACCACGGAGACGTCTTTAGACAGCACTGGCTCTTCAGCCTTGAAACAGAGATCAGCACCGCCCCCTAGAGTTGGGACAATTAGCAAATATATGCAAGACGAATCTTTACCTTTACCTTTACAGGTACTTGGAAAAGTGTTGGCATGCTCCCAAAAGCCAACAAGGAGGATACACTTTTTAGTGCTATTTTTGTCCATAAAACAAAAATTCAATGCAAAACAATATCGTTACATACCTGGCTGTTTTTTTTAAAAAAATATGTAGATTCCAATAAACACACATCTAGTAAAATGTGAGAAGAATGCTTGGAATATTCTTGCAGTCACTGCGACAAGGATCATTTTATTTGTTGAGTAAAGAATTCTATCTTACCCATTAATCAGTACTTCAAATGTCTTTTCCGCTCAATTGTATACTATATCTAGTATAAGGAAGTTTGCAGGAAACTCAAAAGTTTTTGCTCACTGTTTCATGAACTCTTTATTGATCTGACTGAAACATTGACGCAGTATTGGTCTGGAAATAAAAAAATAATGCATGAGCCTTGTTGCATTCAGTGGCTTAGTTCATTTGTCTCACTAAGGCAGGGTTGTCCAAGCTTAGCAACAGACTTGTGGAATTCACCTCCCAGAATTTCCAGGCAGCATGGCTGGCTGGTGGCTGCCTGGGGAATTCTGGGAGTTGAAGTCCACAAGTCTTAAGTTGCCAAGGTTGGACACCCCTGCATTAAGGTATGATTGTTATTAGAATAAACCAACTGTCGAAGTTGACTTCTGCATGTTCTAAATCCTATTCAGATTCAGTGCATTGTGTGAACCAGACAACTGCTATCATTAAGATGATCTAATAAAAATATCTTTCTAGTGTCCTTGTCAATATTTTTATTTACCAGGCAGGTTTGTGGGCATGTGCGCAGTCACCAGCTGCTCTTTGGGTTTCTGGTGTGTGAATGCACGCCGGCCACCTGGTCTTTGCGTGCCCTGGATTGCTGGAAACCAGAAAACCTGGTGGCTGGCATGCACTGTGCACCGCTGGCCACCTGATCTTCCAGTTTCCGGCACTCCGGGGCACACACGTTTCAGTTTGGGGCACTCGGTGCTGAAAGGTTCACTGTCACTACTATAGAAATTCAATTCACCATGATTCAGAATGGAAATGAATGACTGAGAGGTTCAAAATACTGTATAATAGGAGTGGAAAGGAATGTTTGAAAGGACACCATACTGGAATGCCCCTTTCTCTCCCTAGTCTGTGCCCAACTTCTCCAGCCATGCCATTCTAGGGCGTTGATAGTTTTTAGAACTAAATCTTTCAAGCCTGAAGCACTTCAACATGTTCAGGATATGAAACAGCTGGTGTTAGGGAGATGAATCACACCCCAAGCTACTTCTGCATTGGAAGATTTATTTCCAGAAACTAGCTAAGCACTTCTGGATTTATGGGATTTAGGTTTGGAAACCATTAAGTTGCTTCTGGACTGGTATGGGTTGGAAGGGGAACAGAATGCCATGGACCAGAACATTCCATTTCTGAATTTGCAAATTCACACATTTGCTGAAAGCAATGATTTAGTGGCTGATTTAGTGGCTGGGGGTGATTTTGTGGTTTGCTTGGTTTGATTGTGGCACAATTCAACTGAAATGCAGTAAATGTGATTACTCTCCAATGATATGTTAAATTATGTTCTTCTATCTATCTATCTATCTATCTATCTATCTATCTATCTATCTATCTATCATCTATCTATCTATCTATCTATCTATCTATCTATCTATCTATCTATCTATCTATCTATCTATCTATCTATCAATCATCAAATTACAGTTCGAAATACCCCTGGATTGTGCATCTAGGGCTTGAGGGGTACATGTGTGTTACTGTGAATGTCTGCTTAGCATATTAGTTAAGTCAAATATCGGCCTTTCCTCAATTTTTACACAGATTTGTGCCTGCTGGCATTTTATAACAATGTTCCTGTTTAATCCATTCAGTTAATGCAAGCTTGCTCTACCGTACTGTTTTCAGGAAGGGGAACCAGCATTTCCCCCATTCTTCCCCCATTTTAGAAAGCATTTATATATTCCACCATGCTGTCTTTTTGACCACATCCCTAGGACACCCCTGTATATTCCAGCTCTGCTAAAGCTTACAAAAGAGCTCTTCCGGCAACAACTCATATCTTTCTGCGAAAGATAATTGCTGTCAACACCTGAATAATTAAAAGCCTGAGTTCTGCTACACAGAAGACTCTGTGCACTGTTCTGTTGCTTGTTCTTTCTCCTTCGTGCTTAGTTTTTCCTTGGCGCTGCAATCAGCAGTCCACGGACACAACATTGTGTTACACATTTTGGCAAAAGGAGAAGGGGACAACAGAGGATGAGATAGTTAGATAGTGTCATTGGCACAATGAACATGAATTTGGGCAAACTTGGGAGATAGTGGAGGACACTGGGACCTCGCATGCTATAGTCTAGTGATGGCTAACCTTTTTGGCACAGAGTGCCAAAACTGGAGTGCATCCATATTGGATCACCGGAACCTGGAAGAGAGCAGCTGACTTGTGCACATACACGTGGCAGCCAGCTGCTCTTCTGGGTTCTGTTGCATGCATTCATGCCAGAGAGCTGGTCCAGCACACGTGTCCACTGGCCAGATGCTCTCTTCTGGGTTTGAGTGTGCAGCTGCACACCAGCCAACTGGTCTTTGTGTGAAACCAGCTGGCCAGCGCACATGCTTACACTGGAACATTGAAGAGTAGCTGACCGCCATGCACATGCCTGCACTGGAACCCAGAGGAGCAGATGGTGATGGTGTGAGTGCCCACAGAGAGGGCTCTGCGTGCCACCTCTGGCACCTATGCCATAGGTTCTTCATCACGGCTGCTGTAGTCCATGGGATTGAAAAAGAGTCAGACACAACTTAGTGGTTGAAACATATGCGGGGATAAATGATACCTCTTGGACGCTGCAGCTGTAAGATGCTGCATAAGGGACATCTTCTCCCATTTCTTTCCTAGGGCACAGCGTAAAATGCCTTTAACTCCCTCTGTTGCATTACCATGATAGGGGATGATAATAGTGTGAATCTAAATTGAACAGAATGCAATTTTAGTAATATAAAATTACTAAAAATGTAATCAGAACTCCAAGTCCAGGAGTTCTAAATTTGCCTACAGGTAGTCCTTGACTTACAATCTGAAATCGGCCCCAAATTTCTGTTGCTAGGCAAGACAGTTGTTAAGTGAATTTTGCCCCAGATTGCAACCTTTCCTGCCACAATTGTTATCTGAAACACAGCAGTTGTTATGTGATCGGCGGTTGATAAATGAATCCGGTTTCCTCATTCACTTTGCTTGTCAAAAGTTTGCAAAAGGTGATCACATGACCCCAGGACACTGCAACCATCATAATATATCCCAGTTTCCAAGCATCCAAATTTTGATCACATGCTCATGGGAACGCTGCAATATTTATAAGTGTGAGAAATGGTTGGTCACTTTTTTCAATGCCATTGTAACTTTGAATGGTCAGTCAACAAATGGCTGTAAGTTGAGGAATACTTGTATTATATTGCTCTGCATATAAAGGCAGTGTCAAGAGTCAAAATTAGAATTAGAAAACCAATTTACATAGTCTATTGTTTCACACTATTAAACATCTAGAGGAAATATGTAAGAGAGAGAAGGAGGGAGGGAGGGAGGGAGGGATGGAGAGAGAGATCAAATACACACATTTATTGAGAAAAGATAAGGAAACACCAGTGCTTGATGTTGTGACTGGATTAGGCAAAGTCATCAAAGAAAAAACAAAGTCCAGTTGCCCCTGCAAAAGCATCTTTGAGGGACTCTGTCAGATGGAGAAAGGAATTATTCAACCCCACTGCTCCAGGCACTCATGGATCCTCTTGGGTTTCTGAAGTAATTTGGGGGTTATTCTTGAAACTCTGATGCACATTTATCACACTTCTTGATGATCTCTGGCAGAGGTGGTCCATCCACCTCAATCCTTCTTGACCAATCAGGCAGCCTTTGATTCCATCAATCATAGTGTCCTCCACCAATTTCAGGACTTAGGAGTGGAGGGGTCTGTGTTGGGGTATAGCTAGTTGGTGCTGTAGGGGAATGTAGCCTTTAACCAGGTGTGTTTAAACCTTGGCAACTTTAAAACTTGTCAATTTCAACTCCATGATAACTATGGAATTCTGGGATTAGAAGTCCACAATCTTAATGTTGCCAAGATTGGACATCCCTGCCCTAAACTAGGGGTCAGTAACCCGCGGCTCTGGAGCTGCATGTGGTTCTTTCATACCCTCTGCTGCGTCTCCCTATCACTCAACCATCAATGTGCAACACCCACCGGCACACGATTTATTGAGCTTTCAAGCCCAGTAGGCCAACCATGAATAAATCCAAGAAAAAAAAAGTTTCAGAAGAAAACAAAATGTTTAATCCAACTACATATGCTAGTTTTGTGACTGCTTAGGAAATAGTCAGGCACGGGAAGGGTTTTGTGGCTCCCGGTGTTTTCTTTTCTGTGGGAAACATGTGCAAATGGCTCTTGGAATGTTTAAGATTCCTGACCCCTGCCCTAAACCATTGCTTGAGAAGTTCCTCAGGACTGTCAACTCTCTGTTCCTATAAGGTTTACACAAAGCCACTATGTGAGGTCATTGGTCAATATGTGCTTATGTACCATCTATGTTCTGTACGTTTCTGATGATATTCATTCATTCATTCATTCATTCATTCATTCATTCATTCATTCCTATTTAGGAACCACCCATCTCCCTCTCTCCCTACTTCATGCTGACCAAGTGGTCTTGTTAAGGTTTTTTTCCCAGTGTCTGGAGGCTACATGGCTTTGGATAGACTTCTGCTTAATCCTAATAAAATGGAATGACTGTGACTTTAAGGCTTCTTGGATCTAGGGTCCTTCTATCTTTCATTCTGAATGGGTCTATCAGTTTCCTTAGTGAAATCCTAAATGGCAAAGAAGTGCAGTGCCCAGGACCTGTAGATATATATTGAATCATGATAATCTGAATAAGCTATATTGCATTAAGCTGGAATTGTGATTACAAAGTCAGTGACTTAATTATATGATAGACTAATCCCAAACCAAGCAAATGTGGAAACGGTACCAGTAATTTTTTAAATGTGCAACTAGCTGACCTAAATTGTGACATTTTCTTACAGGTCCAGATGGTCATATCCCTTAGTTGTGGCTTGTTTGCATCTTTTTTTCTTCCCAAGAAAAAGCGAAGGGGCGCAATGTTCCCTCTAATTTTTTTTCAGGGTGAGTGGAAAAGTATAGTGTTGAGCGGCACAGTTTCATGCCTGAGCACCTAAGAGAGCCACAGTTTGAACTTCTGTCTCGTCTGCTGGACATTTGCGCAACATTCCAAGCGCCAAGCACCAATTGCGAGTGAGGTTTCAGCCTGATGAATGCCAGGCATGAAAATGTGCTACTCAAACACTATACTTTTCCGCTCACCCCTGAAAAAAAAAGACTTCTGCTCAGCTTTTAGATCATTAGACTGGCTAGAGAGAGACATGGGCACCAACAGGTCCTGGGTCCTGGCATTTTGCAGGCAACCTGCCTCTCACATTCCTTTGGAATGCAACCCATCACATTTGAATTAGATTTTGCCAATTATCCTATTAAAAGATAATCCTATTATTCTAAATATGACTAACTCGATATTAAAAATGTAAATATTTAATGCTGATAAATAATAGCAGTAATTGTTATTTAGTATGATTAAAATCAGTATTGATATATCAATATATCTATCAAAATTGACAATAAACACTAAAATAACAATACAAATATATAATGTGGAATATAAATGTAATAAATATAATATATAAATACAACATAAATGTAATAAAATAATTTATCATGAAACTCTCCCCCTTTAAAGTAATAAGATCAATTCAATAGTCTAGCAAGTTTGGACAATATGCTATATGTTATGTTACTTAAGAATATATATGCCTCAGAATCAGATACAACATCTACATCATTTCCAACTGAGTCAATAAAATGATATGCCATGCCAAAACTATTTTAATAAAGATATGAAATTAATCAGGTATTGCATTTATTTTTCAAAATGAATGTAGAATTTTTATTATTATTTAAGTTTTGTACCCTATCTTTCTAACTAACGTTAACTTTAAAAACATGTTACATCAGACTACAATACAAGTAATTAAATGAAGACTAAAATGAGTGTTTTGGCATATTGAGCTTTTTATATTTCTTTCTAATATTGCTTCCTTAGTTGAGAACTTGCTCCTCAGCTTACTTACGCATTAACTGTTTGTTGCTTTTATGGCTTATTCATTCACTGCTCCATCTTCAGTTTTTTTCACAGGGGGCAGGGGCTTGCTTGCTTGCTTGCTTGCTTGCTTGCTTGCTTCCTTCCTTCCACTCCTTTGGCCACCAATTTTGATCCAACTCTCTCTCTCTCTCTCTCTCTCTCTCTCTCTCTCTCTCTCTCTCTCTCTCTCACACACACACACACACACACACAGAGACACGTGTTCTTTGGGGGGGGTTGAATTACTCCGCCTCACTGCGCAAAGTCGGCTCAGCATGTGTTCGGCCCCTGCTTACGCTGAATCAAATCTGCAGCCAGCGGGACCATTTCAAAAGCCGCCAGTCCTCTTGCTCCTTCTCCTTCACCGGCAAAGCAGCGGCGGTGGTGCCTCCCCCTCCGCTCGGAACACCTCAGCTGGGCTCTGGGTTATCCCTGCCATCGCCTCCACCTCCGCCGCTTTCCTACTAGCTCCCGCGGCCTCAAAAGCACGGCAGAGGAGGAAGGGGGAGGGATAACGCGGGGGCTAGCTCCACGTGGAGAGAGAGGCACCACTGCCACGGGCGGCTCAATCAAAACAAGTCTGGGGAGGTCCTTTGCAGGCGGCCAGTTCTAGCTGCCTGCAAAGGATTTCCCCACGTTTGCTTGGTAGAAAGCTCTGCGCGGCAGTTAGAAATCTCTGCGCGGAGGTTTCTAGAGATGTGCGCGGCCGCGCACGCGCGCACCTTAGAGGGAACAGTGGAAGGGGGGGGGTAAAACCCATGGCTGCTGCAGAATTCATTTTCACTGGTAATTGAGACCATCTTTCCCCAATCTGATTATTCTCCCAATATATAGACTTCAATTCCCCAGAATTCCTCACAGGCACAGCAATTGATGAGAATTCTGGGAATTAAATGCCGTACATTCGAAAGACACGTTTTTTTTAGCACCTCTTCCCCTTAGGTATGCCACAGCAACTGAGGCAGGACCTATTCCCCCTTAGCCAGAGTAGGGAAATTGCTTTTGAATAGACTGTGATGTAAACTAAGAGAAAGGAAATAAGCAGGAGAGATGGAAAAAAGAGCAATTAGTTTTGGATAAAGGTGTGAGAGGTGATCCACGTTAGGATGTAAATTCATTTTGCCTCTAAGAATACCAAAAACAGATGTGAGAATACAGGTTTTATTTTTTTAAGGCAGATTCCCCCCCCCTTTCAAGAATACATCTACAAGAGGGGGAAAAATGAATCTCTCTGCATTGAAATCTATCTAGCAGACAGAGCATAGCTCTGGGTTTAATTGCACTACAGGTTTCTTTGCTCCTAATTCCCAGAAAGGGAGGAGGAGAAAAACTGCTGTGTAATGATGAGCAGGAAGTTTTGCAACACACAGTCCACATCCAAGGTTGTCGTACATTTCCCTCCTGCTCTGCTCCTAGGCCTTCTCTGACTCACCTGCATTATTTGGCACCACTGTCAACAACCGTCTTCATGGAAAATATTCCACTGGGGTTATGTTAAGAAGCTTCAGATGAATCTCCTGTCAGCATTACAAAGAAGCCAAATAATTTTTTTCTCAGAACCACCAAGTGCTGGGGAATTCATGTGTGGATTAAAAAAAGAACAGCACACACATAAGTTCCTTCCTCTTTTCATCTGCTATTGTCCCAACAAAACATAAACTAAACATCTGCCTAAACTAAATTAAAGTAGCATGTATTAGTGCACACATTTTAAAATGTCCTCTTGTTCTTAAAAAAAATTTTTTTGATCAGAGCGCCAAAACAACAAACTTGCATTGATCAGTTCCAACATCCAAAAGGAAAAGTTATACTGCATAACTCATTTTATTGCGCTTTGCAGATATTACATTTTTTTTTACAAGTCTCTCCAACAGGAAAATGACTGCAACTTGTTAAAAGTTCAGATGATAACATTTTTTTAAGCAATAACATATTTTTAAATTAAGTGCTTACTTCCCCCCCCCACTCATAATGCGCTTGCTTTCTTGTGGTGGTCTGGAATTGAACCTGCAGTATCTCCAAGGTATGTCTGTATTAAATTTAGGTTGTTTCTGAATAAAGCATGAAGAAAATGAACCTTTTCTCTCAAACCCGATTATGTTTACTCAGATCCACCTTTTCTTATAACCTAGCAAGTGAGCTTAAGGTTACAATTTAAAATGTTTTGATTGATGCATGTGCCCTCTTGAACTACCAGAGAAAAGACAGGTTAGAAGTCTGAGAAATAAATCAAAATGTGCATGCCCACGCCTGTGCGCGCGCGCACAAACACACACACAACTTACAAAAATGTTTGTAATTTGCAAACGCAGGCAAGCACAGACTACAATCCAATCTGCATTCTGTTTTGTAAAATGTCCAGATGAAGTGAGTTTTGACCGCTATGCAGCTGAGCCTTTCACATTGCGGTCCCCATTGTCATTTACACAAGTCGTAATTATGAGCTATGAAAAATATCCCATGTGAACTTTTTAAGGAGCCTGAACGATATGCTTCTCAGGAAATTTGACACCACAAGCCAGCTTTTTAGCTAATGAATGTACATTACTTCAAAGAAATAACTATAAACCACCTCAGGACTTTAGTTCTTTAAAGAAAATTTGCTTGTATGTTGCATCCCACCTTTTTTTTTTATTCCTACAGAGAACTCAAGGTGGTGTGAATACACACCTTCCTCCTCGTTTTTTCCCCCACAATAACCACCCTGTGAGGTGGATTGGGCTGAGAGACCTTAGCTGGCCCAAAGTTATCCAGCTGGCTTTCATGGCTATGGTGAAACTCAAACTCATGGTCCTCTTACTTTATAGCCTAGTCACCTTAACTACTAGGCTAAATATGTGAATCCTTGCATTTTCAGCAAGAACCAGAGGGGCCAATTTGGTCTCATGATTAAGGCACCTGGCTAGAAACCAGGAGTCTATGAATTCTAGTCCTGTCTTAGGCATGAAAAACTAGCAGGATCACTTTTAACAGTAATTCTTTCAACCCAACTCACTTCACAGGGTTGTTGCTGCAGCAATTTTTCTGCACAAATATTATGCCTTTCCCTACAACTCAATTCCCTGTAGTTAAATGCGAGAAGAACATTCTAAAATTCAGGGATTTCTTTTCAAATATGAGACAAAGTAAGATGTAGATTTACAAATCACAATGGGCTGGTGTCACACTACACATCAGCCTAAAGCCAAACAGTTTATATTATGGCTGCCAATATTTTTGCTTCATTCGATTTGCAAACAAAGTCCTGTAACTCTGATTACACTAAAAATTCATAATGAATGGATTAATATTAATCCATTCCATTAATCAAACATTCATTAATCCATTCATGTTAGTCATAATTAACTAATGTTACCCTGAAGGATCCTCTCAGAAACCAAAGAAGGCCTGAACATCTGATTAAGAAAGTGAAAAAAGAAAGTGAAATTTTTTGTTTTTCTGAACATCAAAAAGACCAAGCTTGTGAGCATTGCAAAGGATGGAAGTATCAAAATAGAAATTGGCAGTGAAGAGATAGAATGTGTAGGAAGAAATGACTTTCACAGATCAGTCAAAGTGGAGCACAAAAGTAAAATTTTGCATTGCACTGCATCACACAGCAATGATGGATATGAGCTGGATATGGAAAAGCAAGGCTGGCAATGTAGGTTAGTCTGCTTTGTTGTGTTCCCTGTGGCTGTGAAAAGTGGAGCTTAAAAAAAACAAGACAGGAAGAAAATTGAATCATTTGTGCTGTGGACAGCAAATGTGACCAAGAGCAAGTACATGTCACTAGAAAGTAAAATCATGAAAGTGCATCTCACTTACTTTGGCCATGTCATGCAGGGAATTCACTGGAGAAGCAATTATGTTTGGAAGAGTTAGCAGAAGAAGGAAACCAGGCCATCAAAGAATACAGTGGTTGGACATCATCAAAGCTGACACCAGCCGGAGCATAGAACAACTCAAAGAAATAGTGCAAGATCGGAAGATGCAGAGAGGCCTGGCCCATAGAATTGCAAGAGTGAGACACGACTGAATGGATAACATCATCATCACCCTGAAGCAAAGAACTTTTTTCTGTTTTATTCAATGTGTGAAACTAGGGTTACACATGGGTTGAGATCAGAGGTGGACAAAATAATCTTTGGCTGCTTGTAAGTTGGACCAAGGATTAATTCTTCTATTAGAAAGGAAAAAGTGAAACATATCAGGCCTTTTGGACGGGTTTGGGGGTGGGGGTAGAAGTAATCTACCTTATCCTTTTCTTTTAAGTTGAGTGGGTATATAGTGTATTATTTTGTTAAATTTCAAAAGCCAGTGTGGCATATATTCAATGTGATTAACCAATTTGTTGGTATTGTATAGCAGTGTTTCTTGATCCCAGCAACTTGAAGATGGGAGGTTTTCAACTCCCAGCATGGGTCACAGCAGGAGGAGAGGGAGAATAAACAAATACCTTTCAAATTAACTTTGCCCCGATTGATAATTTTGGAACTTTAAAATCACACTCGACACTCCTCCTTTTTCTTAGCTCTTTCCTTTCTGTCTTCTTAGCTTTCACTTTTGCTTCACTTTCTCTTTCTGATGCTGCATTCTTCTTTCAGCCTGGAGCTCATTGGATGATGATGGCCTTCAGTCTAACTCAGGGATCGGCAACCTTAAACATTCTAAGAGCCACAAAAGTCTTCACAGGAAACCCCCTGTTCAATTCTGGAGCCGATCGGAAATCCAATTCTCCCACCATAGAATCTCCTCCTAACGCAGCTTCCTTTTTTCTCTACCCGTCCTAACGTAAAGTCCTATCAATTGTAGAGCTGACCAGCGACAGGGAGCCGCAGCAGAGGGATGAAAGAGCCACATGTGGCTCCAGAGTCATGGGTTGCTAACCCCTGGTCTAACTCCTTCTAATTTTGCTTGAAATAACACCTTTCATATGTAGTTCCAGCAAAGACTCCAAGGATGCCCAATCTCTTCCAAACCCAACATGAATGAACCTCATATCCACCCCCCTTTATTAGTTCTCAGAGATGACTCCTGCTGGCTACAGAGGGCCGGTTTGTGGCTTAAAGGAGTAGCTGCTCTGCATTGAAGTCAACTCAGAGCATTTATTAGCACAACAGAGAAATCAGGGATGTTTTGGTTGTTTTCTTTTTTGTTTGCTATATCTGGGTGTTAAGGAAGGCATCCAAAAGACTTTCTAAGTTGGCATTACCTACAATTATCTCAGGACAATCAGCTAATTGAGAATGGTAGCCAATCAACACAAAGAGTCATTGTAGAGCCGGGTGTAGGGAGTAATCTGAGGAATATTCATTTTAAGATTTTGGCTTTTCCACATCTTGGCATTTCTCTAGGTCTGCTGATATTATATCCTTCTCGTGCATTGATGGAGTTCCTTTAAGGTTACAGGTAACCGCACTTTCCACCCAGATACCAAAGAAACCATAAACTTTAACCAATAAATGAGTCACTTAAGGAAGAATTCTCTTATTTACTTTCTTTTTCTTTTTCTTTTCATTTCCCATTCCTGTAATACACTACGGCAGGATTGGCAAACTCGATTTCATTGAGGGCCGCATTAACAATAGCAATAGCACTTAGATTATATACCACTTTACAGTGCTTCAACAACCCTCTCTAAGTGATCTACAGAGTCAGCCAATTGCAATCTGGGTCCTTATTTTATCCACCTCGGAAGGATGGAAGGCGGAGTGAGATTTGAACTGCCAAATTGCAGTCAGCCTGCAGTCATCAGAAGTAGCCTGCAGTACTGCCCTCTAATCACTGCGCCAACATGGCTCATTAGGGTTGTGTTTGACCTCGGGGGTGGGGGTGGGGTGGGTGTGCTCAGGGTGGATGTGGCCAGCTCAACATCACTTGTATCGGGGGCGCCTGTGGTGGCCCAAGCGCTCTGCCAGCGAAAACAGGCCCCCGAGCTCCATTTTCAGCTGCAACGGTTTCCTGCAACCCTTTGCTAGCGAAAACTGTGCTGTCTAATGACTCTTCCATGGTCATATGGCCAACATGACACCACAGAGCGCTTCTACTGGAGTGGTACCTATTTATCTACTTGCATTTGCATACTTTTGAACTGCAAAGTGGGCAGGAGCTGAGATGAGGACAGGAACTCCTTCTATCATGTGGTGCTCAAATCTGGGCTGCCAGCTTTCCAGCCAACAAGTCCAGCATCTTAACTGCTGAGCCATCACACCAGAGGTGGGTTCCTACCAGTTCGCACCTATTCGGTAGAACCGGTTCGTCAAATCTACTGAACCGGTTAGAAGAGGTTTCACCAGTAGACCCAGAAAGCAGGCCACACCTACAGAAGAGGTTCCAAAATTTTTTGAAACCCACCACTGCATCACACTGTCCATTAGGTACTTATGTACTAGTTCCTTATGTACTTGCATCCAACTCTGTATGGCATGCATGAAAGAGGTGGAGTTTATGTTGTGATGTTGCAATGTACATTTTGTCACTCCCCCCCCCTCTCATGCCTATGATAAGAGTCATCTGCAGGGAGATCAAGAAAAGGCATATGGTCAATACCGTGCTATGCCACTGCAATGCAACATCTTCCCTTTTGTACATGTGTCATGACACAGCAGGACACTGCTTTTGTCACTTTGACAAAAATGCATCAGTACCTATGGATGTCTCCATTTTCAAACCTTACAATCTGCAATTTTTTAATTCTAAAAATTAAACATTAGAGCAGCAGGAAGGAATCTTGTGATATGTTTTTCATCACTGGATCCCCTACGTTGCCCACAGAACAGGGGTTAATGAGAGATAAAATCCAAAACATCTGGAGGGAAAGCCAATTCCTGCATTTAAAATTAATTTCTAAAGGCTCCTTTGGCCAATTGTTCAGTTAGATAATTCAAATTCGGGGGTTAAAGTTTACACAGTAGACAATCGTCTCTTTAGACAGCAAGGTTGGTCTAAGGTAGTGGTGTCAAACTCAAGGCCTGGAGGCTGGATTTGGCCCATGGGGTATTTAGATCTGGCCCACAGGGCTGCCTTGGAAACAGCAAAGGTACTTCTGGTACCTTCTGTGAGAGAAAACAGATCCTGAGCTCCGTTTTTGGCTACCATGGCCTCCTGCAACCCTCTGCCAGTGAAAATAGAGCTCAGGAGCCCGTTTTCGCTGGCAGAATGCCCCTGGAAGTAGTGAGGTTGTTGATGAAGTTGAGTGATGAGTCCTATCTTTATAGTGCAATTTCCTCTGATAAAATTTTCCTCGTACTGCAATACTTAATCTGGATTCAGCATCATTTACATGCTCAGTAATTCTCCATGTCATATCAATAATATATACAACCATTGTATCACCCAGGCTCCTGGATCATAGGAAATGGTCCTAGAAACCAGGTGTTCATGTGGAATGAGAATGCAGCATGTATGAGTCTCATTAAACCAGCCCTCTCTTCAGCATCTCTTCCAAAGTGAATTCCAAAGTCCTGCTCTTCAATAATTTATCAAGGTGACAAAGTAGTTGATGCTGAAGTTAATTTTCTCATCAGCTATGTTACCTTAGAAAAATAACATTTCAGTAACGATTTTGGCTGTAACCCAAGGAGTGTGTTGATGGGCAATAAAATATGTTTAGTTGAGTTAGTCTAAAAGAAAATAAAGCATCCATTACAGAAAAGAATGTCCCAGAGAGAACCACAATATGGAGCTCTTCCTTGAGGGAGATGGGCAGTTTAGAAACATGAGATATAAATAAATAAATAAATAAATAAATAAATAAATAAATACAACCAAAGCCATTGTCACAAAAGCATAGATAAGCATATTAAAGAATAAGATAGAATATAAAATATTAAAATAAAAAAGCAAGGCAAAAAAGAATAAAATCAAATGAAGAGAAGGTGGGGCAAAACGGGAAGCAATTCCAATCTATTTATCCATTCATCTAAGCCTGTGATGGCAAACATATGGCACACGTGCCACAGGTGGCATGCAGAGCACTCTCTATGGGCATGCGAGCTGTTACCGCATGTGTATGGAGAGGGGGAGTGCGGGGGGGGGGGCAGTGCTCTCCCTGCTGCCCATTTGTGTACCAGGAGACTGCATGGAGGCCTACTAAACCCAAAATGGGGCATGGGTATGTGTGTGGAGGGGGTAGGAACAATTGCTTCTGATTTCTTCCCTCAAGGAAGGGCGCAGGGGCGGGGCGCAGGGGGGTGTCACATGTGCATTGCATTATGGGTGCAGGCTTTCGGCACACAATGACAAGAAGGTTAGCCATCACTGATGGCTGCTCTTGGCAACAATAATATCTCCCAAGCCAGATGTAAAGAAGCCAAAGCTATCCTGATGTAAAATCTATCAATACCAGTCCTTGCCTAAGCTCTCTTCCAAAAAGCAGGGAAACGTGGAAGAGAGCAGCGAGCCCATCACTACTACCTGGAACACCTTGCAAATAGGGAAGCTGATACTTCTCTGTGATCTGGGGTGCTGTAGCCTGTTGGGGTGCTCTGAGAACTAGATGATACAAGTCAACGTATTGGTATTTCTTCCTTGAGGGAAGAAATCAGGAGCAATTGTTCCTGCCCCCTCCACCCCTACATACAGAAGTCTTCTCTCCTTTCTCCATGGGTTGAAGGAAATAAGAGTTCTTATCTTCTCCAGTATACGGAGAAAGAGACAGGAATCAGCCTGGAGGGTTGAGGAAGTCTTTAGAAAAGGCAAGACTCTTCAGGCCAGTGCAGATTTCTTAGCCAAAGTTGGTCTGTTGATTGAATGTTCCTTCCTACTGAGTTATAAAACTGCAATCCAGATTAATATATTTTCATATGCTTATTAACAAATCAAGAGCCAGGAGGACAATTTCCTGCCTTCTGAAGACCAGAAATATCCTCCAGTGTTTGTTTAACTCCCCATCTCTGTTTAGACATTTTTCCTGATGCCTGATTGAGAAGGCCCTGTTTCCACTATGCATGGTCCAGTGGTGGGATTAAAAACTTTCTACTGCCAGTTCTGTGGGTGTGGCTTGATAGGCATGTCAGGGAAAGGATACTGTAAAATCTCAATTCCCTCCCCACTCCAGGGGAAGGTTACTTCAAAATCCCCATTTCCTCCCAATCAGCTGGGATTCATGAGACAGAGAATAGATGGGGACGGGGCCAGTCAGAGATGGTATTTACCGGGTCTCTGCACTATTCAAAATTTCCACTACCGGTTCTCCAGAACTGGTCAGAACCTGCTGAATACCACCTCTGGCATGGTCCTATATACTGTCGTATTAGCTCCAACATATCATTCAATATGCAAGTAGTAGGGCTAGTAGCACATACCCATGGAGGAATTATTTTACTGTCATTTGAAGGCAATATCACAGTGCTTTGGAATTGCAGTGGTCTTTTCTTCAAGATTACATAAATTCTTCAATCTTCTCTTCAAGCTTCTTCTTATTAGCCCCAGTTACTTCAAAAATCTAGGAGCAAACAAAAGTCAACACAGTTAATGGAAGATCAGGAATTTGAGGAAGTACTTCTCTCCTTTGAGCTTCTTGGGGTACTTTTAAAATCCCTTTTGGAACCTTTCATTTATAGAGTTCCAGTTATTGTTAAGTTCAGTGCTGCAATGTTTTGCCCAGAGGACCTCCTGTTTCCATTAATGCTCTTTCACATACACAAAAGGGGATTAAATAAACAGCAAAATAGGATTAAAACACTGGTTTTTATAAGGTTGCAATGGCCTATTGGTTCTGATAAATTTGAAATAAGACTGGATTTAATTTATCAAATTTTATTTTTGCCTGTGGGAAAATGCTTCATTTTGAATTAAAAAAAACACAATAAGATTATAAAAATTGAATAGTAGAAGGAATTAAAAAAGAAAACATATTTAGAAAACTATCTTTCTTGCTATCTATTGGTCATTTGGATTGTTGCAGTATAACACTGTTAGCTGTAACATAGAATGCCTATTTATCCAATTCCAATATATTTTGCACTCTTGTGCTTTTTGTTAATTTTTTAACCACTGTGTGATTAAAATTTTTTCACCACTAATGTATTTGGTTTAAAAATTGTCTCAGAAATGCTAATCATCCTGCTAATAAGATGAGGTAAAAAAACAACTACAGATAGTCCTTTACCCCAAAACTTTTATTGCTAAATGAGACATTTATTAAGTGAGTTTTGGTCCGTGTTACGATCTTTCTTGCCACAGTTGTTAAGTGAATCACTGCTATTTTTAAGTTAGTAACGTAGTTGTTAAGTGAATCTGGCTTCCCCATTGATTTTGCTTCTCAAAAGGTGGCAAAAAGGGATCACATGATTCTGCAACACTGCAACCGACATAAATATGAGTCAATTGCCAAGCACTTGAATTCGATCATGTGGCCATGGGGATGATGCAATGATTGTAAGTGTGAAAAATGGTCATTAAGTTACTTTTCTCAGTGGTCTTGTAACTTAGAACCGTCACTAAATGACTTCTTGTAAGCCTATGAGTATCTGTAATTCAGATTGGAAAAAGAGAGCTGAGAGTTTTCTCAAAAAAAGAAATATATACTAATCTAATTTTTTATTAGATTGATAAAAAGGATATGTGTGATGTGTGTGTTCTTTTTTCAACTTATTCTCAGCAAGAGAATATTAAAATCACACATAAAAGAGCACTGGGGATTGTGTGGTCTTCAGCCTAGCAGGTGGTTCAAATAATTTTTTTTCTCAATATGCTTTGTTATTTTATTTCCATAAATGCTAATTGAGAAATAATTACTACCATATTATTCAGTAGTAGAGGGACAAAAAAAAAAGTAATATATTGTGTCACAATGGTGAAAGCTATGATCAGATAACAGCCTGGAACTTCTTAGTCCGCAGACACAGCACTGTCAAATATTGATTTTGTTCTTCCGGCTAATAGGTTTTTATTTCTATAAAAAAAGTTGGCCTGGACAGTATCCAATAAAGGGCTGTGTTCTCTAAAGGGGGATACATTGTAACTCCAGATGATGGACATCAAAGATGTAAAAATGAACAGTTAGCTGTCTAGCCCAAGGGTGTCAAACTGGATTTCTTCAAGGGCTGATCAGCATTGTAGTTCTCCTCTGCAGGCCGCGGAGGTGGGGTGGGGGAGACAGGATGGATGCCTCTTGCAGCAGCCTGCCAGCTAAAATGGGACACGGGGGGCGTGGGTGGCTCCATGCCCCGTTTTTGGCCTAAACGGCCTCCTGCAGCACCCTCCCAGGCAAAATGGGGCATGGGGACCATGCGTGGGCCCCTGCCTCATTTTTGGCCTGAACAGTCTCCTGCAGCACCCTGCCAGCCAAAAAGAGGCAGCGTGGGGGCCTCCCGAGGCCTCCGCAACATGATCCATTTTTGGCTGGCAGAATGCTGCTGGAGGCCAAAAACGGACAACAGGGAGGCTGCATGCAGCCCATTTTGGCCGGCAGAGACATCACAAGTCAGTCCTTTGATAATTTCAGGCCGGCCCTGCGGGCTGGATTTAAGCACCCCACAGGCCAAATTTGGCCTGCAGGCCTCGAGTTTGACACTTCTGGTCTAGCCCTACTGTTCCAAATTCCTGGAAACCTGCAGAGCTGTTGTGTTTTCCAGATTTTCCAATAGAAAATTATGTAAGAGTTTACAAGCCAAAGTTTACTCCTACTCATCCACGTCTCTTCTTAACACATTTTAATTTTAAGGCTGAACAGGTAGTCCTCTACTTATAGCAGTTTGTTTAATAACTGTTTGAAGTTACAACGGCACTGAAAAAAATGACATGACCATTTTTCACATGACCATTGCTGCATCCCCATGATCACATGATCAAAATTCAGGCGCTGGCAACAGACTTCTAGTTATGACGGTTGCAGTGTCCTGTGGTCATGTGATCATCTGTGGCAACCCTCTGACGAGCAAAGTAAATGGGGAAAATTCACTTAACAACCAAGTTACTAACTCCACAGCTGCAGCGATTCAGTTAACAACTGTGGCAAGGTAGGTCATAAAATGGGGCAAAATTCACTTAACAACTGCCTCACGTAGCAACAAAAAATTGGGGCTCAGTTGGTGAGCCAACTGTACTCCTGCAGGAAAGCTATTTAACACTTCAACAGTCTCCAAAGTACTAACCTGCTGGACTGTACCCAAAAATCACTAACAAAAGCAGTTTTCCTAAATGAAATTTAGATCTGTGCAGGTCCCATGACTTTAGTTTGAATGACATGCATGAGTTGGCTGAACTTTTATGTTAAATAGAAGTTTTCTGCCTTCGCTCTTCCATTAATAATATTCATGCATATGTATAAAGAGTGAAGAAAAGTCTCAGAAGTGCCATTAGAATGAGGAGATAACTGTTATAAGCATACATTTGGTGAGGGAAAACAATGTATTAAACTTAGGTAGATGCTGGTTTAGTCAGGAAATTGATTTCAGACCCTGCTTCTTACCTGTATTCAGAGTTTTAATTTCTACCTATACTTAAAGAATAAGTCCTAGTAAAGTTATTGGGACAGTATTGAAGTATTGCAGATCAAGACACTTTTCTAAGGTAACGTTTTTCTAATTATTAATACATGCAGATCTATACTGTAGAAAAATTCTTTAAAAAAGACATTTGGCAAGAAGATCTTTTCTGGCTTTCTTTGCATTTTAAACAAAGCTTAGCACACATCTCATGCTGACAGACTTTTTATCGAGAGATTGCTTCCATTCTCTGAACCTTTTGAGATTACAGAATACAATCTTATTTTGTTCCAAGGTGAATCCAGAAGATGGCAGAGATGGGAGGAAATCTCTTTGTAAGATAATTGAACAATGCCGTGCAGTATAGTCTAAAGAATGTTGGAAAACCACTTTATAGTTGTGGTGAATGGGCATACCATTATTGGGGGAAAAGAGAAGGAGGAACTAGGGGTGGGCTTCAAAATTTTTAGCAAGGGGTTCTCTGCCTGGTTGCTGGGTGGGCATGGCCATGGTGGGCGTGGTCTAGTTGGCCTCCTGAAGCACGTGGGGGGTGTTTTTGCCCTCCCCAGGCTCCGGAGGTTTTTCTCGAGCCTCCAGGAGGGTGAAAATGGCCACCCCAGGCTCCAGAGACCCTCTCGGCGCCAGAAACAGGCCTGTTTCCAGCCTTCCCGAACTTCTGATAGGCCTGCTTTTCACTCTCCTCGAGCCTCCGCATGTGCCCTGCACTTACCTGCATCTAAAATGGGCTGCATGGGGACTCCTGGGAGGGGAGGGGTGGGCGGAGCCAGCCAGCAGTGGGATTTGGGGATTCTCCAAACTGCACACAATCTTAGCTAGAGGTTCTCCTGAATCCTGAGCAGGTGACCCCTGGGAGGAAGGATATTAGGTATGCTTGCCACCTTAATTTTTTTTAAAGGCTGGAAATAAATAAATTTGTGTATTTGAGCTCTCTCTCTGCCCAGCCCTCTGTCTCCTTCCCTCCCTCCTTCCAGGAGACCTTGGGGGAATTCTATAATATATTTATTGCCTTCATTATGTTGGCCAAGTCATTGTGTTTTAGACTAATCTTTATATCTGCAATGAGGGTATAATATACCAGACCCATACCATAAAAAATTTGTTGATAAGACAAGCAGTGATAATTAAGTATGACAAGGGCTAAAGTATAATTGAGAGTTCAGGTGTACAATTTTTTCTCTTTATGCATAGGTGTGCAAAATCCCCCGTCCGTTATTGAAGCAAAAACGGTGACATCATTAATTTGAAATAATTGTTTAGTTTGTACCTAAGTGTTCAATGGAGCAACAGGTATTGTTTAACTAGTTGAGAGAGAAAAATTGCTTTTTGATTGCATTTGCTGATTCAACTGTAGAACAAAAAATCCACAAAGTCTTTCTACTGATGTTATCCTCAGTTGTAAAATGCCAATAGTCTCAGTTTAGTTTATAATGTAGCAGGTACATTCACCCCCCCCCCAAGAGTACAAGTAAAGTAAAATCCTCAGGGGAAACTAAATATTACACGAACCAATGTCTATGGAGATTCTCAGTCATCCAAAATCATGGTCGTCCCAATGATGCTTTTTCAAAAGGCAAGTGGACTTTCTTTTTGTTTGAAGATGTTTCATTTCTCATCCAAGAAGCTTCTTCAGAACTGAAAATGCGTCTTGGGTGAAAAGTGAAACATCTTCAAGTAAAAACAAGAAAGTCCAGTTGCCTTTGGAAAAAGCATCTTTGGGACATGATGCCAATGAACAACAACAATCACAACTTGTCTCAAAATATTGGGCAAGGAGGTTTTACCACTGTCTGATTCAAATACTAGATTGGACAACTGATGTGGAATTGGGAATATTCATTCACTCAACTTAATATTTCTAGCTTTCAATTAATATTCTCTCATAAGCAGAGCTGTGAGGGGCACAATCAGGGCAACAAATGCTGAACTCTGAAGTGTACTAAACTGTGGTTTTAAGCCACACGTACCTTGTCTCCTTTTATGAAGAACTGAAATGTTGGCACAACAACAATATTGCAGAGGACAGCTACATCCTGTTAAAGAGAGATCATAGGCCATGAAGTCCTAGAACTCATTCAGATACATTAGCCACTACATTTAAAAAAATGCTTGTAATAAAAATGAAAAAGAAAAAGGACATTTTATATAGCCTCCCAAGACCTGCATAAACTATCTCCTAATTTTGCGGTCAGCTTGAAAGATCACATTTGATATGGCTAAATAATTGCCTTTGCACTACGTTAAAGGTCTTTGCTGCCTTTTACTTGCATCTTAAAATGCACATTTCTTTTTTATTCTCTTTATTTATTTTTATCACTATTACAATGCATTAGCCTACAACCCTACAAAGATGACAGGCTCCTTGTAGAGGGTAAACAGCCAATCATCAACATTTGCATAAGGATTAATTTGTGTTTGTGTGTTGACATCTTTACCATGAGCCGTGACTAGTTATTGGACAAAAATGGCAAATTTGTGCTTTAATGCCAGCAAGATAAAAACAGAGTTGAATCAATCAAATTGCTGCCAACAATTGCAAGAAGAAATAAGAGGAAGAGATGCTCTTCTATTGCCATCCATTGTTACCAGGCAAAATAGGGTTGAAGTGGTAACCCAAGTCCTTGAGAAACAGCCAAGGGAATGAAGACTAGTTAGATGGCTCCTTCTTAAACCTTCTTTACATATCTTGGTAACAATGTTCCCTCTAATTTTTTTTCAGGGTGAGCGGAAAAGTATAGTGTTTGAGCGGCACAGTTTCATGCCTGAGCACCTAAGAGAGCCACAGTTTGAACTTCTGTCTCGTCTGCTGGACATTTGCGCAACATTCCAAGCGCCAAGCACCAATTGCGAGTGAGGTTTCAGCCTGATGAATGCCAGGCATGAAAATGTGCTACTCAAACACTATACTTTTCCGCTCACCCTGAAAAAAAAAAGACTTCTGCTCAGCTTTTAGATCATTAGACTGGCTAGAGAGAGACATGGCACCAACAGGTCCTGGGTCCTGGCATTTTGCAGGCAACCTGTCCTCTCACATTCCTTTGGAATGCAACCCATCACATTTGAATTAGATTTTGCCAATTATCCTATTAAAAGATAATCCTATTATTCTAAAATATGACTAACTCGATATTAAAAATGTAAATATTTAATGCTGATAAATAATAGCAGTAATTGTTATTTAGTATGATTAAAATCAGTATTGATATATCAATATATCTATCAAAATTGACAATAAACACTAAAATAACAATACAATATATAATGTGGAATATAAATGTAATAAATATAATATATAAATACAACATAAATGTAATAAAATAATTTATCATGAAACTCTCCCCCTTTAAAGTAATAAGATCAATTCAATAGTCTAGCAAGTTTGGACAATATGCTATATGTTATGTTACTTAAGAATATATATGCCTCAGAATCAGATACAACATCCACATCATTTCCAACTGAGTCAATAAAATGATATGCCATGCCAAAACTATTTTAAATAAAGATATGAAATTAATCAGGTATTGCATTTATTTTTCAAAATGAATGTAGAATTTTTATTATTATTTAAGTTTTGTACCCTATCTTTTCTAACTAACGTTAACTTTAAAAACATGTTACATCAGACTACAATACAAGTAATTAAATGAAGACTAAAATGAGTGTTTTGGCATATTGAGCTTTTTATATTTCTTTCTAATATTGCTTCCTTAGTTGAGAACTTGCTCCTCAGCTTACTTACGCATTAACTGTTTGTTGCTTTTATGGCTTATTCATTCACTGCTCCATCTTCAGTTTTTTTCACAGGGGGCAGGGCTTGCTTGCTTGCTTGCTTGCTTGCTTGCTTGCTTTCTTCCTTCCACTCCTTTGGCCACCAATTTTGATCCAACTCTCTCTCTCTCTCTCTCTCTCTCTCTCTCTCTCTCTCTCTCTCTCTCTCTCTCTCACACACACACACACACACACACACACACACACACAGAGACACGTGTTCTTTGGGGGGGGTTGAATTACTCCGCCTCACTGCGCAAAGTCGGCTCAGCATGTGTTCGGCCCCTGCTTACGCTGAATCAAATCTGCAGCCGGCGGGACCATTTCAAAGCCGCCAGTCCTCTTGCTCCTTCTCCTTCACCGGCAAAGCAGCGGCGGTGGTGCCTCCCCCTCCGCTCGGAGCACCTCAGCTGGGCTCTGGGTTATCCCTGCCATCGCCTCCACCTCCGCCGCTTTCCTACTAGCTCCCGCGGCCTCAAAAGCACGGCAGAGGAGGAAGGGGGAGGGATAACGCGGGGGCCAGCTCCACGTGGAGAGAGAGGCACCACTGCCACGGGCGGCTCATCAAAACAAGTCTGGGGAGGTCCTTTGCAGGCGGCCAGTTCTAGCTGCCTGCAAAGGATTTCCCCACGTTTGCTTTGGTAGAAAGCTCTGCGCGGCAGTTAGAAATCTCTGCGCGGAGGTTTCTAGTGACGTGCGTGGCCGCGCACGCGCGCACCTTAGAGGGAACAGTGCTTGGTAAACACTTGAAAAGTTCATGAGGAAACAGCAAGAGATATTTCCAAGATGGTAACAGTTTTAAAAAGTGTTTCTCAATCACTACAACTTTAAAATGTATGTATGTACTAGGAGAGCTTATGCACCAGACACAAATTCCTTGTATGTTCAATTACATTTGGCCAATAAAGAAATTCTATTCTATTCTATTCTATTCTATTCTATTCTATTCTATTCTATTCTATTCTATTCTATTCTATTCTACCCTACCCTACCCTACCCTACCCTACCCTACCCTACCCTACTGCTACCCCTATTCTTCAACTCCCATTATTCCCCAACCAGTTGAAGTCTACCTGTCTTAAAAGTTGCTAAGGCTGAGAAACTCTGGCTTAAAATGTTGCTTAAGATCAAAATATAATTGTAGTCAGATATCACTTGCAACTGCTCAACATTTATGAACTCAGTGATTATGATTCTGCTAAGCCTAATGCACAACTTTATCACAACTTGTTGATAACATTGTATGTTTAGATGACATCAGCACTGCAAGATAACTTGGGGTTAAGAGGATTTTTTGATATTGCTGCAAACATGACTTTATCAAAAGAGTTAACAAAAGGACATTTCTAGCTGGGAGCTGTCCAGTATTAAGAGTTTCCAGTTCTGAAGGACCAGTGTTCTGCAGAATGTCCTAAATTGGATTACCAAACCTGTTCTGGTTCTCCGATTCAGGATTTGCTTTCATTCAAAGTTCCAAGGACTGATCATCTCCCTTTAGTATTGTTTAGTTGGGTTAGAAAAACTGATAATAACCAAGCAATTAAGATTCTAACACAGCTGTTTCTATCTGTTTCCCTCTAAGAACAAGAAGTTGTTGTTGTTAGTGGTGATTTGTTCTCTGGGCTTGCTGTTTAATATCCAAATGTTTCACCACCAGGCTAGGTGACATCTTCAACGGGACTTAAGTTGAAGTCTCTTGTTTCAGTTCTTCTCCACTTTTATTGATCTTATGTGGTCATGTGGTCAGTGCATCGTATGATCAGCTGGTCATGCGATGTGATATGCTGTGTGACTGGCTGGTGATGTCATGTGAAGGTGATGAAGTGAAGAGGTGGTCAGTGCTGTTGTTTGTTGGTTGCTTGATTGATAAGGCTCCTTATTGGTTGATAGGCTTCCTCAGAAATCCCACTGAGGATGTTAGCTAGATTGGTGATGAAACATTTGGAAGCTAAACAATAAGCCTGGAGAACAAATCACCACCAACAAGATTTTGGTAGACCAACATCTACCACCCAAGCTACAAATATTTTCTATCGTTTTTAAGAAGTTGAATTAGAAGTTTCATCATCCTAACTAGGGCTCCAGAAGGCTACTCATGGAGACATCTAATCCTTCTGGATTGTGATACTCACTTCTGCCAAGTCTACATCAACGATACAGAATAGAACATTTTCGTATCGAACAGCCAATTCCTTCAGAACAAAAATGGAACAAAATTTAGATATTAAATGTGGCCCAAACTGGCCTAAACCTGAAATGTCTTTCATTGTACAGTATAATTCCACTTCTTATTTTTCTCTCCTTCCTCTTTCAATATAAAGTTCTACCTCTAAGAAAAAGAAATGAAGAGTTATAAAGACAATAGATGAAATAATATCATGGATTTCAAAATATTCATGAAAAAAGGATTTTATTTATTTAGCATGAAATTATTGCTTCCTGGAGTGGAAAAATAAATATGTGATTATTTCAACCCATAAAGACCTTTATGGCTTGGTGTCCTGTTAACCACAGGATAACATCTTTCCATGAAATTTTGCCTGACTATTTTGATTGTGCTGGAAAAAAAGCAGCGGGCTATCCCCATTTTTGAGAGGTTAGGGGGTTGAAATCTAGAAATGTGTTGTTTTTCTTTGATGAGGCCAGTCCTTTGAATTGATCTTCCACTTCAGTTTTATTCACCTCCAATGTTATATATTATAAAATACTGTGTTTTATATTCTTGTGCTCTGTTATTAAGGTGAGCTGCCAAAAATCTTATAATTAGGATAGGATATGAATCTGATTAAAAATATATGCCCCTCATCCAGATCATGACCATAACACATTAGAAATCATAAATATATGACAAACCAAAAAGCATAAATAATATCTATTGATTAATTAGTCGAGTTTCCAAATATTTTAAGCTGTTGTGATTTAGTCCATGAATCTGGACTAATCTTCTGAAGATGGCCGGGAGATCACTGGAAATGGAGGCTTTGTATCAGAGCTGGGTTCCTACCGGTTTGGCCTGGTTCAGCTGAACCGGTAGTGGTATGCTGGCCTGCATTACAGAACCGGCAGCGACCCAGGCTGGCCACTCCCCCGAACCAGTTCCCTGACCATCTTTTTTTTTTAGTTCTGCGCATGTGCAGAACAATTTCCATTGAGCTGTGCATGCGTGCACAGTGCCCATCCAGTGCACGCTATGAGCAAGCAATAGTAACACCGACTGAAACCAGCCCTGCTTTGTATATACCTAAATGTTTTCTGAGTCTTAATTAGCATGGGGACAAAATGGAATTCAAGATGGAATCAGCTATGAGTCTGAAAATAATTATCTGGCAGTATCTTCTGTAATAATGTCAAAGAAGAACTAAGTCCTGTCTCAAACAGGCACTATTGAATCTGAATATGGGATCAAGGAAAACAGCTTTCAATATTAAAATCTTATGCATAATAGAATTACTCAGGCATCACCACTTGGATGGCCTATCGTTCATGCTAGGAATCTTGTCTCCAGGGATTGTGTTTGCATGTTGGAATAGCAGGAGTTGGAAAAAAAAATCTATTAAAATTGGATAATCTCTAAATGTAGATGTTAATTCTTTGAATTAAATTGTTTCTATGAATTCTATATGATATGGGCAAGGGTCCCTTTGTTTTATGGAAAAATTACAGGAATGTCCATTCTCCAGCTGTTCAAGCCCTACACCCGTGTGATGGAGTGAGTTCCTGTCACTTGCCTCAGCTCCTACAAACTAGCAATTTGAAAGCATGTAAATGCAAGTAGATAAACAAACTTCAGTAGAAAGGAAACTTCCATGTTTCCTTGCATGCTCTGTGCTGTGGCATGATGTTATGCTGGCCACATGACCATGGAAACATCTTCGTACATTGCTGGGGCCTCTGAAACAGTGCTGGACCACTGCTTCAGAGATCTATGGCTTAAGTTGCTTGCTTGCTTCATCTTACGTTGGAAAAGCACCAGATAATCAACTTGCCTTAAGTAGTTCAGCCAAATCATCCAAAGGATTTTATATTTTGATACACTAAAATCAAACATCTCTTCTATAAGTGCTCTCCTTTTGCATTCTTAATCTTTTACTCTCTATTTACTGTATATGATGCTTTTCTTGTGTGTTATCCTTAAGTACTTATAGCCATGACTCAGATATGAGATGTTTAGCGTCAAGTAATATCCTGCTAAAAAGATACTAGGAACATTGGCAAGAGTCTTGCACTTTTCTTGTATCTCGCTCTTTCTTTTGCTCAGTTCAAGGAAGAGTACATCCTATGCTGGGAAAATCACTGCTTTTTTGAATTGCTGTCATTCACACATTTGCTAAAAATGACTTTAGGTTAAAGTCTCCCTCAAATTTAATTAGATTCCTAGAAATTACAGGGATTCCTCCATGTTTTTTTTTTTGGCACAATACATAAGTGGCTTGCTGTTGGCTTCTTGTAGAATTTTTAAAAACGTCTTCAATTGCTATCATTCCACTAGATATGCTTCCACCAATTTTGGTGAGAGTTGACATAGGCAAAAACTTGTATCTTTTTCCCGATCCCCACTCATGTTCCTGTAATTTTGCCAAATATTTTTAAAAAAGCTTTCCTTGACATATAGCTTTAAAAGAGGTTCTTTAAAGGTATGGAATGGATGGTCCAGATGAACAAAATAATGTCCTTTTCATTTCTGGTCTTGACTCCATCATGCCATATCAAATAAATGTATGAATTACAGTACAGAGAATATATACTATTTCAGATATTTCCATTCACTTGCACTAGGATTATTTTTGTTCAAATTGTCACTATAGCAGTATGCCTGTCTAACCAATTATACAAAAAGACTAAGGAACTTACAACCTGATGCTAGAGTGGGGAGTGAGAAAAGACAGAAATATGAATTAGAGGTTCAAAGAGAGAATGTAAGAATCCGTACTTTGGGGAAAATATTTCCGGCAAAGGGAAGAAGGCCAAGTATGCAGACATATGTTCCTAACCATGTTGCCCAAAAAATGAAGCGCGTGTCAAAATGTCGTAACATATTTTATCAGTCCTGCCTCAAGAAGGGCACTTATGCAGAGAAAGTGTCCCGTTGCTCTGTCCTAAAAAAGGATCATTGTCCTTTACATTATCATGTTGATATTTACAAATAACTGCTCGTGATACTAATTATTTACTTTGGGTGGACCTACATATTGAAAAGTGTTTCTAAATAATTGTAATAAATCAAGTACATAATAAAAACAATAAATTTAGCAAGACACGGATGTGAGCAAGTATAATTGTATTTAGGCTTCATTTAACTTGTGGGGAGGAATAGAGGGTTGAGGAAGGAATCTGAACAAGAAGTAAGAAGTACTTTTTAGAATGTCTATTGGGAGGGGAAAGAAAAGGAATGATACAGAAAATGGAGGGAGTAAGAAAATATCTTTTCAGAACCCAAGTTGAGAAAGTTCAAGGGACCGAAATGTCTGAAAGGAAATTCAACTAGTTCTGAAAGAGATTTATAGATCTGATTTATAGATCAAATTGTAATACAGGCTTGGGATACGGGCTCTGAAGGGATGTTTACAAAGTTAAGGCTCCAAAATGAAATTAATTTATCAAGTATATTTCCTTGCCTGGTGATAATGAGGGAAGTAAGATCAAACCATTATGTTGCAATCAGGAAGTCCATAGAATTTTTTCTAAGGTAGAAAGGCTAAGACCTATTCTTCTGCAAATAAAAAATATAAAAAATGTTCACCATGATTTGGCAGATCAAGTTTTGGTTTTGTTTTTTTAAACGAACAGGTTCTATAGCTTGAAAATTTTTTAAAATCTCCAACCAGTTCAAGACTGCAGAGTTTGAAGGACAGCTAGATGATTGCAAAGAAATCCAGAGTTTTGTAGCCCAGATCTGAAAGCTCCAAGTGCACATTTGACATGCATACAATCACTGGTTGAATCCCAGGCTATCTTGGATTGAAGACAAAACAAGAGGGACATTTGCAAGAGAGATACCATGAAAATCTGTAGCCAAATAAAACAGACAGCATCATTGTAGGCTGGCATTGTCATGACTTGGTGTCCTATGATTCAAGGAGAGAAGCAAAGGGACTACTAGCACACCATAAGAGATGGATATTTTCCTGTCACATTGTGGCTTCACTTACATGAAGAAAAGGACGAACAATTTTGCAAGGCCCACACCATTTTGCTGTAAAGTTCACCACAACAAGGCGAGATCCTGCGCTCTCAGAAATTCCGCAAATTCTTTCTGTTTGGGAAGCGAGTGCAGAAACAACCAGCAGTTAAAAACTTCACACAGGGTGAGGGATGAAGATTGCCTTTTTCTGAGAGAACAATTTTCTTCACAAATTAAGCATGCCTTTATTATAATTATTTTTCATGTTTTATTAACTCTCATTGTCTATGGGAGTGCAATGGCTCAGTGGTTAAAGTTGCTGATCTTGTCAGCAGGAAAGCTGAGTCTGCGTTCGAGACCTGAGTGCTGTGTGATGAGGTGAGCTCCTGTTACTTTCTCCAGCTCCTGCCCGTGTAGCAGTTCAAAAGCATGCAAATGTGAGTAGATAAATAGGTACCACTTCACTGGGAAGATAACAGCGTCCTCTGCACCTCAGCATACAGTCATGCTGGCCATATGACCATGGAAGCATCTTCGGACAACACTGGCTCATTTGGTTAAGAAACAGAGATGAGTCCCACCCCCTAGAATAAGGTATGTAGCCATCTCAATTTAATATCTTTCCTCAGTTTATCTGAGAATTTGAGTCTTTTCTGTAAATTGGTGTGAGTCAAAATCATCCTCTATCAGCCCATAGCTTCAGAAATATGCTCCCGTTAGAAAATCTCTTCAGGTATTGATGAGCTTAGATTTCTACCCAGTATCAAACTGAATCTATAGCAATCTATATTGAAATACTTGCCTCATTGTGTATTTTTGGAAACATTGTGAGTGCCTCCCAAAAACTCACTTAATGCCTCTTTTCTTGTCTCACTAGTATTCATCTCAGAATGATTCAAATAAGGTCAGGTTGACACCATGGTATTATGACATAGTAAAGTATGTCATTTATGATCCTTTCAATATTCAGATAGCTGTGGAGCTTGCCAAACTACATGCCTATTAGTGAGGAACCTGAAAACCATAGCTGAAGCTTTGCAAGAACTCTATCCTCCTATTCTTGGATAAAGTTCATGGACTATGGTAGGCTGGATTCCCAAGATGAAGGGTGGTGCATTCCAGAGGAATAAGAGAAATTCACTCCAGATATTTTGTGTTAGAGAAAGAGGGTGGAGAGAGACCATCTCTAATGGTCTCAGAGTGTATGGAAGATGCACATAGTAGAATGCTTCAATTTGGCAAGATTCTGTCTATAGATACTGGTGTGGAAACAATAAAGAATTCAACTTGGAAGAATCACAGATAAGGAGAGTCTGGGCCATCATTAGTGCTCAGATATGGAGTTGACTTTTTCCAGTGGCTTTCAACCTTTATTTCCACCTTAGCTGCTTTGTCTGTATGTGCCATGCTGCTCTTGGAGGGCATAGAGATGTAGCTAATAAAGTGTTCATAAATATAAAAAAGTCTTATATCTAAATGTAAGATTAGTATAGGTAGGGATCCTCTTACTTTCTTTATTGGGTTTCAAGCTTTCAGATACCAGAGATCATAGCAGGAACTCAAGGTCAGGCACAGATCCAGAGCTAGGCTAAAAGGCACAGATATTTTATGCAAAGTATATACATTTCTGGCATGCGGTGGCTCAGTGGCTAAGACGCTGAGCTTGTTGATCAGAAAGATTGGCAGTTCAGCGGTTCGAATCCCTAGTGCTGTGTAACGGAATGAGCTCCCATAAATTGTCCCAGCTTCTGCCAATCTAGCAATTTGTAAGCATGTAAAAATGCAAGTAGAAAAACAGGGACCACCTTTGGTAGGAAGGTAACAGCATTCTGTGCACCTTTGATGTTTAGTCATGCCCGCCACATGACCCTGGAGACATCTTTGGACAGCAGTGCTTTGAAATGGAGACGAGCACCGCCCCCTAGAGTTGGGAACGACTTCCACGCAAGTGCGAGGGGAACCTTTACCTTTTTATATGCATTTCTATTTCACACATGACTTATACTGACTGACTGATTACTTTAGAAACCCATTTAAATGTAATATGTGTGCAAAATGAACCTTAACCAAAACTTTTAAAAAACAATTGGCCTGTTTTTTATATAGTGCAAAGGGTCCTTATATTTCAATACCCATTGCCTTGATAATTGTTTTTCTTCCCCTTGGAAATCTATTTGAAAGAGCATATTGTCCTTTGTTTCCAATTACTTCTTATATAAAAAGTCCAGCCTTATAGTTGATTCATTATGAGCCATACCAAAGTCTCAGAATCTGATTGTTTTCTGGAGTTATTAGTATAAATGTTAGTATAGGACTATCATATCTGGATTGTAAATGTCATGACAAGTGCTGGAACAAAGTTGTAAGTTGAGGACTACCTGTACAACAAAAAAATCTACAAACCCTGATTTACTCTGGAAAAGCACTGTAATTGTGCATGCCTCCCAGTTACCTGCCAATTTAGGCTACACTAGTTTCTTTACTTGACTCTCTTCAGTCTTAATGAGAAACCATGAATTTTCTTGTTTGATTCCTGGCTTGTTTGAAACTGTGATAAACAAATCACAGAAAGAGATTTGCTGTCAGAAAGAGAAAACTTGAGGTTACTGAGCAGAATATTCCACTAAGTTGCTTGCTCATAACTAAGGTTCTGACATGAAATTTTGACACACAAATAATTATTGATTAATATTTCCTGAACAATGTGAAGAGCCTTTCCTTTTATCTGCCGTATAATGAGTGAACACTTTTAATTTCCACAGAAATATTCATTTTATTGTTAGTGCCAACTATTTAACTTTGTCACCTGAATCTGTCTATTACTGTATATTCATAGTGATCAAGATAGTGAGACTTATGTCTGTTACACATTGCATTGCATTTGTGAGTGTGATTCGACTCCCAATCGTTTGCCTCACAAAAATATGATTCCTGCAGTCTCCTCGCAAGAAACAACTGCCCAGATGTCACAGTGTCTCCTTGTCCAGAGAGATTCCTGTTACTAGAACTCACCATCTGGATGCCGAATTCTGGTGCAAAGCCAAACTCACTTCTTTGGGAATATCTAGTTTGCCATTAGACATTAGAGGTGGTATTAGCAGGTTCTGATCAGTTCTGGAGAACTGGTAGCAGAAATTTTGAGTAGTTCGGAGAACCGGTAAATACCACCTCTGACTGGCCCTGCCCCCATCTATTCTCTGCCTCCCGAGTCCCAGCTGATTGGGAGGGAATGGAGATTTTACAGTATCCTTCCCCTGCCACACCCACCAAGCCACGCCTACCAAGCCACGCCCACAGAACCGGTAGTAAAACAAATTGAACCCCACCACTGTTAGACATCATCTGGAAGCCTACAAAGAGGTATTTCCAGGGTCTTCCTGGGCTTTCAGTATCAAATGTTTACAAATTTATTAGGCTGAATAACTACAATTATACTTTAGCAAATCTAAATACAAATAGTTCAGATGCAAGTCTATCTTTAAAATTAAGTGTATGTTCCATATTAATTTATTTATTATGTTATACATTAATTTATACATGTACATGGCTGTGCAACTCATTCACAGTGAGTTTGGGTGGCTTACAGAGGTAAATCCCAAATATAAAACCCAATAAACTCCCATCAGTCTAGCAACAGCTTTTGTTGCGGCTGCTCCGGAAAACTGTCTGTTTCCTCCAGATACTTGGTTTTCTGTTCATTTGAGATGCCCCTTGGGTGAATTCCCTGATAACCTTGCCCATCTGTCAAGTATACCTGCATACTCAGGTAAGAGATTTAAATTTTCACCAGGCAGGTTAGTCAGAAGTGTATTCATCTAAAGCAACAAGTATCACGCCTAATGACAAGTTAGGATTTTTAATACCCGTTTTCCTGCAGGTCAACACTTTTGAGGCAGCTAAGCACTAGATAGAGAAGCTGAAAATGAATCTGATACGGGCTGTCTTTCAGCAATGCAAGTTAAGCATCGGCCTTTTCATATGGACTAAATCTAAAAGCACAACTGACTTGGTTATGATTAAAGTTCAAAAGTAGAATTTGCAAAGATAAAAAGGTATGGGAAGCAACAGTAAATTGTACAGATATAGTAATGGTACTGGATACAGGATAGCTGTAATTCCTTCAATGTTTTGCATTTAATTTTTTTGTTTTGGCTACTACTTTTTATTTTTATTTGCCTCTGAAATAGAGTAATAAGTGTTTCTGCATTAAAATTCAGTCATGGCTTCTCTGTCATGGCTTCTGAAAGATCAGAAAAGCTAGATCATGAAAGTTTGCCTGGCTGTGTAATCTGGCTCAGAACTGAAGCATAATTTTACTGAGTTTGAGAGATAATATTCTGAAAGGGAGGAGATTTAGGAGATAAACTGACTCTTCCATTTCATTTAAAGCCAAGGCTAAAAGATAATTGCTTCTGCAAATTGGTAGTTCCTTTGAAAGGTGTTTCCTTTTAATTCAAGTGTCAATGGATGATTATACAAAAGTAGCATGACTGTTTTTTTTTTAATATCCACATTTCAATTCCATCTGAGTCGACATGTCACTGGAAAGGCTGACTTCCTTTCTCCTTTCCCATTAGGTTTGGAAGCTATGACCCAAAGAAATCATACCAAATGGCACAGAGAAGCAATGTATAATTTTTTGCAATTAATTTGTCCTAAACAATCGTGATCTAGATCTGAAGCATTCTTTATCAGAATCTTCATATTTTGCAAGCCAGAAGGCCTAGAAAAGTTTACAAGTTCAGTTCTGTGTGGACAGACTACAGGCATTGGTTTTGGTATGTATAATCCACATGAGGCTAGTTCCTGGGGACGTAATGCTGAAAGTTACTGAAATAATACAAATTTAAAATGAATGCGGTGGATTATAATATTGTTTGCCTATTTATATCATTTTTTGTATTTTTTTTAACTGTTTGATTTTTTTTGATGATTGTGCATTGTCCAGCATCACTGGTTTGAGATGGGCAGCTATTTATACAAATTGTATAAATAAATATAGTCAGCTAGTCAACTTTTCAGTCTTGAAAGTGCACTCCACAGTCATGTGCATATGTGCACTCCTTTGAGTCAATGTTGACTGCTGGTAACTGCCTGGACTTGTCCCAACAGGTTTTTGGGAAGATTTTTAGAAATGATTTGCCCTTGTTTCCTTCCTAGGGCTGAGCGGGAGGGATTGGCCCAAGATCAACCAGCTGGCTTCCTGCCCAAGGCAGGACTAGAACTTACCATCTCCCTGTTTTTGGCCTGGTGCCTTAACCATTATACCCTCTTCATGGCATATAAATAGGATTGGGAAAATACAATTTGCAATCAGATTGCAATTCAGTATGAAAACTATCCAAGAATACGGTTTTGCTTTGTATGTTTATGAGTTTTCAAAAGCATTTATGTCAGGTCAAGTGGTATTATTGTTGGCTGGATATGGTGGAACTTAACAGGCCTCACAGGAAACCAGAATTTTCCTTACAGACTAAAATGAGAGCCAAATGCAACAGCAGCTTCAAAAAAGGGATTTTCCTTCCATCTATAATGAGGCAGGAAAAGGTTATTTATTTCTCTGTGCCTCCTGCTTCTTTGATAATTATCAGCTTCCCCTTCCCATTTGTCATTTTAAATGTGGCTCTGATTATACTACAGGCCTGTAGCATATAAATAAGTTATTGGAGTAAGTTATTGTCCGTATGGATCTTCCCCGCCTCATATCTGGTGTCCCTGCAGTCTGATCGTACTGAAGGAGTATATGAATCAATATGAATCAATATTGACTTCTGCTTATATTATTGTATACTGTCAGAAATTAGTTGTTTTCTAGCCTAGCAAATTGTAACCCTAATACTGGACTGCAAATGTTATCTCACTGCTGCGCCTCGCTTCTATTCTTGGCTTCAAAACTAGGCACATTCTTGAAAGCTAGTAGAAGAAATTGTTACACGGGAGTAGCAGGCCGCATAGATAAAGGAACCAAACTAGGAAGTTTTCCTGGCTCATAAACCCTTAAAGCATTCTGCCGAAAAAACAACTTGGCAAAGTGGGGCTGCCACCCCTTACACCTGTCAGAGACAGGAGCTTGAACAAAAGAATGCTTTAAAGATCACGTTGGTAACAAATCTTTGTCTCTGATTGGATAAACTTTGCCTAAAATGTATATAATACTCTGAGCCACTCTTGCAGGGTATGGCTATTCCTTACATGCATTTGCTTGTATGTTTTGGATATAGTTTTGTCACCCAGCTTTTGCTATGGCCATAAATAAAAGCTGATATTTTTGCAAGCCTCGTCTGGAGTCTCACTCTCTTTGGCATGTCAGTGGCTCGGGGAAACTGCTGGAACCTTACAGTACAATTCAGCCAGATTTTCCATGATATAATTCTGTCTCTTTCTCCCCAATTTATTTTCTTTTGCAGTTTTTGACACCCCTTGTTGATTTTTTGGTTCATTACTCTAATCCATTAACTAATCATAACTGAGTTTCTTCTAGTTTGCTTTCTAGCCGTTTCCACAGGAAAACTAGAGTTTGCATGGAATGGAAGCATGTCCTGGTATTCCCCCCACCCTGTCCCCCAGTGATTGTTGGATTCAATCACTTTGCCCGTGGCAGAGGAATTCAGGCAGGTTTCCATTTTGGAATGTTCCATGCTGAAATCAAAACGTACTTATATGGCATGTGTTTTGAGCTCAGCACCACAATGGCCTGTTCCCCCCCCCCCACTCCCACAATTCTCCAAACAAAACCAGACTATTCAAGCAGCACTATTTAGATTGATGCAGCTGTTCTGAGGGCTGTGATTGCCATATTAAGTTTATTAGTCTGAATGTGAGTGCTTTTCTCACGCATTTCTCAAGATGGGTTTGGCTCCATTTCTTCCATTGCTATGAGAGGGTGGAGGGGGGAGCAGCAGAATTCACTGAAAGAGGCTGGTTGGGCACTTGTTTCCAATTTGCTTGGGTTAAATTGGAGGCTGGAGCTGGCATTTAGAGGCGATTCTGGCTGTCTGCTTGCAAACATAGTTATTGAAGACTGCTTCCTGTTTTCCATTTGCAGATAAGTAGATATAGTTTTTTCTATAGAAATTTGCTATAGACTATGCAGAGATCTCCAAACCTGGAAACTTTTAAGACAGCATGGCTGGCTGAGGAATTCTGGGAGTTGAAGTCCACAAGTCTCCAAAGTTGTCAACTTTGGAGACCTCTGAGTTAGGGCATTTGTTTCATTATGGAAGGAAGAGCCTTTGCAGAGAAACACTTTTACAGTAGCCACACATACCAGAAGAATTTCTAAGAAAAGGTGACAGGAAGCTGTAAGTTGTGCTGGTTTCCCCAATGCTCCAAACCAGACTATGAAGTTTGGCCCCATGAAACAAAATCAGTTTGGAATATTTCATGGGGCACTTCACTCTTGTAATATAAATTCATTAACACTCTGGCAATATTTAAGAGACATTTGCTGCATCGTGGACAGCTTTTTATACCTTCGATGTTAGGAGTTAGAAAGAGAGAAATTGTATTTTGTTCCATGTTTTCTGCAATGAATTCTCTTGTTGGAGAAGCAAAATTTGGAAGAATAGCTGTCTTACTATAGCTGTCACAAGCAAATGCCTCAAGATAATGTTTTAAATTTGAAACAACACTTTTTTTAAAGAAAAACTATACCCTGCAGAGTGTAACAGTCCATTATGTGGATGTGTGCAATGAGGGATGGAAGAAATAAAAACAGGCTCCATATCAACTAATTTGTTCAGCCAAGATCATAATTCAGGTAGCCATTAACTTACCACCTCAATTGAGCTCAGAATTTCTATTGCAAGCTAAGACATTTGTTAAGTGAGTTTTGCCCCATGTTACTACCTTTCCTGCCATATTTGTTAAGAGAATCACTGCAGCTGTTAATTAGTAACATGGCTGTTAAATGAATCTGGCTTCCCCATTGACTTTGCTTGTCAGAAGGTGGCAAAATGACCCTGGGACACTGTAACGGTCATAAATAGGCATTAGTTGCCAAGCATCTGTATTTTCATCACACAACCATGGGGATGTTGCATCAGTCATAACTGTGAAAAATGGTCATGTTATTTTTTCCCCAGTGCCGTTGCAATTTTGAACATTTTAAATGAACTGATGTAAGTCGAAGATTACCTTTATGTACACCTGTTATTTTTTCTGATGATCCTTTGAGTTTTAACTCACGTTTGCTTACTGCCATGTAATTTATATCTGCCTCATAAAAAGACTAGAAAGTGAAATTTATCATTTATTATGGTACATTTTTATACCCATCTCCCCTATAAGGTGACTCTGGGCAGTTTGTTTTTTAAGCTTTTGTTTTCTGTTTTTAAAAGTTGTGAGACTATTGGAGACAATATTGTTAATGTTTTTAGGCCATATAGGGCTTTTAACAATTTGAGTATCACGGGGCCTTCACAAAATGACCGCCTTGTTGGGTGTGGCCCATCACAACACATCCACTTCAGAACAATGGGTGATGCTAAAATATGGTATTTTCTTGCCAGAGATTTGGAATCCAGTAAAAAATAAGTAAACTTTAATAAAAATTCATTTCTCGGACTTTAAATACCACAGACAAAATTTTTATTCGGATATTATTATCAGCAATAAACTCTCATTGTTTTTAAGAAGTCTGGACAATTGAGATTGTTTACATCATTTGTATCAATTTATATCATTCGTACAGTGATCCAAGTTACCTCAAATATGTAATTATCTATATTACAGACGGAGACAAATGATTACCACTCAGAGCCATTTGGAGCAATACCACATGAAAATATCAGTAACACATAAATTAATTGACCAAATGAAGCAATTGCATTTTAACAAACATTTGCTGTTAATAAGCATCCCTTCACTTCCAAATCTATGTAAAACTTGCAAAATCCAAACTTCAACACACACTATTTTTCTGCATCTTTTCAAGATTATCATCTCACAAATACACACGCACACACGCACACACACAAACACACAATTCCCATGTTTTCTCACTCCAAAGTCCACCCATTCCTTTCTCTGCCACTTATGCAGCGTCTCCCTTTTCTCATTCATTCTCATTTCCCAACTTACCACAAAGGCTTCCCCAATCCTTTCTGTTGATTTTTGTAGCTGGTCAGCCTAGACGCCAATTATCTTCTCCACTGACCACATTTTTCCAAATCGAGATGCAAGCTCCTTTCTTCAGCTCCACTTTGCTCCTCTCTTGAGTACATTTTCTCCCCACACCTTTTTCTCATTACCACAGACCATTTCCAGCTGCTAGCTGGTTCACTTACATTGCTGCTGCAGGCCTCTCCTTTCTTCTGGACCAGAGTATTTGAAAACCCAGGCTTTGCTTCTCACTTCTCACCACCTTTGGGGATACCTTTGGATTCTGGCTATAGCAGGTTGTGTGCTCAACCTTCCATACAGGTAGTCCTCAATTTACAATCCATTTAGTGATTCTTTGAAGTGATGGTGCTGAAAAAAGTGACTTACGACCCTTTTTCACACAAACCCTGCTGCCCTGCCCCTTGGTCACATGATCAAAATCCAGATGCTTAGCAACCGTCTCATATTTATGACGGTGGCAGTGTCCTGGGGTCATGTGATCCTCTTTTGCAACCTTCTGAAAGGCAGTCAATGGGGAAGCCAGATTCACTTAACCACCGCATTGCTAACTTGACGACCAGTGAGTCACCTCACAACTGTGGCAAGAAAGGTCGTAAAATGGGGCAAAATTCACTTAACTGTCTTGATCAGCAACAGCAATGTTGGGCTCAATTGTGATCATATGTTGAAGACTACCTATAATGTAGCCACTGAACTTTGTGCAGCAGGTCAGACGGTATAGCACAATTAAGGACATTACATAGGCATGGGTTAGATGCACCCCATCCTAAACGCTTTGTTTCCACTGCTGCCTGAGTTAGAGAGCTCTGTCCTGTTGTAACCCTTTCCAAGAGTGCTGCACTCCCAGTGGAGGGTTGCAGGCAGTAAGCCCCGGTATGGGCGTACCAGAGCCTGCCTGGAGCACCAGTTTCCGTTCCTGTGCTCCGGAGGGCCCACCCGCCTGCGCTCCTTACCTGTCCTTTAAAGCCTTCAGTGCTTCCACCCACACGCATGGTGTGTACAGCACCTGTGCGACGCTCCACCGAGCAGCTGGAGCGTCGCAGAGGCTTGCGGAGGTTTTAGATCAGGTAAAGGAGGCACAAAAGGCTTCAGTAAACAACAGCTCTTTATTGCAAATCAGGTAAACATCCGGCTGAAGAATGGTCAGGCAGCATTCCCTTTTAAAGGGATCTGTCAGACCTCTTGACCAATGAGATTCAATCTCTGTTCCCGCCGGAACAGAGGACCTTGGTGAAAACCTCTTGCAATCTTTCAGCGGGGGGGGGTATCTAACAGAAGGCATTGCTGGAAGATGCATGCACAAGCTGCACGCATGTGCACACACACTGCAAATGTTCATGTGAAGGACATTGAACCCCATTGCAACTGTACCGGTTGCAACGGGATCCGGAACCCACCACTGTGCACTCCCCACTATAAGTATTCAATGTAGCCTTGCTGACTCTGTTCCACTCCATTATTTTCCCCTCAATAATTGATCGGCTTCTGAGGTGGCTCCGTCTGCACCACATGTTCTTTCATTTATTTTTTTGCCCTAAAGGTTTCTTGAGCTTTGGCAAACAACGGCATTTCGTTGGCTGATAATAACCATTTCTTCTATTCACGAGTGCTAATTTGCCTGCATGAAGTTCCAGACTTGCTGAACAGGTTTGCTGTCCAGCATATGGGATTTGTACTCATAACAAAAACTAACTTCTGCTTTCTTTAATAGTTGTACAATACTTGGGTTGCTGGCGGTGTTACTGCCGGTTCGCAACCTGCGTGCGCTCGCTTTGCTCGTTTGCGCTGTTCAATGTAAATTGTTCTTCGTGCATGCGCAGAACAATTTACAGTGAACTGCACACGCGCAGTCACTAAAATCCAAAATGGCGGTGCCCAAGAGGCAGTGAGGGAACTGGTTTGGGGGCATGGCAGGCCTGGGTCACTGCCGGTTCTGCGACCCAGGCCTGAATTCCACTACTGGTTCAGCTGAACCAGGCTGAACCGGCAGCAACCCACCTCTGCTTAGGGGTTAAAGGAACCCAGATAGAAACCAGGAAACTTAAGTTCTACTCCTGCCTTGGGCATAAAGCCAGCTGGGTGACTTTTAAGCTTGCCACTCCCTCTCAGCCCAAGGAGGAAGCTGACAATGGCAAATCACTCCTTAAAATCCTGCTGAGAAAATTGCAGGGACTTGTCCATGCAATTGGCAGGAATCAGGTGCACACAAACACACAAAGTGTTACGGCTTGAGACCTGTGGCCTCAAGAGCGTTTAATGTCAACCAGTCATCCTTTACACCTTTTTGGCAGGTTGGTTATATTAATCTTGTGTTGCAGTTTTCAGATTCTAATAAACAGCAGTGCCTTGGCCTGTCCTAAATGGCTCAGGGCCAACAAGATGTTTTTCCCCATCTTGCCCATCAAGGCTCAGGTTTTGGCAGGTTCAGTATCTGAGGCAAGCACAGGGCATTTGTAGAAGATTTTCAATTACTAGAACTACCAGGCAAAAAGCTTGAAGGAATGCCCAGTGAAGCAACTTGGCTGCTTCACTTTTGAATAGGGTGGCGGTGGTGGTGAAGGGGGAGTATTGTTCACAAAGCAGTTTTTGTGTTAAACGTTTGGTAGCATCTTGGACTGGAAGTGGTTAATCCCAAGAACAAGCTTCCTCCTCCTCCTTTCTCTGGTCATGAAGATTTATTAAAAAGAAAGCTAAAAGAACAAAACATGAATTCCAGAAAATATTCTATCTAGTATTTTCAAATGAGAAAAATATTACATACGGACAAATTCAGACAGAAAGGTTCTTAATTGTCTTTCCTGGATTCTCCTGGTGTAAATAGAAGTTTGTCTCTTTTGTGAAAGAGGGGCAGACGGCATAGATTGATTATTTTGGGAACAGCTATAGACTTCTTACCCCACTGACACCCAGCTCCTACTCTTTGAAGGTTGCTTCAAAGCACTCCCATGAAGCTTTGTTCAGCTCAAATAGCAGCAGCAGCTAAGATGGAGGATTAGAAAGGTCCAACACTTTCTCTCATGCTACCAAATAAGCTTTTTATCCCAGTAGCAGAAAGTAGCTACCCAAAGAAGAAACACAGATCAGATTACAGGTACTAAATGGGTGCAACTTTATTTACAATGTAAAGTGCATCACACAGAAATTGTTGAAACGCAAGACAGGTGGTAACATAAATTACAATATATTTTATGGGTTTAAACCGTAGTTTTTTAAAAAAAAGCAATGATGATTCTTCTACAGATGTAATAATAAGAACAACAACCTAATTTTGACTCTCCATCTTTTTCCTTTCAGGCATCACACTTCCTTCTAGCAGACCTACATCTTGTGCATCCTTTTTAGGTCAGAGTTTGCACCTTCTTTATTAATCCAAATAAACGGGGAAAATGTATGAACTGCTAGTGCTGAAAATAAGCAATCTTATTTTATTATTGTATGTTATCTTTTATCATTTGCCATACAAACATTTTGGCTCAAAGTACAGCCATTCATCTGGTGTGTGTGAATAAATAGGAAAAGAAGGAATCTTGCAAAGAAAAAGGTACCACGAGGACGGTTAATTTATTTTAGAGTTCTTTTCCCATTTTATGAAGATTGTCTTATAGCTGAAATCTATAATTAACTCAGGATCTGCCCCCCTGGGAGTAGGCCTGGTGAAATGGATTTCTAAGAATGAGCTGCATCTATTAAAAAGTAATGTAGAATTGGAAGCCTCTTAAAGATCATTAGGAAGATAAGCCAGCCACTGAAAATGTTATTGCTATATTTTCTGGAAGAGCTTGTATAAGATAGAATGTATTTCAGTTTTAGTAATACATGCCCTTAGAATGAGTGGAAAAAGCCCAACCCAATTTCTTATTAGAAAGATATGGATGGATTTATTTACTAACTGCTGTTGTGCTAGCAAGCAAATTGCTGTCTCTCAGAGGTTTTGCTTCCTGATTAAAACTGAACATATATTTCAATTTTCCTTTTAATTTGGAAAATGCTTAGGAGAAAAAAAATAGGTCTGTTTATTCCTTCTAAATGACTAAAATCCTTCATAAGAACTTGAGTGTCAAATTATAAACATATGCAAGCATGCCCAAGAAGGGAAAGACATGGATAAATAGTGTGACCATACAAGCTACAATTACTCACTTCTATACTGTAATGCAGCTTCCTCAATAAACTGGAAGTGGAATTACAGTGTTGAATCTACACACTGGGCTAACCCCTGTCCACAGAACAAATTATAATAGGGTGGCATAGTATTTATAAATATATGTAGTATGCTACAGATATGAATTAATCACATTTTCCTAATCTCTAAAGATCTGCAGATGTTTCAGTTTGCAGTGTTTGCGAAACAATAGAAAAGTGTGCAATCTGAACAATTTAAGCAGGAATTGTGGCTCCCAAAAACTCAATATATGCAAACTACTGTTTCTAACCATATCATTCAAACCACAAAGCCCCACAGTATCTGACATATGTCTTTCACTGGAGGCTAGATATGCTTTGCTTTAATCTTTTCATAATATTTATTTTTGCATTGTGTTCCATAGTTGATACACTCTGGGTTCTTAAGCCAAGCAGAGTTGGGCATGGCTAGTATTTGGATGGGAGAACATTTAAAAATTTCAAGTCTCTCTAACAAAATCCCAGAGGGCAATTGCACATCTCCTCCACGCTGTTGTGAAGAAAAATGTACGTTGGTGCAACCAGATTTTAACAGATTCACAAGGGACCTTGCAGGTCATCTAGTCCAACCCCCTGCCCAAGCAGAAGACCCTACGGCTCTAGGCTCTACCTAGGATTGAACTCACAAACTCCTGATGGTGAGGTGAGAACTCCACCTCTAGGTCATAGAGTTCCCCTTGGAGGTAGATTGCTAATTCGGAGTGTTCTGTCTCTATCAGCAAGAGTCCTCTATGCTAAATAAAAAGAAACCAGCAAGTGCAATATAGCAAATAATGCAAGACAAGGAGATGGGGAGAAATGAGGAAAAAGGCATTCTCTTTTCAAATCTATTATTTCAGACACTGTCATTATCAAACCTCTCAGGAAACTTTCCTCCACAGAAAATTAATCATGCTATTCCCATATACACATTTAATGTTATGTCCACCCTTTAGTTTTTGCTTTCGGAAAGAATAACTTTCAACCTGATCTGAAGCCCAAAATAAAATTGCTATAATCAAGCAGGGAAAGATAAAGAGAATTGCTTCAAAAATATAAGGTTCCATTTGTGGGGGGAAAAGGGCTAATATAGATGCATCCATTGTAATATGTATGAACTGTCTTACAGGAAAGTAATGCAGTAAGGAACAAACACATTAGTTTTAAGGACACAAAAGTAGTCCTTCCTACTTTTTACCTTCGCAGCAACTAAATTATTCTGGTGGATGTCTCTGGATATAATTATTACAGTGTTTAACCACAGCCTTTTTGTATTACTGTAGATACCATGCTGCCTTTCAATTGGGACTCAGCAGTTCTTTTCCTGAGAAATGAATATGTTGAGGAATGTTATTTTAAAACAGTCTTATATTTTAAATCCAGGATAAGTAACAGCTGCTTATTAATTTCAATGGAAACTGGAGGCTATTTTTCCTGTTTTGACAAGTGATGCATTCTAGCAAATAATATCAAAAACACAAAATCTGGATTTTTACTTTTTTTTCATGGGAAAGGCAACTACCGTTTTACTTAGTTTGAACTAAGCGCTAATCATTCACCAAATCCATGTATATTTTAAATATTTATCCATGATAAAATAACAAGTACTTTCCCAGTAAACAGGCTTGATTTTAGCGGCCAGCAACACATTTTTGTAGGCAGTTAAGTCTCTACTGACGTATTTCCTCCCTTTCTGATTCTTTTTCCTTCACAGATAGCCCGCTCACTGGCCTACATAGAAGAAAACATGGATTGGCTCTCCGATTTATTAGTATTCTTATCAAATCTGGAAGAATTCCATATTGAGAGCTCCCTATTAAGCAACAGCCTTCTAAGCCATGGAAAAATACCCGAAGTATTTTCTTAGCATGAGTGGAGGGATTGGTGGCCTTCATATATTCATATTTATTTTGAAAACAGAATATTCTTATTTACCAACTTTAAACCATTTGGAATGCTTGAAGCTCTAGATTCAAATTTGTTCCATCAAACAACAGTAGCTAAATATTTTCCATCTTGCAATTACTATAATGAAATAGACAAATGGTTTGCAGGAGGTATGTTAGACCAAAACCAAATCTAACATGACAATCATTTATTATTCATCTCATTTACTTATAAAGGATATCGGGTACGTTAGCATATAAAGAGATCATGATGGAAAGACTGAATTTCCCCCTTTTCCATGTGTTAACTTTCCTCTCTCTATTTCTGCATTGCTTTCAATAGTGGATCCAATAACAGAGAAGAGACCCAAGTATAAGAAGGTTCGACTCAAGACCGAGAAATCATAGTTCTTAAGTCTAATGCATTCACTTACATTTTTACTTATGTTACATCACTTACATGAGGTGGGAGGGGAAAGGAAATATGAGTTTAATTAAGTTTCATACCCAATGCAAGCATCTTTTTTGGCCATGGAATACAACTTAAACATAAGAGTTTTGCACCCATAAAATGAAAGACTGTAAGGTTTTCTCTTTCAGCGAATAAAATTTGTACATTTGTGTGTTTGACAGCAGCAACATTTTTTAGCATGTATCTTTCTGCAAGAGAAAAAAAACCCATACAGATGCTTCCATTCAAAATTAAATGTTTAAGAAAAATATAATAATAATAAATTCAGAACAGTTTTTAAAAAATCCACTATATTTGATTTTACAGTGACTGTAGTACCAAAATCCACTGGATTGGAATCAGAGTCTTCGTAGCTTTTGCTCTTAAATTAAAAGTGGTGGAATCCAGATTTCCGCTTTCTAGGTTAGTAGACAAGGGAAAAAGGGGGGGAAAGGAGTCAATTATTCTTGGCAGATTATGAAATGCAAAGAGAAATCTGTTTGGTTGCATAAGGGGGATTCTACTATAACATGACAAGGTCTGTACACCTCTGAAGCCAGGCCTTTGCACATATATCACCACCTGTGTGAAGAAACCCAGACAGAAACAGGAGCTCCCAAAGGCACTTTTCCAAAAGGCAACTGGACTTCCTTGGGTTTTCCCTTAAAAACATTTTGCTTCTCATCCAAGAAACTTCTTCAGTTCTGAAGAAAAGAACTAAACTGACAGCTGAAGAAGCTCCTTGGATGAGAAGCAAAACGTTTTCAAGGGGAAAAAAAACAAGGAAGTCTTGGAAAAACACCTTTCGGTCAACCATGACCTGGATGATTGAAACTCTCCATAGACAGAATAGAATAGAATAACAGAGTTGGAAGAGACCTTGGAGGTCTTCTTGTCCAACCCCCTGCTTCAGACAAATGGTTATCCAACATCTTAAAAACTTCCAGTGTTTGAGCATTCACAACTTCCAAGGCACCCTCAGGTGCCTTGGAAAATAGTTTGACTCCCTCTTCTTTGTGGCAACCCCTGAGATATTAGAACACTACTATCATATCTCCCCTAGGCCTTCTTTTCATTAAACTATAGAAATAGGAGCTTTGAACGCTGTTCCTTATATTAAGGGAAAATCTCTTCCTACTAAGCGGCAGTTCAGCACATTCTCCATTAGTTCCAACAGAAGTTCTGTTCAAAATGAATATTGACTGGAGAAGAGCTCTGGCTTTAGTTGAACGTATTACAAAGTATATATAAATTGGCATGGGACTAGCATGGACTAATTTTGGAATTAAAATCATGGGTAAATTGTAAATTAATTAATAACATGGGTGAATTGTAAATGTAAATTGGAGTGTAAATGTAAATTGGAGCATGGACTCATTTTTGGAATTAACGACATAGGTTGAAATGAGGTACCGCCAACACTTCAAGAAAATATCTTGAATTAGACTACTCTGCATCTTGCTTTCAAGGATTTCTTCAAGCCAACAGATTCTCCTATAAACAGCCAGGTCTCTCTAATGCTAACTAATTCTCTGGGATTGATGCTCAAGTGGGAAATTGCAAGCTAGTCTGCAAGACAGATTGACAGAGACCAAAAAAGGTGAGTTTAAAAAAAATCCCTGGTAGGTTATACATCTCACAAGACAAAGACCAATATACCTAGAGCAGTCATGTCCAGTCCATGGTGAAGTACAATGGCATCGGTTTGGTCGTATACATTTCCCACCATTTAAGCATGGAGAGTGGCAAACAGCTGCATTGGAAGATCATAGAGAGGCATTACCACTTAGCGCAATTAAGATATGCTCCAACATTTGGGGTCACATTTTTTACTATTTATATAAATAGTACCTAGAATTACTGAAATAGCATAGCTGTTTGTGTTCACCTAATGAGTCAAAATAGAAAAAGGTACTTCTAGATACTGTATAGTACACAAGGTATTTAAGCAATTCATTTGAAAGAAAGCATACAAGATGAACAGAGTACAGGTAAGTTTTCATATGCAAATCGAGCTTGAAGAAGATGAAGGTTAAGAAAAAAATAGAAAAATATGTCATACTATCTTTACTGAATAAAATTATCTTTAAAGAACCGAACTTAGCTATGTATTTTTTAACGATTTTAATTCTTCTTAACTTTCCATTTTAAAATCCCTTGTATTTGCCTTTCAAATATCTCAGAGAAGCAATATGGAAATATGTATATCCCTTCAAATATGAATGCAAAATAAATATTGTGGGTACACATGGAAATTTTATTATTTGGCTTTAGAAATAGAAAAAGTTACATATGAAGTAAAATGATGTCTACATGATAGCAGGGTACTATTAAGTGCCTTTTTTGGGTTCAACTAGTTATTTCTAAATAGGTCCTGATTGTAAAATGTATATTGCTTGGCCTGTTTGGCTAGGGAGATGTTCCTGTGAGTGATTTGTGGTTTGTGAAAATAATCACATTTTGTACCAGAGAGCTTATTAAGAGAAAGGTTTCAAACTTTCTCCTAAATCACTGATTTCAAAGAATGGTCTGCCTTAAAACATGTAAGGCTTGAAAACCAAGCAATGTATTGTTGTATCATAATCATTTCGTCCAAACCAGGTGTGAAATGCTACTGGTTTGGATGGTTCACCCTAATCGGTAGTAAAAAAAATGCTACCGGTTTGGGCGAACCAGTAGTTCCGATGATCAGTTGTGTGACAATCAGCTGTGCGCACGATTTATATTCGCAGGAAATCCTGCTTTCTAGCGAATCTAAATCACGCTTCACAGCTGTTACCCCCGTTCTACTTATCTTTTCAGATTCAGAAAAGGTTTCTTAATCCTCCTCTTTAAGCACTGCGTGGTAGCACCTGCGGTGTGCATGCACATGAAGTGCTTGTTTAGTGCACATGCGTGCAAAGGAAACTGGTAGCGAAGGGAACCAGTAGCAGACTTCACAACATTTCACCCCAGCTCCAAACTTCCAAATAATATGAAGGTAGCAAAGACATGCATTTCCAGATAAGACATGTAAAGATATATAGGCAGTCCTCATTCAGAGACCACAATTGAGACCACAATTTTGGACCAGTAATTTAAGACCTTTGGAGGCTTGTCAATCAAAGAAAAGGTGAAATAAGATCAAAAGCACAGTTATAATTTCACTTAGCGGCCATTCACAAGTGAATGGCCTTAAATTGAGGAATAAATTTTGACATTGTTGTAACTGCAAATATCACTAAATGAAGACTATTTGTACTGACTGGTTCTGCTTACTGATTTTTTTTTCCAGAACTCATTTGGTTAAGCTGCATTTACGCTTTGTATTAAAGTGCTATTGGGAGGTTGCGGGAAATTCTGAATTAAAAGTGCTTACCTTGATGGCAGCGTGAGCCAGTCCATCCAGTTGGGCAATCACATTGGTAAGGGGCCACACATCGACCTCCATTCAGACAATGCAGGATGCAGATGGCTGAAGGAAAAAAAAAGGGAGTGAGAGTGGAAAGAAGAAGAAAGGTTTCTTTCAAATAAACAACACTGGTTCTATTTTTCATGAAACTAGAACAATTATCTCCCTCCCCATCACTTTCCAAAGACTTATCCATGTTGGTCTTCATTAATAATATCACAAAGAGCCTCCTAGCATCCTAAAATTTGACACATTTATTATCACACATAATCATTCAGAGCATTTACTGTAATCTTCCCTGTATCCTCATTCTAAGTATATAAAACATTCCCAATTTGCAGTTCAAACAGACTGATTTCTTCAAACTTGTATAATCTGTCTTCTAATTATTAAGGAGTGACTATTAGTGTGCCACAAATCTTCTTAATTTCATAAAATTCTTGTTATTTTTAATCAGTCCAGAATAGATTTTAGGCACAAGTGGCACAAAAGAAAAAAGAAATTAAGAAAAAAAGGCTTTTTTGCTTCGGTCAGTGAAGTATTCATTTAAAAAATTACTCACAGAAACTCAGTATTCAAAGCATAAATCTTCACATTTTTATTATTAGAATAATGCCCTGATTTCTGTTTGTTAACAATGTATTTCTTCTCCATTCTATTTTTAAAGTAACACCCTTCAAAATGGAACTCAAAATACATCCTGATTCTGTAAATGATAAATTAGAGGTTTTTGTGTGGGTGAGAAAGAAAGTAGAGCCTGGGTATAATAGATACTAAGTTTATAAATAAATCTTCAGTTTTCTATACCACAATTACTACTTTCATAAACATTTCAATCAAGTTGTACAACTTTTCAAATTACTCATCAATATGCTGCCACTTTGGAACATACAAGATTTTAAACCAAGATGTTCCTGACCACACTGATTAGAAAGCAGTGTGCTTTAAAATTTGTATGATCTAGATCTAATTAACATGTATAATGTGAATTTCAAGTTAAGTCTATCAATACCGTGTTTCCCCGAAAATAAGACAGGGTCTTATTTTCTTTTGACCCCCAAAATAAGCACTTGGCCTTATTTTCAGGGAAGTCTTATTATTTTTGGGTGCAGGAGGCAGCGAGTGTGGTCACCTCATGGCTGCTGCTGTGTTGCAATATTTTTGGGGAGGGCTTATTTTAGGGGAGGGCTTATTTTAGTGCATGCGCTCAAAAGCCTGATTAGGCTTATTATCTCGGGAGGTCTTATTTTCAGGGAAACAGGGTATAAAGAATGTTTTCCTTAAAGTTCATTTTCCTTCTTCTAATGGATTCTACCAGTGAGATGTTTCATTATTCTGGATAAAAGACAATATGACATACTGCATTTCTAATATATGACTAACAGAACCGTTAAAAATAAAAATAAAAATAAATAACAATGCGGAACATGTCATCTTCCTTTGTCTTTGTAGCTGAAATTCTTGGTGCATGCTAGCAGGTTTCCCTGTGAAGTATAAATTCAGGCTTACATTTTTCAACCCCTTTACATTTTGTGTATAATCAGTTCAGCTGGCTTTAAAAATACTAGCAAATGAGAATAACATGGAGCAGATGCTCTTTATGTTTTTATGCTACAGTCTATTTCAGTTGAACGTGGTCATAGCAGGAGGTGGAAGAATGGTTTTGACTGTATGTTTTGGACCACCATATTGCATACAATCTCCAAATCAAATTTCTGATGACCACAAACAATGGTAAAGAGGTCAGAATTGAAAAAGCTTCTTGGATCAGAAGTGAAATGTCTTCAAGGGAAAAAAAGGATTGGCTTTATTTCACTTGGATCTTGGACTTAAAAGGTCCCCAAATTAAAAATTCTTCAGAGTCAAGTTTGATTTTTGGTTATTACATGCAATATTTGTAGCCAAAATAGGGAAGAGATTTGCCTTAGCTTCTTCTGTTTGTTTTTACCAAGCTACTGTAATCTAGTTTAAAGCTGTAAGGTTTCTTCAGATGTTCTCAAACAGACCCGTATTATTCCTTTTCTTAAACAAAATTCCTGATTAAAATAGTGAAGCACAAGTTTTGGGGGTTATGAATCCCTGTTCAGGAGTTCCTACTCACGCAAGAGGAGCTTGTCCAAAACGAAACAATTCTACTCAAGATTTAAAATACAGTGATACACAACCAAGACATATTGCCCTAAGCCTGTTGAGAAAGGATAATTTCCACACCATTTATTTTAATACATGGAAGATAGATGATCTATGACAAGCAATAATGAGACAAAGGGGGATGGAACACCTGATGTATCTTTTTCTATTATTTATCTTTCCTCACTAAATAGCATGAAAAGTGAGCAGCTGATTAAGGCAGGAAACTTACAAAATAGTAGATAATAATTACTGATTCTTTCTTGAGATTATTGACATTCCAATCACAAGGACATTTATAAGTACAAGTCTTAAAAGAATCTCATCATATACAAACTAAGCCGAATCAACCTTCTATTGGTCTTAATGACCAAAATAACTTTTATTGAATAATTTGCTACACCACTAGCATGTCATCTATTTATTTTAAAAGGAAAACTGGGGTAGAGAATCCCAAACATGTAGAAAAAAACATTCCTCAGCCTAGTATGTCAGAATTATAAGAAGATGCAAAAGTCTTACTCTGGATTGCTCAGGAGAACAATAATTTTTTCTTTTTTTTTTAATAATGAAAGTAAATATAATATTTTTAAATGAGGGATACGTACGCTCTTCACAGAGGCGTCCCATCCAACCCTCAAGACAGGAACAAACATTTGGCCTCTCACAAACACCCCCATTCTGACATGGGAACCGGCAAACAGCTAGACAGAGCAACAAAATCGAGTTAGAACAGGAAATTATAAAGCAAAAGTTATTCATCGGAAAAATAAACACTAGTAAGCTGATAAGGAAAGAAAGCACACAAACATTTATTGATTATAAGGAAAGCATCTGGTATAGTATTTTAGAATTACTAGGCAAAAATCCCTTGATTAAAATCACTTCAGCTATGTGATTATGTAGTGTCAAACTAGGTTGTCTTCAGAAGGCAGATTTCCCTTTTTATATTTATGAGGTTTAATTTTCTTTTTAAAAAATTGTCTATATCAGGGGTGTCAAACTCACGCTGTCATATTGTGGTCACGTGACCTATCACTACTTCTCCTTCGCTAAACTGGGGGTGGGCACAGCCAGCACGTGATGCATCCGGCCCACCGGCCGGATGTTTGACACCCCTGGTCTATATGATTCTGGAAGTGGGAATCCAAGGAATCGCCTGCCCCTTACCCTTCTGCCAAAATATCCATATCCACAATAGCAATATTTCAGGTAATGAATCTGCACCTGTAACCCTTTGCAGGCATCCCTGCATCCATCCTCTGCTGCCCACAAGCTCTTTTCTGCCAGCTGGTAGGTGCCTGGGCTCCACGTTAAGCTACCTCACGTAGCCAAGGAGGCAATTGTTTATTGTGTGTAGTATCTAATTGTGGATCCACTAGGCAAATTCTAAAATAGGATGAACAGAAGCCTGAATCTGGTACACGTATTACTGAGAAACAGTTCAGGATTACAAGGCTTGAAAACAAAATTTATGCTTATAATTATATAATACTCTTTAATGATATATCTGTAATTGGTTGAGAGCATATCCTCAAACCCAGGACATCTGCTAATATTGCTCATACTAAAGATTAACATGATCTGCTTTCATGCTGCCTCTGATGTAGGCCCTTCAAAGCAAAATGCTGGAAGTCTTTTGTTAGTCAATAAGCCTCCATTATTTATAACACACTTTTAAAAATGAGTAAGGAGAAGTCCATTATGACATCAATCAGGAAAATATAGGCCATTTCTGCTACTTCTGCTTTTTTCTGTCACCTGCTTTGAGGCAGAAAGATGAGAACAAATACTATACAATATAAATAGTTATTATTTAAATATAATCTTATTTTTCCCAATAGGTGGTGTTCGCTAGTGATAAATAATCCATAAGACACTGTACAAATAAAAGTATTGTAACAATATAAAGACTTCAAATTTATATTGCTGTTCCCATTGTGTAATCCTATACCATTTGGGAATAGATTAATAACATATTCAATATTTGGAACTAAGTCCTATAGATTTTAAATTCAATGGAACTTTTTTCATCCAAGAAGAAATTGTAGAAATTGTGGACAGTGGCATGCACAGCACACCAAGATGACGTGTGAAATACATATAGTAATACTGTTACGCAAATACTATTATTATTTATATCCTAACATGTCATGTATGTTTATCATGGTACTTGTAGGACATTACAGCATTAGCATGTTCTGCCATTTGGGACACCCCCCCCCCCCCCCGTTATTTTGCCACAAACTGTTTGGTCTACCAACTTGAAATCTACCCATGTTCTGAAAACAACAAGTAAGAATATTTCTTTTTTCTGTAATAGAACTGAAATTTGCATGTCGTGGGTGCTAAATATGGACTATACCTACTTCCCAAATTGCTTAGAACAGTTTTGGACCTCATGTGGTCAGTTTTTCTCTACTATTCATTAAGGCAACCCAGAGTTGCCTTTTGAGGCTTTTGGGAAAAAGATGATGTTATTTTAAGAGTCACATTCAGAGTGGACTTCTTAAAGCAGCAGAATCTTTTTTAAGCTCATACATACTACCTGAAAAAGTAATTATGTTGTAAAGAAAACAGAGAAATGCTGGCCTCGTGGAGTGTTTGAAGCACTTCCTCTGAAACATCTTTGAGATGTGCACAGTGTTAATAAGTATAGAATGTTTCTGGCAAGTCCAATTCCTTTTGCCCTATAAGAATTATATCATTCTGTGTGGGTGAGAAGAAAAAAGAAGGTCATGTAACCCCTGCAGGCAGTCAAGAGTTATGGGGTAGAAAAACAACTGCTGAAAGACAAGCAGTGATTGACAGGCTCCCCTTTGAGGTCAGAAAAGGCACCTGCAAACAAACTGCTTACTTTCTGGCTGAAAGAAATTGGGAAGGGCCAATTGGGAAAGGATGAAGAGAAGGGAATGACTGGACTCAGCTAGCTAGTCTGCTAAATTCCTGGTTGCTGGTTCTGTTTATTGCACCAAAGACAATTGTGAATTTTGTAGTATATTAAAGTCTAAAACATTTCGGTGTAAAAAATTATAAGCCTAAATGTATCTTATGAAGGTCCAGTTCATAAAATTCATACTACAATGCATTTATTAGTCTTTAAGAGTACTGCAAATTTCTTTTTAACTTGTCTCTTTAATCTGCTAAAATGAATGTTGCCTCTCTTTGCCCTGAATGTATAACCCCTCAGGTGTAGAAGTAGAATATACAGCACAATATTCATAAACCAACCAATATTCAAAACAGGAAGCAAAGGAAAGGTAGATTTAGAAAACAGTGTTCCATTTAGAAAAAAGGCTCCTAAATGCAAAACATTTGTGGCAACAAGAAATAGGGGTACTATGGCAGTTCCCCAAAATGTCCTAATATAAAATATAAATATATAATATATATTATATAATATATTGTCAGATGTTTCAAACTTTTTATGTATTATAAGCTTTATTTTATATTATATTATAAGCTCTTCCTTATAATGTCTACCTGAAGTCTGCAAGTGAGATTCAATCTTGCTGTATGTTGTTACTCCCTACTAATTATAGAAAGCAGAAGTGGAACAATATACTAGCACAACAGTGTCACATCAAATTGGGGGTTGTGCTTAATGTGATGTTGGTAAATAGAGTTTTAATCCAGAGCTCACATTTAATCTGCCTGCCTATTTCTTCTTTTTTCTTCCTTCCTTTTTTCTTTTATCTCCTTCCTTCCTTCTTCCTTTCTTCTTTTTTGTTCCTATCTTCTGTCCTTCCTTTTTCTTTACTTTTCTTTTCCTTCCTTCCTTCCTTCCTTCCTTCCTTCCTTCCTTCCTTCCTTCCTTCCTTCCTCAATTCTTTCTCTTTTTCTCTCATCCAGTTATTCAGGACATCAAAAAATGCATAGTGTTATGTGTTGTTTATTTCACACTGAATGCCAATTTTGGCAAATTTCTGGAAAATGGTCTTTGAAGGATACCATTAGCCCCATAGCTCTTATATCAGAGGTGGTATTCAGCAGGTTCTGACCAGTTCTGGTAGCGGAAATTTTGCGCAGTTCAGAGAACTGGAAAATACCACCTCTGAATGGCCCCACTCCCATCTATTCTCTGCCTACCGAGTTCCAGCTAATCGGGAGGGAATGGAGACTTTACAGTATCCTTCCCCTGCCATGCCCACCAAGCCACGCCCATAGAACTGGTAGTAAAAAAATTTGGATGCTACTACTGTCTTGTATGGAACACTGCCTTTACATAGTTGTTGTTGAAACACTAATTTACCTTTGCAAGCTGGGGTTCCCGCCCAGGTTCCGTTTTCTAAGCAGACACTTCGAAGGGAGCCCTCTAGCATGTATCCACTGTAGCATGAGTAGGTCACCATATCTCCATATTGATAAAATGTTCCACGTACCAAAGCATGTTCTACATGAGCAGGTGGCCCACAAGAGATCCCTTAATAGAAATGGCAACAAAGAATTTGTAATGGTAAGCCGCCTTAACAACCCGACATAGTGCGCAAGACATCACAGATAACAAATCACTGCAAAACTGAACCGTGGCAGTCTTTCTGTCTTCCAGATAGCTGCAGATAGACTCCAACATCTAGATTTGTGAGCACGGCTATCTGTAATCTTCTGTAATCAGCTGGTATATTGGAGCAAGGGAAGATTTTGTTATCTCCTTAAATATATACCCTTCACCTCCAAGAAAGGGAGTGTAGATAAAGAAACCTACAATCAGGAAAAAGGAGGAGCAGCTGTATTTCTACCTTACATTGCTTTGTGCCAAGAATTTGTGAGGAAAGATTATAGCAGCAGCAATGCCCTCTGATTTGTCTGAACATTTTTAGCTGAAGGATTGGCGTCTTGTCCTCAGGGATTTTGTCTTGTCAGCCTAAAGGCTGTCCATTTTACGGCATCTTCAACTGATGGCTGTTCAGCCTTTGCTTGAATTTATTTAGCAACTCAGTACCTTTTCATGTATGACAGTTGCATTTGAGTATGTCTGAATGAATATATGTCCACTTACAAAATCTCTTATTTCTTGGTTTGATTCTGTAGCTTTCCTGAAGAGTCAGATGACACAAAAAACGATTTTAAAGAAAGAAACCAAAATGAAAGCCATTTTTCATTAGCTACTTACTCTCACATTTAGCTTTGGTTGGAGTCCAGACCTCATCAGGATTACAGCTAATCACAGATTGTCCCTGAAGCTGATAGCCTTCTCTGCATTTGATAAACACCTCTTGCCCAACATAAAAAGTTGTTTCTGAGAGAATGGCATTTTCTGGGATTATAATAGGTACAGGGCACGGATTTGCTGCATAAAGCATAGAAAGAGGGGAAAAGAGATTTTGAAGGATTACTGAAGTATTTGTATTTGTGTTTATTAGTTTGTCAAACATGTACAAGATAGCAGGTATAAATGTAAACATGGATATGAATGAAAGAAATGAGTACAAATAAATGGGGACAGTAGGACAGGGACGGTAGGCACGCTGGTGCGCTTATGCACGCCCCCTTTACGGACCTCTTAGGAATGGGGTGAGGTCCACAGTAGACAGTTTAACGTTGAAGCTCTGAGGGTTAAAGAATGTAACAACACTTCACATGAAGTGTTTAATACCACTTTATAATGCCTTGGTAAGGCCACATTTGGAATACTGCATTCAGTTTTGGTCACCATGATGTAGAAAAGATGTAGAGACTCTAGAAAGAGTGCAGAGAAGAGCAACAAAGAGGATTAGGGGACTGGAGACTAAAACATATAAAGAACGGTTGCAGGAACTGGGTATGTCTAGTTTAATGAAAAGAAGGACTAGGGAAGACATGATAGCAGTGTTCCATTATCTCAGGGGTTGCCACAAAGAAGAGGGAGTCAAATTATTTTCCAAGGCACCTGAGGGTAGAACAAGAAGCAATGGGTGGAAACTAATCAAGGAGAGAAGCAACTTAGAACTGAGGAGAAATTTCCTGACAGTTAGAACAATTAATCAGTGGAACAGCTTGCCTCCAGAAGTTGTGAATGTCCCAACACTGGAAGTCTTTAAGAAGATGTTGGATAGCCATTTGTCTGAAATGGTATAGGGTTTCCTGCCTAGGCAGGGGGTTGGACTAGAAGACCTCCAAGGTCCCTTCCAACTCTGCTATTGTATTATATATCTTGACTGCCCTTATTTACTTACAAATTTCCATTCTTTCCCTTGGTTCTGGGAAATTTACTTATTATTCATTGTATATAATTTCCCCCCTGCCTTTCCTTATCAGAACAAAATAAGACTGTAAACTTCCAACAGATATTACCAGAGAGGAAAAAAAAATATTTGGCCTCTTTATTGTTTTTCTACTGAAGATTCCTTCTGTTGCTTTTTAATCATGTGATGGAAAATATAGGAAAACATGGCCCTTTTAATGTTTCTAGAGAAAGTGGCTTGAAGGGGAACACAATTTTTGCAAGAAAAAGATGAAGGAAAAACCTTGAGATAATCCTGTCTGGAATTCTGCTGTTAATTATTAAGAGGTGTGAATTAAAGGTTTTCTGCAGCTTCCACCAATGAGGGATTGCACATGGATGCACCTTTTACTGTTTTATTATTCTGCTTGGTGGGAGTAGGGCAGGAAACAGTGCAAGACTGTCCCTTCATTCCAGTCATAGCCAATGCAGCCATTACCTTACAGGCAGTACTAGCCAAGAATGGACATCACGGCCAATGACATCTTCCTGCTTCGCCCTGTATCCCTCCTCCAAACAAAAACTTTAATTAAAAGCAATTAAAACTTTGTTTTTAGAAAGTTGCAAATGGATTAAGCTTCCTGATAAATTTGAAAAAAGATTCTGGAATTGATTGCAAAGAATCCTTCCTGTGGTAAAATGCTTTTGTTTGAATTCTTTTCTAAAACACACAATAACACAAGACTACAAAATTGGACCTTAGAAAAAATTCTAAGGAAATAAAAATTACAACTAAAGAAGAACATTCAAACTTGACTCATTAATAAAGAATGAAGCAAAATATTTTAACATTGGAATAATTTTTTGAACAATGGTCCCAGAGTTAGTTTAAAGAGTTTGTACCTATATAGAAAAACTGTGTAAAAGATGCTATGGAAGAAGAACAAGTTTTAACTGACATAAATGAGACTGATCTGAAAGTGGATTTAAAAATGACAGGCTATAATAATGACACAGAGACTGATGTTACACTGGACATACAAAAGAAATGGAATGATCTCTTAATTAAAAGGGATATACAAATAACACACCAAGAGAGTGACCTGGATGCATTTTAATATTGTGGTTAGACAAGAGGTTTATTAAAGCTTTGAAGATTTTTGTGAGAGGGAACAAAGAAAAATGGGAAAAAATTCAATTCTAGAAAATTATTTGATATGTCTAAAGATCAATTGTTAGAAGTAAAAGGAAGGAATATAAACTTGTTTTGCTTGATCAAGGTTAAAACAGATATGATATTATTTCTGCTAACACTTTATGGAATTTTGCTGACATCAGGATTACAATGATGAGGCTTTATGGATTTGTTAATATATAAGATATGAGATGTGGGAAAAGGAGATCATTGGCTATATTTTAAGAGAAGGTGATAAGTTAGTAAAATTGTTTATGATGAAGGGGGAAGTCATTTATATATTTTTCCCTTTTTCTTTGCTATATTCTTATTTCTTTTCTTTCCAGAAGTTATTAAAATGAGACTTTTCTGAAGAACATATGGGGATAATCTAGGGTGATGGCATTTGCAGATTCTTACTGCTCTATACTTACTGGATTTTTAAACACTATTGTTGACCACTAAGAATCTTTGAAAATTATGGCTACATACAAATTAAGCCAATTCATCAACTGGAAGAGGGATTCCATAAATGGGATAAAAGCACTGAAAAGCTCTCAATAGATGTATTACTTGTCTTACATAAGGCAGCAGGCAGCAGAAAACCTCCGAAGATAATCAAACATAAAGGCAAGTTGACATTTTTTTCAAATACTTAGAGACTGTAAACTGTTTAGGACTTGATATTTAATTCCAGCAATTCGAATGGTATTTGAACACAGAGAAGAATGTCTGAGGTCCCTCCCCCCTTGTATCAGTGAGATTATGTTCCCTCTTGTTCTAATTGAAAAAAAAAAGTAGTTTAAATTTTTACTCAGATCTTTTAAATGATTATTTTAAATATTTTTTTAAAATGCTGTTGGTTTGCCTTATGGATGTTTATATGCCACCAAGGTCACAAATGTGATTAGATTCATGCACCCACATACCTGAGGTTTCTGAACAAACCTCAAAAGCTCAATTTTTGATCAGAAATATTAGGTAAAAATTATTTCCATTTCTTCCTCTAATACTGTTTTCAAATGTTGAAATGTCATATGTGTCTTACAGGAAAAAGAATTAGATACACCATGGCTTGCTTGGCTGTACAATCTGACTCTGTATCTTTGCTGCCACCTTGAGGTCAATTAAGACATTTATAGCAAATGTTGTTATACAACAATTACTTCATCTTTCTCAAAAGTGAAATAAATATTTTAGAAATATGGTTTAAAATTCTAAATATGTTGGATGCAGAGAAACAGATGTACACTATAGATAATTATCCTATGGCCAGTCAGTCTTCTACAGAAATAGAAATGATAATTCCTTTATAAGATATAGTCTTCTGAAGAATTGATAGTTATAATACAGCTTCTGCTGTGAGTCTTGGTGACTGAGGACATCTCCTTGAACAAGCAGAGATGATAACTGCTGGGCCTGATGAGTAGACCGATCCTTAGATACTCTCTGAAGGAGAACAGAATGGGAAATCTCCTATAATTGCCCTGAATGGCACTTTCTCTTTTATGGCAGGGGTGTCAAACTGGAGGCCTGCGGGCTGGATATGTCACACACAGGACACGCCCAGCCCAGCTCCACAAAGGGGAAAAACGTTGCAATATGTCATGTGATGGCAACGTGACGCTGCGACTTTGACAACCGTATTTTATGATCTTCTATGGGATTGAGCACCAGGAGCTGAAGGAGTTGACATTATCGTTTCTAGAGCACTGGAGTCTTTAATAAGGATGTGAGGCCAGTCAAACTCATTTTTTAATCACATTTGGAAATGTTCAATTTAATCAGTTTATGGATATTAGAGACCTTTAAACAGTGAGCTTAGTATGACACTTGGTGAGTTTTACCTTCCTCTTGGGGTTTAAGAAGTTTTAAACAAAGGCATAATAATTTAAAATAATATATAATTGGCAGAAATAAAAAATAATAATTTTATCACAATAACAGAGTTGGAAGGAACCTTTTACGTTGTCTAGTCCAGTGGTCCCCAACTTTCTGGTTGCATGGACCAGTGGTGGTGGTGCATGGTGGGCTTGGGGGCAGTGGGGGAGGCAGTGGGTTTGTGTGCTCAACCTAATCCTGCGCAGGTGCAAATGAAGCTTCGTGCACTCGCCCACTGCTTGTACAGCCCAGGTCCCAATGGGCTGCAATGGGCCATGGCTTGAAGTTGGAGATCTCTGCTCTAGTTCAACACCCCCCCCCCCATAGCAGGAAACTGTATATCATTTCAGACAAATGACTGTCCAATCTCTTCTTTAAAAACTCCACTGGAGGAGTACCACTTCAAGTCATTCCAATTAATAAACATTAATTATTCTGTTAGGAAATTTCTTCTTAGTTCTAGGATGGTTTTCTCCTTGATTAGTTTCCATCCCTTGCTGGAAACTAATCAAGAAGAGAACCAAGATAGGATTTTGATTTAGGACAGTTTTAAATGGATTGGAAAACCAAAGGGATTTGGAATATTGATTATTTTTTCTCTAAGGTATGAATCTAAGATTTGAAAAAATACATAATTAAATAACATACTTGGGTGGCAAATGAGTGAAATGAATTAAATCCATAGAACTGTGGTTTGATGAAGGTTGCAAATGGACACTAGAGGGAGCTAAACTACAAGGCAGAAAAGAGTTAAAAATGGCTAAGCCAGCAATAACTTTTTCTTATCTTAAAATAGTTGTCGATAACTGGACTGAGACATTAATAAATTATATTTCAGGAAGGATACAGATAAAAGTTTAAATCGATAACTTTTAGAAGATTATGAGAAAAAAAACTTACAATCTTTTATTAGAACATAACAGAGTTTGGAAGCGTGGAAGAGAACAATACTGAGATTACCAAAATGGGAATACAAAAGACAAATCAAAGTCATGTGATGCTCCTTTGCTGTTTTAACTCAAGGGCTACCTGTATAATTATTAAAAACTTCAATACAAAAGGAATAATGGTTATAATGTAATATATATTCCAGAAGCAACTTTCTCGACTTGTTAGATTCAAACAGATCTAGCTCATGAATTTGAACATTTTGGAGAAAAATAATATCCAGAGCTCAGTTTTTTGGATGTTTTAAAGTAAAGACTACTGTCTATTATTAAAAGGGAACATACGTTTGCATGAAGGTGTTGGGTGGCTCCATATTCCAGCTTCTGTGCATTCTGCAATCTGTTCGCCTTCCAAACTATAACCCCTATTGCAGTAATACGCAGTTCTGCTGCCAACTGTATTATTTTCAGAGACAACGTTTCCATTCTCAATCAAATCTGGATCTTCACATCTGGTTTCTAAAAAGTGGGGTATGATAGTTAGGATACCTCTTCTCCTTTCAATCACTAACAATACAGGTAGTCCAGTAGTGGGTTCTGGCAGGCACTATTGCTGGTTCGCTCATGTGCGCGTCGTGCGCGCATGTGCAGTGCAATGAAAATTGTCCTGCGCATGCGCCACCAGGAAAACCGGTTCAGGGGTGTGGCAGGCCTGGGTCGCTGCTGGTTCCAGTGACCCAGGCCGCCAAAGCACTATGGGTTGAGCCGAACTAGTCCGAACCCATCACTGAGGTAGTCCTTGATTTATAACAGTTCGTTTAGTTACCATTCGAAGTTACAAAGGCAGTAAAAAAAATGAATTATGACCATTTCTCGCACTTCCCATTGTTGCAGAATCCCCATGGTCACGTGATCAAAATTCAGTGCTTGGCAACTGACTCATATTTATAACGGTTGCAGAGTCCCAGGGTCATGTGGATCACCTTTTGCGATTTTCTGACGAGCAAAGTCAATGGGGAAGCCAGATTCACTTAACAACCTGGTCATTAACTTAACAATGGCAGTGATAAATAACAACTGTGGCAAGAAAGGTTGTAAAATGGGGCAAAATTTACTTAACTCACTTAGCAAGGGAATGGTGGTAAGTTGAGGACTACCTGCAATCAGAGAATCTTCTGGATGAATTTTCATTGTCTAAAAAGGATTTAAAGACCTACAACTACTTTTGAAGCTGAATTCTGGGGCATTACTACACATACCTTGGAGTTGGAGTAAGAGGTGGTGTATTAAATTACCAAATTGGCTTGGAATAGATTCCAGCCACAACAAATCTAGAAGAACTACAAGCCCCAAACAAAAACCCATAGTCACCTTCACATGTTGGAAGGGGTTGACTCCAGGATCCATTGGCCAAGCAGGTGATGTTCTCCAGTCCACGTAAGTGATACCCGAAATTGCATACAAAATATATATTACTTCTGTACATATTTTCTGTGGCTATGGAAAATGCATTTTGTACTGTTGGAGGGGCTTCACATCTTATGCCTAAAAAAAGAAAAAAAGAATCTTTACTTCTGTAATTTATTACTTATTCTGATTCCTCTTTGGCTGTATGCTCAAGACATGAGTTTTTTTGCCAATGTGCTTGGATTGTAGCTCATTCACATATATTGGAGCTAATGGCGTCCACTTCTTGTTAACATGACAGATCCTTTAAGTTGACCCCTGTAACTCATATCCCTGATTACAACTGTAGAGAACTTCATCTCCAAGTAAAAAGTCTTTGCCAAAAACAGATCCATTATCTATTGGTTTGGGGGCAACCACTGGATATTTCTGAAGCTGAACACATACTGTATTTTTCAGAGTATAAGATGCATCTTTTTGCCTCAAAAGAGGCTGAAAATTGGGTGTGTCTTATACACTGAATGCAGCATTTTTTGCCTCCCGAAGCCCTGCCCCCTCACCAAAATGGCCATGCAGAGCCTTATGGAGGCTTTCAGAGAGCTCCTGGGGGCTGGGGAGGGCCGAAATGAGCAAAAACGTGCCGTTTTTTGCTTCCCTAGGAGCACTCTATAAGCCTCCATAAGGCTGTGCATGCAATTTTCTTGACAAAAAATGGACCCATTTTTGCTTGTTTTTGGCTCCCCCCCAGGAGCACTCTGCAAGCCCCCCCCCCCAAGACTATTCATGCCTTTAAAAAAAAAAAGGGCCTGTTTTGTGAAAAACGGCCAGTTTTGGGAGGTTTTCAGAGTGCAAAAACTTTTTTCCCCCTTTCGGAAAGCTCTTTAACTGATTGATAAGAATTAGATTGATCAAGTGCTGTGCCAGCAGAAACAAAGTCTTAGGTGCTGCAGATTGTCAGGGATTTCCTTCTCCAGCACATGGATAAATACACCTGGAAACATCTACCTCCCTCCCTCCCTACTCTCCCTCCCTCCCTACTGTATTTCTTTCTTTCTTTCTTTCTTTCTTTCTTTCTTTCTTTCTTTCTTCTTTCTTTCTCTCTCACCTACCTACTCTCTCTCCCTACCTACCTACTGTATTTCTCTCTCCCACACTCTACCTATGTACCTACCTACCTACTCTCTCTCCCTATCTACTGTATTTTTCTCTCTCTCTATTTCTCTATCCCTCTCCCTGCCTACCTACTCTCTCTCCCTACCTTCTCTCTCTCCCCCTTTATCTACCTAACTATCTAACTACTCTCTCTCCCTACCTACTCTCTCTCTCTCCCCACCTACCCTTTTTTTTAAAATTGCCTCTTCAAAACCATGGTGCGTCTTATACTCCGAAAAATACGGTAGATTATTTTGCTGGCGAGAGTGGGATTGTGACAGATTCATCTGAAAGGGTTTTGCAGATGTCTACAGATAGTCCTGGCTTAACGAACGCATTTGCGAACCACACTCCATTGCTAAGTGCTGCAGTTATTAAGTGAGATACTACGTGAGTGCGATGAACTCACAATGTCGCTTCCCACTCACTGCCATTTTCTCCATTGATTCTACTAATTGGAAGCTAGTTATCATCATCATTGTCTCCTTTTATTGACCCCATAACCCCTTGTGGGGTGGAGTCTGGGCAACTGAATGGAGCTGAGTGTTTACTGGCCGGATGCCCTTCCTGTTATCAAAGCGGAGTTTTTTCCAGCAGATACATTCTCATTGTGCCCAGAGAGAGAAATAACTGCCTGTACCTGGGATCGAACTCACAGCCTCCTGATTGTGAGGCGAGAGATCCACCTCTAGGCCACCACATTACTTAATTGGAAGCTAGTTTATAAAGCCTGCAAATTGCAATCATTTGAGTGCAGGTCATGGTGATCATCATAAATAGATAATGGTTGTGAAGTGCACTAATCTCAATCAAATTTGTTGATGCTATTGTAAATTTGAATTACTAAACAAGGTAGTAAGTGAGGACTACCTGTAATTACTAAAATCATAAGCAATCTATACATTGGATTCAATAGGGGACAGTATAGTAGAACTCTTTCCAAATGTACGTCCTAGTTCAATAGGACCGATTGGTGCTATTTTTTGCTTTTCTAGTGGCGCAGTGGTTAGAATGCAATATTGCAGGCAAACTCTGCCCACAGTCTGGAGCAGCTCAAGGTTGACATAGCCTTCTATCCTTCTGAGGCTGATAAAACGAGGACCCAAGTTGTTGGGGCAATATACTAACTCTGTAAACTGCTTAGAGAGGGCCACACAGCACTACAAAATGGTATATCACAGGCAAAAACTTTGCCACTTCTATTTGCAAGTCTTTGTATTTTGTGATTTTTCTCTAATTCTTTCTCTTTTATTATTAGAGTTCATTGCACAGTGAGCCAGATGTTTAGACCGAATTTGGCATTTTTATCTGTCTAGCATTTATTATTACATTATTCTCATATAAATAAGTAATATTTTAAATATTGTTAAACCCTGTTTAGCTTCCGCAGGCAAAAATCAACAGAATGTCTTTCTATCTTTCTTTAAATCACATTCAAGCTAAGCCTAAGAAGAAATAAATGAACCCATTGCTTACTTTTACACACTGGTGTTACTCCACTCCATAATTTATCTCCTTGACAGATGCGTTCTGCATCACCCTATCAGACAAGAGAATGGTTCAGAAAACACCATGATATATCCATCATATTGTCATACTCTCACAATCTTTAAAAAACAGATACGCCTTTGCTTCACATTCTGCATGATTTAATGAAGAGAAGCCAACATTTGATAATAGAATATCCATTTTTCTCTTAGCTGTTATTCAGCAGTAACTTGATCTTTCCTCCCCTGAATCCACCATCCTAATAAATAAAAACTAAATTTAAAGGATAAATATAAGCTAAAGCTTTGTTGCTTTATTGAAGTATTGAGGGCAGGGTTTTTCATTTGTATTGGCAGAAAACAATGTCCACTGCTATATTATTTTAAAAAACAACACTACAATGCAATAATTTTATTATTGGTTTCTTTTTGATACTACTCACCACTTTGCATGAGAAAAACATTGGAATAAATGATGGAATTGCATTTGTATGTGAGAAATACAATTTCCTTAAGATAAACCTGATCTTCATTCTTCCTATGGTATTTTCTTAATTTCTTTTATTGAAAAAAGGGCTGGATGAACAAATTACCAAATGAAATGTAACTCTTTCCCATTTCTAGTATGCTATTTTTAAACAACATATTTTAATTTTTATAAGTAGATGTTGAAATACTAAGAATTTGATAACCTCCACTGCTCATACTGAAAGCTTTCTTGGAAGAGCTAGGCTTTGCCAGAATTAATTAATTAGCAGTTTTTCATGCAATAATACTGGCGTAACACCATTCAGACAACTATGCAACATGAAAGTAACACTTGGTTGTTACTTTTTTGGTTAAAAATAGATCCTTCCCTCACTAGCATCCATGACTCTTGTGTTTACATAATCTCCATTTTGCTCTCTTTAAGAGGCACAATTTCATTTAATAAACCAAATCCATGAAAATTAAGGAATGGCCAATACTTGGAAGCACAATGGAAGGTGGTATTCAGCCAGTTCTGACAGGTTCTGGAGAACCAGTAGTGGAAATTTTGAGTAGTTTGGAGAACTGGCAAACAGTCTGGCCCCATCCCCGTTGCCTCGCAGCTGATCTTCTTTTGTTGCCCTGAACAGGAGAATGGAGCTGGAAAGCAGGTTATTGGGGAGGGAATGGGGATTTTGCAGTATCCTTCCCCTGCCACGCCCACAAAGCCACACCCACAGAACTGGTAGAAAAGTTTTTTCAATTTCATCACTGATACAGGACCATATTCCTACATTTTGTGATCAAGGCTAAAAGCTTTCTTGTGTCTCTCCTTTCCCCCAACTTCTGAACATAAGCAAGCAGTTCCTGAGCATTTTAAACACTGTTCTGCTGAAGGGGTTGCATTCATGTTGACTGTAAATGCAGTGCGATTTTTCTTTTTGCATTTTGTTTCTTTAACATGGGTTGATCTTTTTCTTTCGTGAGACAAGTAGCAAGTAGAGCCTAAATGCACTCTTCATAATCCTGTAGCAAATCTGTATTTTATTTTCAGACTTTGTACCCAAGAATGGAAGAAGCTATCCTAAGACAAAAACGATTATAGTAAAAAAGGTTGATGAATTAACTTTCTCCTGATCTAAAGTTAACGTGATATTGCATGGAAGATACACAATAGAAAATATTCCATAGACTTACCTCTAATTCATAACCTAAATTGCATTTATAAAGGACAGTATCTTTGTAATTGTATTGGTTGCCAATCACAACCCCGTATTCGGGAGCTTCGGGTTTTCCACAGGAGACCAGAGTGCAGATCTCATTTGAAAATAATGGTACCCAGGTCCCATTATGCTGAAAGAAGAGGAAAGCATCTTTGGCTTTGCTAACCAATGAAAATAATTACAAACAAGTTAAATTATACGTAAAAGAGCCTGTTTAGTGTAGAGATTACAACACTGGACTAAAAACCATTAGGATTGCAGGTTCTTCCCTAATCATGAAAACCAGTTGGCTCATTTTGGCCCAGTTATACTTCTTAGCTTAATCCAATTTCTAAAGTTGTTACTGAGGAGAAAATAGAAGACGAGGGCCAGGCGTACCTCAATTTATACAAAATAAAAGGTAAAGGTAAATGTTTCCCTGTCCAGTCCAACTCTAGGGGGAAGTGCTCATCTCTGTTTCTTAGCCAAGGAGGCCAGTGTTGTCCGAAGGCACTTCCATGATCATGTGGTCAGCATGACTAAACACCAAGATGCACACAACACTGTCATCTTCCCATTTATCTCTTCACATTTGAATGCTTTCGAACTGCTATATGGGCAGGAGCTGGGGCAAGGAAGGGGAGCTCACCCCATCACGTGGCACTCAGGCCTTGAACCCAGGTTGTCAGCTTTCCAGTTGACAAGCTCAGCATCATCAACTGCTGAGCCATTGTGTCCCCACCCCTGACAAAATAAAGGCAGGATAAAAAACCTAATACAAATACTAATTAAAAAAACCAAACTCCTTATATTGTTAGGGAACACTTTTTATTTTCCTTTGCGAAGAACAGGGACAGAACTACTTTAGGCAGATAGGAAACATATAACAGATGTTATATGTGTTGTTGGAGTCAAGCAGTGCACTCCAGCTATTTGCACTCTACCTATAGCCAATGTAGCATGTCATTTGTTTGCTGCCAATCTCTTATATGTTATTTCAATTAAAAGTGCACTGATGGGTTTGGAAAAGGGGAAGAATGCAGAATTGTGTAAGAGAATGCAAGCAAGAATATTTACAGAAACGTTGAGTTATTTCAGGAACTGTGAATATGCAGCACAGTAATGTACAGGGGTCAAAGATCTACAGTAGATTAACACAAAAGGAAGTATGATTTATGCTTTTTCTATCAGAAAAACATACATTTCAGCAGAACAAGATTATTTCACACAAGGTTACTATTGGGTTGAATTATTTTTGAACCATTGCAAATATCAAGTTTTAGAAAGAACTAGTCTGCAGTCATTAGGAACAAGTTTTCCACTAAATTATTAAATCATATTCTATTATCTTCTGAACATTCTGAAGCCTGGGTCATTCCATCCTAAATAATAAACGGGGTAATCAGAGATTTGTTGATCAATGCAGAATCGCTACAAAGGATGAAATGCATGGACAGACAAAATGGATTTTTTTAAAAAATAACTGAAGGCAGGACCATATAATTTTAACCATTTTTATCCCAAAGCAAAATAAACAAATGGCATATATTTTATGGTAAATATGATGTCTGTTACTGAATTAATAGTCAGAGGAATATGACCAATAGTGACAATATGGCAGATTGTCACTATTGATATATGGCTATAACACAGGGCTTTCCATAACCAAAACAAAACTGACTGGAGCAAAAAAATATTTACCTGGCAAATGGAAGTGCTGGTACCCATCAAAAGATAACCTTCTGGACACGATAAGGTAATGCTTTTATTCACAGTAAATTCAGTACCAGAAATAATAACATTGGTTATATTTGGTGGCATGGGACATTTTGTGGGGCAACAAGAAATAGTGTTAGGGAACCAGTGCCCATCTTCCTGACACGTGCATATATCCACTTCTGTCTCTATCATATAACCCTCCAGACATCTGAAACAAGGTAAATTTTTGTCATCCATATGAATTGTTGTACATTCCGCATTAACAATTCTTCCCCTTTAGTTATGTGCCCTGAGATGCAACAACTGGCAATTTTAGTTCAAAACAAAAAAACATTAAAAATCCTTCAGGGACCTACCTACTCCTGCAAATGTTTGTTTGGTGGAAGAACAAGCTTAGTAATAGTCACCAAAAAAATAATATGACTGATAACTGTTAACATATTGACTACATCATTCATAGAGACTTTCATCTTTTTGCTGGACTGGGTATTGCTAACCTTCATGCCTGTGCCTTGCTTCTGTTTCAGATAATGTAGAATCTCTGCAGAATTGTGTCTTATTGATTCAAAGGTGAGGTGACCAGACGTCCCGATTTCAGCGGGACAATCACGCTTTATAACAATTTGTCCCATGTCCTGGGCCGTTTTAAAAAGGTCCCGATTTTCTGGCTTCATGTTGAAAGCCCAGTGGATTTGCTTAAGAAATCCTAACTGGGGCAAGACAAAAGACACCCTGTCTAACCTCTCTCTCTCTCTGTCTCAGTACTTTCATTGAAGATATTAAAATGTTAAAGCAACAAAACGGACCCCCCCGTGCCCCTTATACTCACTTTTATAAGAAAAAATGACCAAGTACCATAGAGCTCCAGGAAACACTTGGCTAGAGAGGGAAGCGACTGTTACTTCCTGGATTTTCCGGAGGGGAGGGGCACGGAGGTTGGAGGTCTGCTCCAAAATGGTGGCAAAGTTTCTTTGAAAAATATTTCCCTAATTTCACCATTTCAATTTGCTCAGTTCTTTGTATTAACATCTACATCATTCTGGGTTTACTTGGAGTGCAAGCCTGCTGGTAAGTGAGCTGGGTTTTTTTCTTTTATTTTTTTAATGTATTTTAAAATAATATTTTATTTATTGTGCATAGGATTTTTTAAAATTCTGTGTGGATTCTTTTTTTAAATTGTCTTAGACTATTTAAAAAAAGATTCTATCCAAAATAAATTGAAGTGAAACCATGTTTAAAAATTCTATGCACAATACTTTGAAATATATTGTGCATAGAAAGAATAGTTTGAAATGTTTTACTTCAATTTATTCTGTGTGGATTCTTTTTTAAAATTGTCTTAGGCTATTTAAAAAAAGATTCTATCCAAAATACCAGCTGCAGTTATTCACTTAAGAACTGTGGCAAGAAAGGTGGTATAATGGGCTCAGTGACCAAAGTTACAATGGCATTGAAAAAAGTGACTGATGACCATTTTTCACACTTAGCGACCATTTTCACACTTAGCAACCATTGCAGCATCCTCATGGTCATGCAATCAAAATTTTGATGTTTGGCAACAGATTCGTATTTATGATGGTTTCAGTGTCCTGGGGTCATATAATCACCTTTTGACAAAGTCAAATGGGGAAACCAGATTCACTTATGTTACTAACTTATCAGCTGCAGTTATTCACTTAAGAACTGTGGCCAGAAAGGTGGTATAGTGACCAAAGTTACAATGGCTTTGAAAAAAGTGACTGGTGACCATTTTTCACACTTAGCGACCATTTTCACACTTAGCGACTATTGCAGCATCCTCATGGTCACGTGATCAAAATTTTGATGTTTGGCAACAGTTACAATTTATATTTTGAAATAAAAAAAATATTACAATACTATTTTTGCGTTGTATGAAAATTTTTGTTGCTCCGTATAAAATTTTTAATCAACCCCCCCCCCCCCCCCCGTCAAAGGTGTCCCTCTTTACCAATCTGAAAATCTGGTCACCCTATTCAAAAGCTAATTACTACAATGCAATTGAGGATAACCTACATGGATGTATAATTCCTGATTAATGGCGGGGAACTCCTGGAGTGTAATTCAGAAATTATTTCGTATTCATAAGCTGTCAGAGTATGAATATTCATAGACTGGAATAGATTAGCCAATGAATAGGCATAGCAACTGCGTCAGCCGTTGAGGGCTGTTTTGGAAACAGAAACTTAAGCTTGGAGTTTGGGTGTGGCTTAGCTGAGAATTGAAACTGAAACTAGTCTGTAAGCTCTGAGCCTGCTGCTCCGAGAAGTAAACTAGTCTAAACTTCTCTGTCTGCTTGGAACTCTGAGATGAAACTGCTCTCTCCTGCTTGTGTTCTGCTTGTAACTTCTACCATGTTGAAAGAATCTACTATTGGCATTGTACATTTATTCATCTGTTATTATGTATATAAAGAAGTTAATGAATCCAGCTGAATCAGTTATCTGTGTGTGCTTTCTGGATTTCATTTTTCTGCAACAAACTCTGATATAATCTTTATCAGAGAACTCTAGATCTCTGTGAAACTCTTAGTCACCCTTCTTTCTTCCCTCCCTCCCTCCCTTCTAATGTGAAACTATCAACACTTCTTACCTGTACTGAACTTTACTTCCATAGTCTTGAGATTCTCCAAAAGCAACTGCATGAGGCACGGTAGGTGGTGGTCCACAGGTCAGTAACGTGCAATTTGGGTATGGCCTACTCCAGACTCCTCTTTCTGTACAAGTCAATTCCGAGTTTCCTTGCATCACATAACCCATCTCACAATCATAAATTATGGTGTTTTGATCCACTGAACTGCCTCCATTGATAAATGCATAGGGAATCATGGGTGGAGGGCCACAGGAAACCAGCCCGCAATGCGGAAAGCCCGAACTCCATCTGCCAATAGCTTCACATGTGATTTCTGAAGGTCCTAGCAATTTGAAACCTTCTAGACATTGAAATTCTATCTTCTGGCCACAGCCAAAATGGTTCCCTGTAACTATTCCATTCTGAATGGTGGGTATAGGACACTCACAAAGCAGGCAAGAAGAGGGTCTTCCACTCCACAAACCATTTGACTGACATTGCCTCACTGGGTTACCTTGCAACACATAACCAGGGAAGCAAACATACTCTACGTATTCCCCAAAGCTGAAGACAGAACCATTCAGGAAACCATGAGAGATGTCCTCAGGAGGCCCACAGTTGACAGGTTCACAGAATGGAGGTCCTTTATCCCATGTTCCATTAGCCTGGCAGGTACAAGAGTGTGTGCCATGCAATATATACCCTTCATCACAGAAAAACCTAATTCTCTTTCCAACGCCAAATTCTGATCCGATTATCTGGCCATGAACAAGTTTCACTGGTTCAGAACACTGGACTGGCCTACACACTGGAGTGTTCCCGCTCCAGTATCCATCTGCAAGACAAACTCTCTTCCAATCCCCTTCCAGCAGGAAACCTTCATTGCACCTGTACTCAATATGGTTTTGGAAAGTGTATTCTTCTCCGTTCACTTCACCGTTCTCTAAATGGGGAGCTTGTCCACAGGAAATGGGAAGGCACAGTGGCTCATTTCCATCCCATTTTTGATCAGACTGGCAGGTTCTCTTATGTAAACCATTTAGCTGAAACCCATGATCACAATCATATTGGACCACACTACCATAGGTATAAGATTTTCCTTTTACTATGCCATTCATGGGTCTGCTAGGTACTGCACATGATATTATTTCGCAGGTTGGTGTTGAATCACTCCACTGCCTACCAGACATACAGTATCTTGTATTTGATCCAATCAGCTTGTACCCTGGGTTACAAGTATATTTCACCGTACTACCAACAGTGTTCTCTGTAAAATGTACAAAACCATTTTCTGGAAACAGTGGTAGTTCGCATTGAATGGAAATGCAGGCAGGAGCACTACCATTCCACATTCCATCTTCTTGGCAAGCTAGCACGGAATGTCCTAAGAGTTCATAGCCCAAATAGCAACTATACAACACTGTAGTCCCATATAAATAGCTAGATAGTGGCAAACTATTAATGGCTTTTGAGGAATGTTGTGTTTCTTTGGGAGATAAATGAGTTTGGCTAGCTTTAAGGAAGGTCTCTTCAAATACATCTTCTTGGCCGAAATGCTTTTCTTCACTGCTGATCGTTACATATCCCCCAAAGTCTATATGGGGAGGAAGGCCACAGTCTGTTGGCAGACAAACTGGACTAACACTAGACCATCCTGATTCCTCACAGATCTGCATAGCAAGACCAGAAAGCTGGAATCCTGGAATACAGCTGTATATAACCATGGCACCATAGCTGTAATCTGCGCCTTCTACAAACCCATTCTCAATAGGCTGAGGAGGATCACAATTAATTGCTCTGCAAGATGGAGCCTTTGTATCCCACTCCCTTGTTTCCAGGCAGGTTAGGACTCTCTGCCCCTCAAGTCGGAATCCTCTGTCACATGAATAGGTAACTGTGTGTGTGTAGTGTAGATCAACATATGAATACCGACCATTCTTAATCACCCTGGGTTTGGAGCATTCAATGGGATTGCAAGAAGGCTCTCCTCCAAGCCAACGTCCATCTTCTCCACAAAGAATTGTTGTGTTTCCCATTAATTCAAAACCTGGTTTACAACTATATAGTGCCGTGCTGAGATAGGTGAGGCCTTGCACATCTACAATACCATTCTGAATTTCCTCTGGCTGCGGGCATTCCACAGGAATGCATTCTGGAAGTGGAGAACTCCATGTACCATCTGCTTGGCAAATAATGGTAGATGTTCCCTTGAGCAAAAATCCATCCATACACGTGTAGCTCACTGTGCTACCAAAATGCAGAGAAGACACCACAGGGTCCCCAAAAGGAATATAAGGAGGTCTACGACAGAGTACCATTTTGCAGACAGGAAAAGTGTCATTCCACTGTTGGGATGACAAACATCTCAGGATGGAAGCACCATACAAAATAAGGCCTTCTCTGCATGACAACTGTACTATCCCTACTTGATCAGCCATCTCCTTCAAGACAAGTTGATTCGCAGTTAATGGTGGCTCTGGACACTTAGTTGGGATGCATTGAGGGCTTTGTTTTTTGTTCCACATTCCTGATTTCTGACAGGTCCAAGAAACATCTCCAATCAGTTCATAGCCTTCAACACAAAAAAAACTGACTTTGGCTCCCACTTCAAATTTTTTTCCCTTGCTGAATCCATGTTGGAAGCTAGGTGGTTCTCCACAATTGAGGATCACACAAGAAGGTGGTGCTTCACTGTACCATTGACGATTTGACTGGCAAAATAACCTTGAACTTCCAATCAACTGGTAACCTTCATTACATTGGTATGTCACCTCACTTCCAAAGGAACGTCCTGTCATATTCTGCAAAATGGATGAAATAAATGTTATATCTGATAAAGTGATATACCAACAAAATCTTAACAATTTTGGTTTTATGGAACAATAGCTAACTTATCCCTCACTTTAAAAAAATGGCTGAATGTAGGCTTTCTGCACCAAGTTTACAAAGCTTTGACAGACATAACATATAACATATTTAAACATAACATATTTAAAAAATGTCTCTGTATATGTATGTGTATGCAGATTTAGTTCCCTCTCAGTGCTTATGCTGAACAACCACATATTTCTGGCACAACTGCAAATCTTCCTGCTTACCTACTGAAAAGTTTTCCAGATTTCAAAATATCAGTAACATAAATATTGCAGCTATCATATGACACCTCATTTCTGATTTTGTCTAACATTCCCATAATTCCAAAAATTAGCTCACTTTTAGTAAGTTTTCAGGATCTTAGGATCTATAATAAGCTTTCAGGATTTCAGACAGTATGTTGACTGCACCTAATGCACAAAACATTATTTTGCTCACATTCAAGGCTGTACCAATACCTTAATCATTCCATTTGCAAGTTTTAGTGGCTCACCACAGGACACTGGATGACAGGTTGGCACAGTACCACTCCAAGTTCCTGTTGCTTCACATGTTCTCTTCTTCTCTCCTTTAATATAGTAGCCTCTAATACAACTATAAGCCACAATGGCCCCAAAACTGTAATTGGTGCCAATTGAATACCCATTGGCAATGCTTGCTGGTTCTCCACAACGAACGGGGATGCACTGGATCGCCAAGGGAGACGGGTTCCACTGACCACCTCGGACACATTCTATTTTAGCAGATGTGTTTAAAACGAAACCTTCCGTGCACTTGAAGCTCACAACTGACCCAGCTGAAAATCTGGCCTTGTTTGAGGATTCCAAGATGCTGTACGATACAGACTCTGGTCTCTCGCAGAAGTCGGCTATGCATTCAGGAATATCTTGGTTTGCCAGGGGCATCCATTTGCCCTGGGCATTACAAAGTAACTGGGAATTGCCAGCCAGACTGTACCCATCAGAGCAATAGTAGATCGCTATGTCACCAAATAATCGGTGACCACTCTCTGGAGAAGCATGTTCCACGGGAGGCGGCTCATCACAGGATACTGCCACACACTGTTGTTGACTGAGGTTCCACTTGCCATCGGACAAACATGACACAGTGTCAGGGCCGAGTAATGTGTAGCTATGGGTTAGAAAAAATAGCAGGGATAGATTCTTAAGGGCTGAGTAGACTACTTTTATTGCCTTGTACAAATAAAGTTCTAATTCACAAGACTACAGGGGGAAAGTCAAATTTCAAAGTCACTGTCAAATTGGCTAATATGAGAAAATTGCATTGTTATTGTAAATAATCCAATGTGGTTTGTTTTTTAAAGTGCACTAGCAAGAACTTTATTTATGCACTTTGAACTCCAATAAATTTCATACAACAATTGTTTTTAAAGAACTGAGACAATTTTGACCGCACTGTATGTAATTGTCAGCCTTCTCAGATATACCAGACTTGAAACATAACCATATGAGCTCATTCTACTTTATTGTAAGGCCATATTAACAGATTCTTGCAGGTTGGATTGTACAAATCTCCTGCCATCTTTTACAGTCTGAGAAATTATGGAGGCTCCTTTCTGAATGCCTTTCTTTGTCCTTCAAGCAACTGCAAGCTGTGCCCCCCCCCAATTCCCTTTACCATTAAAATAATAATAGAAATTATAGTTATAAAATATTCTCATATTCCTGCACCATAGGTCATGGTTGACCCAAAGGGACTTTTTTCAAGAGGCAACTGAGAGCTGAAGAAGCTTCTTGGACAAAAAACGAAACGTCTTCAAAGAAAAACCAGAAAGTCCAGTGGCCTCTTCAAAAAACACATTTGGGACAAGTATGAAAGCATGCATGCATGTATGCATGTATGTATATCACAAAGCATGAGTGTTTGCAAGTAGGGGTGGGCAATTGATTATTGGATGAATCATTCTTAAAAAAGTACTAATCTCTCTCCCTTCTAGAAGCTGAAATACATAGAAACAAGTAGACATTTTCTATCCTAGTTGATGTTTAAGAAACACATATTTAAGAAATTAAATATAACTTCCCTGGTTTAATGGTCCATTTAAAATGGAACAAAGGTGGAAATCTGCAGTAACACAATTTTACTTTTTGAATGTACAATGACAATTTCCCCCTGAGTCTCTCAACTACTTAGAAAGCTACCTTGGCAACGCATACAGTTTGGCACAGTGATCTGGATTTAAAGAACAAAATATGCATAAAAGGAGATACATCATGCATGTAACATCTGTCATGAACCTGAAATCCAGGTACTGAGTAAGTTTCAAAAGATGCAAATGTCTTAAGATATTATCAACAAATATTGCATATACTCCACACGTAAGGTAAATGTTCCCCTTGCACATATGTGCTAGCCATTCCTGACTCCAGGGGAAGGTGCTCATCTCTGCTTCAAAGTTGAAGACCCAGCACTGTCCAAAGACGTCTTTGTGGTCATATGGCCGGCATGACTAAATGCCGAAGGCGCATGGAACCCAGAACCCCACATGTACAATATGTTATGTTTTGCCCTTTGAATATGGACTGTGGCACAAACTTAATCTTTTATGCAGTGGGAAAGTTTCTGATGTATTGACAGCTTCACACAAAGATAAACATTTTCTTCTCTCTTATTTTTCTGTCTCCTTTCCAGAGCAAACCTTTTTACTCAGTCATTCAGTCAAATAAATACTCAGTCATTCAGTCATATAAATACTCAGTCAGCACAGTTTTTGGCTGATCTGAAAGACCATGAAATTTGAGAAACCCTGTGATATGAATTATTAAAATTAAGTGATAATAGTTCTTTCTTGCCCAATCCAACCTTAATGAAATCATTTGATAAGTTCCTGGAGGATTACACAAAGTCATTTTAAGGAGTTGCAGCAGTGCAAAACTTTGCAAAATCTGCCCTAGGTGCAGAGATGGCTTCCTTCTGGTTCAGACTGGTTCGGCCGAGTAGGTAGTAACTCATCCGCCCACGCCTCCAAACTGGTTCTATCAGTGGCGCCATAGACATTAGCATTTTTTTCACTACTGCACATATGTGCATAGCACACATCAAGCGCACATGCACACGCAAAGCATGTCCCTGAGCAAACTGGCAGTAAAAAAATCCGGAACCCATCCCTGCCTAGGTGAATACAGAAATATGGATTTAGGGGAAAAACATAATATTATCAATAACATTTCATCAAATGATACCACTAGAGTTCGAACCTAATGCTGATTTACGTACCCTTCCTTACACGTATAAGTGACTGTATTCCCAAAGGTAAAGTTGTTTCCAGTAACAACAGCATCTTTAATTACTGGAGGAAGGCCACAAGAAACGATTTCACAATCTGGAGGTGAGCTGCTCCAGTTACCTAAAGCTTCACATACAAGTACAGATGGTCCTTGCAGACTAAGGAACAAATAAACAACATAAAGTAGATAGTGGGTACGATAAAAAGTAGGGGTGGGGGAAGGTCTTTCTGTCTGAATAGGACAACAAATATTCTTTTTCATTTAAGGAATTATTGAAATTGTTCAATCACTCCAGGGGTACATACAGATAGTTCTCGACTTACAACCATTGGTTGAGTAACCGTTCAAAACTACAACACTGAAAAAGTGACATGACCATTTTTCACATTTATGACTATTGCAGCATCCTAACAATCATGACACTAAAATTTGGACGATTGGCAACTGGCATGTATTTATCAGGGTTGCAGTGTCCTAGGGTCATGTGATCACTTCTGTGACCATCTTTCAAAGAGAATGGGGAAGACAAAGTCACTTAGCCACCATATTACTAACTGAATAACTGCAGTGCTTGACTTAGCAACCGTGGGAAGAAAAGTCATAAAATGGGGCAAACGTCACTTAATAACTGCCTTGCTTAGCAACAGAAATGTTGGCCTCAATTGTGGTTGTAGGTCAAGGACAACCTGTGCACCATTTGTGAATTATAAGTAATAAACCTTGGAGCACAAATCTTGAATAACACCATGTTGAGTCAATCAGAATGTGCATGCTTCAAACATGATTAAGAAACAGTATTTTGAAACTCATTTGCCTTCCAATGTGCAATAATATACGACAACAAATAATAAAAAGAAGTTTAAGTTCCATAAGGAACATTTTGCATATATTCTCAACTCATGAATACATGTCAGTTTTTCTTCTGCAATTTTAACAAGGACATATTATATACCAAATTAAATCTGGTGTTCTGATTACCTGTACCCCATGTCACACGTGTAAGATACATTAGAAAGGTACATTACACCGTTTGCAATATATTTTCCATTCTTTATTTCTTTTGGGAGGGAACATTGTACTAATTCACAAAACGGAGAAGAATGGTTCCATCTGCCATTCGCTAGACAAGTTGCTTCTGCTTCACCCACTAAAACATATCCTTCTTCACATCTGTAAGTAGAAAAAAAATAGATATAAATATATTTTGGTACATGCCTGTTTCACAGTATTTCTCCTGATGTATTAACACAATTTCTCAAATATAAAGCTGCAACTGAAATAAGATAGCTGTGGCCATTTATCAGCACAAATCATCATTCTAACTATGTATAATATAATCTTCTTTAGCCAAAACAGTTATGTTTTTAAAAGTTTATCATTTTTCCACTTTTCCAGATTTCTGACCAGCTACAGAGTAATCCGTGCATATGATAATATCATGTGATATTTCCATAGCATTAACTGTTTAATTTCAATTCTCTGTGAAATATACTGAAGGTTAAGTAGATATTACTGCGTGAAATCTGGATAATCCCTCATTTAGTTGCCACCCATTGAGTGGCTATTTGAAGTTACAATGGCACTGATTGAGGGGATTTATGACTAGTGATTGTAATTCAGATGCTTGACAACTGGCTGACATTGATGATAGTTACAGCAGTCACATGATCACAGTTTGCAATCTTCACTGCCAGCTTCTGACAAGCAAAGTCAATAGAGAAGCTGGCAAACAGTGATTATGGGATCATGGGATCACACAGGATTCACCTAACCACAGTAACTGGAGTTGCTGTAACTGCTGTTGTAAGTCATGTGAAATCATACCTTAAGGCAGGGGTGTCAAACTCGCACTGTCACAGCAGCGTCCCGTGATGTACTGTGACTTTCCCCTCTTTGCTAAACTGGGTATGGCCAGTGTGTGACGCATCTGGCCTGAAGACTGCAAGTTTGACAGCCCTGGCTTAAGGTCGTGTAACTTAGCTATGGAGTTGCTGGTTCCAGTTACTGTTGTTAAATATGGGCTACCTGTACTATGTCAAAGATAAATAAAGACAAAAGTTACTTTTCAAACTGAACTATTTTACAATAGGTACTATAATTATTAAATATCTGTATTTCTCTAACCAAGCCCGTTCATATATAGTTTCAAAGCAGGTTAACATTTAGAACATTTAAAATATTTCATAGTCAATGATAGCAATACAATTTCATTGCATACATTATTATTACAAAGTAGCGATTGCCTTGTTTGCAAGAAAAACAACCCAATGCAAGTATCAATGTCCAGCTTCTTCCAAAATGCGAATTGATAACTTCACAGATGGAAGCAGATAGTTTTCCGAATAATTTCTATAATAAATACTTCAGTATTTTCAGTACTGCAGCTCACCTGGGAAGGTGTGTTGGATATATTTGCTGCCTTGACTTATATGTGCAAATAATAAAGGTGGGATATAAATAAATAAATACTTTGTAGTATTTCTAATATAGATTAAATGCATTACTATAGTCTATTAATTTTTTTCCAATGATAATTATATATTTTCCATATTTGTTGCCAAATAACAAGTCCCAGCTATAATGATCTCCTACCTGAACATTACTCTACTACCAAATGTAAATCTGGAGCCATCGATTGCACCATTTTTAGGGTGGGGTGGAATACCACAGGAAATAGCTTGAAGAAAACAAATTAAAAACATCATTTTGATTATGCAAAATATATTGCTATAACATTACTACACCCCCAAAAGGGAAATGGAAATCAAACTAAATGCTAGTATTAAGTAGTTGGGGAGCAGGAAAATCTTATATTATTAGAAAGTAAATTTGGAACAAAAAGGAATGTAGGTTGGATAGAAATTCAGAAATAATTTCACTGTTACTCCATTTCTGGAATGCAACAGAGATATCCAATATCCAATAGTTTTTACATAATCTCAGATAAGCTTGTGTTCCACCACTGCTTCACTGAATGACTTATGAATATTTCCCTTTCCCTTATTCTAAATATTCTAAAATTAGAATATTGTGCAAAAGTTCATTTATTTCAGTAATGCAACTTAAAAGGTGAAACTAATATACGAGATAAGACTCATTACATGCAAAGCAAGATAGTTCAAGCCGTGATTTGTCACCATTGTGATAATTATGGTTTACAGCTCATGAAAACCCCAAATCCACAATCTCGGAAAATTAGAATATTGTGAAAAGGTGCAATATTCTAGGCTCAAAGTGTCCCACTCTAATCAGCTAATTAAGCCATAACATCTGCAAAGGATTCCTGAGCCTTTAAATGGTCTCTCAGTCTGGTTCAGTAGGAATCACAATTATGGGAAAGACTGCTGACCTGACAGTTGTGCAGAAAACCATCATTGACACCCTCCATAAGGAGGGATAAAGCCTCAAAAGGTAATTGCAAAAGAAGTTGGATGTTCCCAAAGTGCTGTATCAAAGCACATTAATAGAAAGTTATGTGGAAGGGAAAAATGTGGAAGAAAAAGGTGCACAAGCAGCAGGGATGACGCAGTCTGGAGAGGATTGTCAGGAAAAGGCCATTCAAAAGTGTTGGGGACTTTCACAAGGAGTGGACTGAGGCTGGAGTCAGTGCATCAAGAGCCACCACACACAGACGGATCCTGGACATGGGCTTCAAATGTCGTATTCCTCTTGTCAAGCCGCTCCTGAACAACAATGTCAGAAGTGTCTTACCTGGGCTAAAGAAAAATAGACCTGGTCTGTTGCTCAGTGGTCCAAAATCCTCTTTTCTGATGAGAGCAACTTTTGCATCTCATTTTGAAACTAAGGACCCAAAGTATGGAGGAAGAATGGAGAGGCACACACTGCAAGATGCTTGAAGTCCAGTGTGAAGTTTCCACAGTCTGTGTTGATTTGGGGAGCCATGTCATCTGCTGGTGTTGGTGCACTGTGCTTCATTAAGTCCAGGGTCAACCCAGCCATCTACCAGGAGATTTTGGAGCACTTCATGCTTCCTTCCGCAGACGAGCTTTATGGAGATGCTGACTTCATTTTCCAGCAGGACCTGGCACCTGCCCACACTGTCAAAAGCACCAAAACCTGGTTCAATGACCATGGGATTACTATGCTTGATTGGCCAGCAAACTCGCCTGACTTGAACCCCAAAGAGAATCTATGGGGAATTGCCAAGAGAAAGATGAGAGACATGAGACCAAACAATGCAGAAGAGCTGAAGGCCACTATTGAAGCATCCTGGTCTTCCATAACACCTCAGCAGTGCCACAGGCTGAGGCAGTAATTGCTGCAAAAGGGGACAAGCCAAGTACTGAGTACATATGCATGCTTATACTTTTCAGAGGTCCAATATTGTTCTATGTACAAGCCTTGTTTTATTGATTGCATGTAATATTCTAATTTTCTGAGATGGTGGATTTGGGGTTTTCATGAGCTGTAAGCCATAATCATCACAATGAAGACAAATCATGGCTTGAACTATCTTGCTTTGCATGTAATGAGTCTATCTCATATATTAGTTTCACCTTTTAAGTTGCATTACTGAAATAAATGAACTTTTGCACGATAGTCTAATTTTTTTAATTTCCATCTGTATGGGAAGAAATCTATGAACTCTTAAGTATCATGTTTTGGTACTTTTTTTTTTGAACAAGCAATTCCTGTAAATTTTATCCATAGTAGCCTATCCAGACTGCTATGATTTCTATCTATACAATCATAATAAGTATTAAAAAAAAATACCTTCGCAGAATGGTATCAGATGGCTCCATTCCCCAGATTCCAAACATGTAACTTGACTCGCTCCTTTTAGCTGGTAGCCCTTTTCACATGAAAACCTGATTTCGCTACCAACAGTGTAGCTGACTCCATGCGAGCGACCATGTTCAGGATCTTCTGGGTGTTTGCATTTTACAGGTTCTTTGGAATCAGATATAAGGTAAAACAGAGCTTACTGACATCAGGTGTGGCTCATGTGCTTAAAAATGAAAACAAATCACGCAACATTGAAGTAGGCAACTTGGCAGGGTAAAAGCCCAGACAAAAAAAGCATGGGAATGCTCATCAAACTCTTTGAAGAACAGTTTAGATCAACCTTAGTGTCATTTTTTCATTACTTGGAATTATACCATTACTGCAAGTTGTTCACCTTGCATCATGAGATATTTTCTTTACTATTTTCAACACTATACTAGTGTCAGGCTACAAAACCAAGAAACAGTTATTTTTAAGCAGTTTCCTTTAGTGTTCCTTACCTATAGATAGAAATCTTACCAAACCAAAGCAGCTACTTGCATCATTAAAGATATACTTTGAGAAATTCTAGGAAGGAGCTATCCTGACCCTCTTGCATTTTTTTTTTGCCTTTTTGCCATTTCTGGGTTATAATTGTAGCTATCTGTGTTAAATTTATGACAAATTTTCTCAATCCAAAGGACAAATGACAAGTTACCGGGTCTGAATTTGCTTGGAAATAAGAGTTATGCATTATCCATTGAACATATGATTTAATAGACCATATCATTTTAGAAAAAAAAGATTCAGTTTTAAGATAAATAAGGTGTAATATGGTCTTAATGAAGGATTACTAACAATATTTTATCCTGTTAATAAAATATTTAAGCCAGCTCCATTTAAACCTTATACCAATTATATTGCTGTGGTGGTTCAGTGGTTAGAATGCAGTAATGCAGGCTACTTCTGCTGACTGCCAGCTTACAGCAGTTTGGCAGTTCAATTCTGACCAGTCCAAGATTGACTCAGCTTTCCATTCTTCCAAGGTTGGCAAAATGAGGACCCAGATTGTTGGGGGCAAGATGCCGACTCTGTAAACCACTTAGAGAGGGCTGTAAAGCACTGCAATTGCTATACTACACATTTTGGGAGGCTGGTAATCTGGAATTTCAATGATGGATTTGGAGAGGAGGACTAAAATATAACCATGATTCTATAGAACACAAGCAATTTTCCATGTGCCTATCGAAACAGTTCTGCATTCCTGCTCCTTTACCTGCACATTTCTTGCCGTCTCCTGTATATGGGTGAATGCAGGTACATATGTAGGACCCATTTGTATTAAGGCAAGAAGCATGGGAGTCACAGTCTGAACCAACTGCACATTCATCAACATCTAGAAACAAATAACAGTATTTCATGTTATTAAGAAAATGTCACTCTCCTTCCCTTCACTTTCCTGTACTGCTTCCAACAGCCCCTGTATCTTTTCACTCCAGATTATCCTTATAATCTAATCCTTCTAATCTCCTGAAAGTCTGCTCCCATTCTCTTTTTCTGACTCTTAAGCCTGGCACTCACAGAAAACAGCAAATGCTGCTAACTTTTCTCTGTCACTCTCAGTAAATTCAGTCCAACTATGTAGGTTCCCTTTTGCAGTTCTCCCTTTGAACCAAATGGCATCTAACTATGATTGCTCCCATGCGTCCATTACTGTCTTTCTTCTTCACCATTTTAATTTTCTAGGCCATTCTGATTAAAATCCTGGCCTATTTTATCCTTTTCTTATTCTCTGAGGTGCCATGAATGTTTATGGCATTAGATCCATAAATCATCTTGCTGTTGTGGCCCCATCAGAGTCCAGTTCAGACGATGAGGAATTGGAACTGGAGCTGTTCAACAGGGCTGGCACCTCTCCCTTGGCATGATCAGAGAGGCCAGATGCTGAAGATAATGCTGTCCCGGACCCCTCAGGCACTGGGGGAGGTGGTCGACCAAATGGAGAGCTGCCTGCTTGCACAGACACAGGGAAGGGTCAGCTGCTGACAGGCAGTGGTGCTGATAGGCAGCAGATCACCTCTGAAGAGGGACAGCTGCCTCTTTTAGCGATCAAAATTCCAATTCCACTTGGGGGTCATAAGTCCAGGACTAACTATATCAGAACTTAGTGTTCTTCTTCCTAAAATTAGTTTTCTAGGAATGAGACTAAGTTCTGTTCTCTTACAAAATATTAAAATGCTGATTATTTTAAGATCTTTTGAAAGTAATCTGTGAAAAAAATGTGGATGCCTGCATTTTTCTTTCTTTCTATACAAAGTACACATGGTGCTTTATAAGGATATAATAAAACTTATGAAAAACTGCTGACTGAGGCAGATTCTGAGTGATGACAAAAATGCAAACAGACATTCTTTGTACTGTAAGCAGTTCTCGAAAGTTATCTAACCAAATTCTGTCAAAAAATGTAATGGATATATTACATATGTGAAAAAAAGCATGATGGACCACATATCTCCTCCTACCATTAGAGTCATTGGTGTTTTTCCCCTCCTCTGGCCTGAATCAATGCACCACCCATCAGAGCAAGAACTGGAAGATAGTTCAACCTCCCACATAACAATTTTATGTTCAAATAGGAAGGTTGAATCTGTACACATTTTCTATTAAATGTCTGTTCTATACACAGTAACAATTAAAATTTATAACCCTCATTATTACAAAGTTTTATTTTTCTTATGCTAAGGAGATCATTTCTTTCCTTTTAGGCCACCAACTTCTAAATGTATGTAAGTAAAGGAGTCCCTGTAGATTTTACTCTGCTAATCATGGCTGACCTTAGGGGGCAGTGCACATCTCCATTTCAAGGTCATTGAGCCAATGTTGTCCGAAGACGTTCCCATGGTCATGTGGCCACCATGACATCACGCTGTAGTATGGAGATACAGCGAAACACAGAGTGCTGTTACCTTCCCAGAAAAATGGTACTATTTATCTATTTGCTTTTGCATACTTTTGAATTGCTAGATTGGCAGGAGCTAAATATATGTAGGGCAGAAGTGATTTTTTAAAATTTGTAGCGAATTGGCTGGTGTCTTCCTCAAAGATTTGATTGTTTGTGACTTCTAGGTAAGTTATACATTTAAATGGTTAAACTACTATATATGTTTTAATGTTTGTTGATTTGGTCTTGGACCACAAATTAATAAATAATGATTTCCCTTTTCTACCAGAATCCAAAGACCCACAAAACTGTATGTATCGCAGAGAGCTTGAGCTTTAAACTTCTTCACAAGTTAACTGTTTTTATAAATCCTATGGAACATGTAGGACTTGAGAAATCCAAAGAATCTTTTTAGATCTTGGATCTATGCTTAATCAACGTATTATATATCTGAGCCACAAGTGTAAGCCACAATAACATGTCATGTATCATGTCATCACTGCACCACTTATATCAGTGATGGCGAACCTTTTAGGCACCAAGTCCCCAAACTGCGTGCGCGCCTGCCCAAACTAAAACATGTGCATGCGAATGCACGAACGTGCAGATAAACATGAACATGTGCATGCACAGATAGGCATGAACATGCACATGCAGACATGTGCATATGCGGACATGAACGTGTGCGCAGTCATGCGTGCATGTGCAGCAGAGATCTGAAGATCAGCTGGCCGGCGGGAGACACGGCATCCCAACATCAGCAGCACGGCAAGAGATAAGATCTTTTTCTTTTGTGAGCTTCTGTTTCATCGTTTGCAGGGAAATAGAAGCTCACGAAAGAAATGCCATGGAGATCTGACCAGGGGCGATGGCGTGCATGCCAGCAGAGAGGGCTCTGTGTGCCACCTCTGGCATGTGTGCCATAGGTTCGCCATCACTGACTTATATGAAGCGCATAATTTGTGTCAGTTACAGTATGTTGCAGCTGATATGTATTACCCATTTTGCACAATAGCATATTGTGTTTCCCCCGAAAATAAGACGGGGTCTTATATTCTTTTGACCCCCGAAATAAGCACTTGGCCTCATTTTTGGGGAGATCTTATTATTATTATTTTGCATATTAAGTTTTTTAATTTTGTATACACATATATATTATTACATAGCCACCATCACATTGTATTATTAAATGTTTACATCAATTCACCTTACCATCAACTCCCAAAAACAATTATTGGCTCTTCTGCTCTTCATAAACCATATTTATACCTTATCTATCACGTTCTTCTCCCTCTCTCCTTTCCCTCTCTATCTCCTTTCTTCCTTCTGTCATCCTTACCTACTTCCCCTTCCTCTCTCCTTCTGTTCTCCCTCCTTTCCATTCCTCCTTTCTCTTCTCCCCTCCCCCCTCCTATCTCCTATCCCTCTCTTCTTCCCTTACCTCCCTCCTCTATTTCACACTCTTCATCTCATTTACTTGGTGTATTTCAGCTTCTGAGCAAGCTCATTTTATATTGATGATATTTATAATTCCTTTTCAATATACATATTTAATTTTAACATATATCTTCTTCCTTTTTTTAAGAAATAGAACAAAAAAGGATACATATATAGTCATTGTGCTTTTAACCTCCACCCCCACAAGCCTAGTTTTGGCCGAGATGTAGACCTGGTTACAATTCCCCACTATTCTCATCATTATATTTATATAATTATACATCCTTACATGCTGCCAATTTGTGATTCTGTCTTTAAATCTCAATAGTTGCCCATTGTAAGTATATTTCATGTTCCCTCTCCATTTTTCCATATCTTGGATTGGATTACCCTTAATTTTCTTTAAATAGCAATCCTTGTTGTTCAATGTTCATTACAATTCCCTTAGTCTACTGGATAGAATAACAAATGGTACACATCTTACTTTATTCATCATCTTAAAGGTTCTATATATATATATCCATGATTCATATATTTTAACACATGCTTAATTGTCCTTCTGTTGTCATATTCAATCAATTAGCAACTCACTTTAATTATTATGTAAAAAAGTGAATCACAAACCTCTGCTTTACAATCTCCCCATATCATTTTCATATTTATCCATTATTCCATGTCTTTTGACCTTTATTTAATTATCTTTCCATTACCATATTCAATCAGTTAGCAACTCCATTTTATTGTCATATTTAGGAATAACTCCCTTATCTTAACTTTATATTTTCCCATATAACAATTTCTAGTTGTCTGATTTTTTTCCTAGTAAGTCTTCTCTGTTCCTGCCTTCTCCCTTTTCTTCATTTTGACACATCCATCCTCTTCAATTTTCCCCACTCCACTGTCTTTTATATTTCTCTTTGTTGGGGCATAATCTCCTAATTCAATTTTCCTTATGCCACTGTAAACCTCCGAAATATCTTTTGTCTGCTTTTTATTCTCTTTTGTTGGGACACATCTCGCCTTTACCATTTCCCTTATACCACTATCAAGCCCTATGGAGTGTTTTGTCTGCTTTTTATTTCCCATTGTTTCTACCCCTTCATTATCTTCATTATTTTTCCCCCATTCTTCTTTCCCCTCTTCTTTAAATCCCTGCTTCTCTGGGTTCAGAATTCTATTTAGGCTTAATTTTATTGATTTTATTGGTTTATGAATATTTTTTATGATTTCACATAGTTCTTCAAATCCCCCGTTTTCCATGATGTCCAGTTCCAAAGTTAGTTAGTTTTACAACTCTTCTTTCAGAGTTCTGGTCCACCTTAAATTTATCTACTTCAACTGCTATGTGGAAGAGAGATGGGAGCCATCTTGGTCTTTTGTTCTTCCTTAAATGTCCAGTTCCAAAATTGCAGTTAGTTATGCAGATCTTATTTCGAGGTTTTGGTCCATCTTAAATTTAGCTACTTCAGTTTATGTAAAACTGGAAGAAAAGCTGCAACTTTTCCCAATTCTGATTTATGGCAGTTGGTTAATTAAAACTTCCTGCACAGTCAAGATGAGGTTATCAGTGAGAAGGTAGTGCTTTTTTCTTGATTTTTCTCCCTAATTAGAGTTGGAAGAAGTTCAGACGAAAACCCTTGGGAAGTTTGATTTCTATTTCCAAAACCAAATTTAGGGTTTATATTTAAGTGGGTTTGTCACTTTTTTGCTATCGCAATTTCTGTCCAAATTATTTCAAGGAAATAGCATTTGGGGTGGGGGTGGCATTTCAACCCTCCCTTTTCCTTTTCTTTCTTTCCTTTTACCAAAATTCAGATCTGTCTGTTTACTGTATATTATTTATACTCTCAAGATTCTTTGCCTTTTCCAAGTTTTGATTTATGACTGTTGGTTAAATGAATCTTCTTACCGGTCTTTCATCTCATCTCCTGTGTGCTCCTGCTCAGTGCTTTGGCAGGAAGCCAGCTTCTGTGCAGCCAAGCTGCCACCCCTGCTCCAATTCAGAGGACAAATCTCCGACCTGCGAGGGACCTGTTGCCTCCCTCTAGGTCTGATGAGACGCTGTCCCTTCTTCGCCCTCCCTCCAGGAAGGTTCTGATCCAAAAAGGATCTTGGAACAGGTTTGTCAGACATGGTTCATATGAAGCTCTTGAGAGCTCAGCCCCCCCCCCCCACATCTGTTCAGCTGAAGAACCTCCGGTCGACTTCCAGATCTTATTATTTTTGAGGTGCAGGAGGCAGCGAGCATGGTCACCTCATAGCTGCTGCTGTGTTGCAATATATTTGGGGAGGGTTTATTTTTTGGGGAGGGCTTATTTTAGCACATGTGCTCAAAAGCCCGACTGGGCTTATTATCCAGGGAGGTCTTATTTTCGGGAAAACAGGGTAGTGATACAAGAAATGATACTTGCTCGTCTGTAGTCACTCATAGCCACAAAATCCTTAGAATTGAACAGGAAAGCATAGATTTAGCTTTTGATATTAACCATAAGGTCTATGTAGACTTACCAAGGCAAGATGGTGAAATAATGTTCCAGCTTCCATTGTCTGTACACAGCATCCTTGAGTCTCCCAACAAGTAATAACCACTGTTGCACTGGTAGGTTACAGAGCTTCCAGCAAAGAAATCCTCAGCCGAATAAAATCCATGTTCTAAAGGTGGAGGTTCTCCACAACTAATTCCTATACCCAGACAGTATATAAATGCACATGTAAACCTATTAGGGAATGACACATATTTATTTAAACACTTCTTCAAATGTTTATGGCTGAAACCTAAAGAAGAAAGTGTGTCTTTCCTGTACTGACTGTAGTCAAGCAGCAAGCGCTTCCAAAATTTGCTGCTAAAAACACATTAAAAAGAAAATGGAACCAATCTCAACAAAACATTTAAAAAGCTACAATGGTCATGAAGAATAAATCCAATAAGCCCTTAACAATACAATAACATCTCATCTCATGCACCATCTAACACACATACCCATATATATGTATATGCATACACACACAAGCAAATTTATTCCGTAAACTAACAATAAATTTAGATTATATGAAAATAATTCAAAAAAATACGTTAGGTGTCCCTAAGTGACTTCCATTCAATACTTCTTTTAAAAAAACTTATGTCCAGGAACATCTGAACAATAGTGCGGTATATCCTGAAGATAAAACTGTTACAAAAATAGCTGCTTACTTTCACAATGTGGAAGAGGTTGTGCCCACTGTCCTAAATTTAGACAATGTAAGACAGAATTTCCCACTATGTGGAAACCGGTATCACAGTAGAGAAAGATTTTTGATCCTGGCTTTAAAGTAGCTGATGAAGTTTTCAGGTGGGGAATGGATCCTTCTAAAGGTTGGCAATCTGTGGACAAATTAACATGTATGCACAATTTATATATAGTATCCTCACAGAGCAAACACACTATTTACAGTGGATTTTGCAGGCAACCGACTCAAGTTCTGCGATGATAATATGTGTGAGGTTATAAACAAGGTAACGTGTATTGACTAAGCAAATTTGACACAATTATCTACATTTTTACTGATCAAATATTCACAACTCCCCCTTCGATTAGTACATTAAAATGAAATGCCACTACATTGTACTGCCAAATCAATATTCCATTTTTTAAGAGAAAGAAGATTCTGAGAATTATATTTTATCCATGTGGTAAGGGAGAATAAGGGAAGCATGGCTGAGTTGTGAATATTTACCAAAAAGAAATAAACTTTAAATCCTGCAATTCTGTACTCATCATTCTGGTCCTTCATATTGTACTAAATAAGCTACTTGCTTAAATCTGTAAGCATTTCTAAGCTCTCTTAAAGTAAGAAGTGTTCTACATTTCAATACTTAAAACAATGATTATATTTAAAAATGACAAAAAACCCCAATAACAACAAAAACCAAATAACAAATCAAGAAAAAAATGAATTATTGTTTCATGAAGGCCAAGAAATATTTCTCTATGACCCAGTCCTACATTTCATGCTTTCAACATCCTTAGTGCAGGAAACCATAAATATTTTGCTTGAGGTTCCAATGAACGCTTATTACACAACACTGGAATTTGAGGAATTAAGACTAAATGTTCCAGTCATTGAATGATCAAGTGTATCCATGCAAGGCCATGGGGATATTGTATTTTTAGCCTCATGCCTCAGAACTAATACCAGTAAATTTAAAACATTTTTCTATGTGCTATCAGGGATTATTTTCTTGGATGTTCCTGCTCCGAGAACCTCTGTGTAACATAAGAATATGGAATGACAGACGGAATTTCAGGATGCATTTTATAGTTAATAGGAATAATTGGAATAATAAAAACCTACTATGCTAGAATTTGTTCTTGAACCACACTTACATGAAATTATATTCATAATTTATGTTATTTTAATTAATTTAATTGAATTTAAATAGTTTATTTCACAAACATTTAACTTAAAAAAATATTCAACTAAGGTAAATATTTAGTACAAACTTTATAGAGGACTGAATTATATTAAAATGTTATGTAATACTTATGTTTTTAAGCTGTTCCCTTAAATATATTAAATTATGTTTTTAAAATATTAATAAATCTTCTTGCCCTTAATAGCTCTCTCTTCCATTTTTCTACTGTAACATGACTGGTTTCTTGTTTCCATATGAAATATTGGCCATTCAGTTTGGTGTAATGAATTAAGAATGTATGCTATTACAGGGGTCCTCAACCCCAGGCTGCCACCCAGTTCTGGGCCATAGCCCGTTCGGAACTGTGCTACACAAAAAGCGGGCAAGCACGTTTGTGTCTGAAATTCAACTTGCACAAGTGGTGGACATGCACACTCGTACCGATCCCCTTTCCCTTTCCCCCTCTATTGGTCCGCAAAGCTGGAAATGTTGGGGACTGCTGTCCTAGAATACAGGCAGTCCTCGAATTACAACAGTTCATTTAGTGAACGTTCAAAGTTACACCACTGAAAAAAGTGACATGATTGTTTTTTACAGTTACGACCTTTGTAGCATTCCCCTGATCATGTGATCAAAATTCAGATGCTTGGCAACTGGTTCATACTTATGTCCCAGGGTCAGATGATCCCCTTTTGCCACCTTCTGACAAGCAAAGTGAATGGGGAAGCCAGACTCAATTAAGAGCCAGGTTACTAACTTAACAACTGCAGTGATTCACTTAACAACTGTGGCAAGAAAAGTTGTGAAATCGGGCAAAACTCACTTAACTCATTTCTCACTTATCATCAAATTTGGGCTCAATGGTGGCCGTAAGTTGAGGACTACCAGTATACGTATACACTCCTTGTTACAAGAGAAAGTCAGAAATATCAACCCTGTTGATTTTCTCTTTCATTATACCTGTCTGTTGTAAGAGAAATAACTTTTATTATTGAATTTCTCTCTGAGATCTTTCTGAAACCATTCATTCAGTGCCACAGTTTTTCTGAACATGGTTTGAATGCAACTGTATGATTCTTCTATTAAAGCTTTGAAAGCAAACAAAAGGTCTAACCAGCACAGAATATGCTCCTGGGATCTATCTTCACTCTTCCAACAACCCCAGGAAGAAAATCCGGCCAAGCTAATACGTTGCCTTTCTGGAGATTCTCTGGACAAGATGTAGCCAAGGACTTCACCTTAGAGTTCAAGAAAGAATAAAATACACATGTATTTGTCTGTGTTGTCACCAATTAGTTGGAAACAAATGCAAAATACGGACAAAAAATGTACACACAGACATACATACACACCTTTGCATATAAAATTAATTTCATTTTAATAATTTATTATTTTAAAATGGCATGATTAGGGTTTTGCTTTAAGTTTTTGCATGTATTATTTTAGAAAAAGATGAAAGATAGAAAACTATATTATCATGAACTGCTCTAATGCTTTGCAAAGTATGTTGTGCTACACTCACATATCTTGATTGAGTTCAACTCATTTGTTTGCCTTTCTTCCAGAAGCTCAAGGTGATTTAGTTAACCCCTTCTTCTCCATTTCCATTTCCCTCTTAATAATAGGCCTATGATTACTTGCTCCAATGCCATTTAGTGAGAAGCCCTTTTATTGCTAAGAAGTACTTCAATGGCAAATTGCTTTTTGTCATATCAAAGGGGCCACAGCTGATCTGGAAGCTACAGAAATTGGCAGATAATTTTCAGCCACAAGTGAATGTACAATTGAATGCTTCATGAAAAGGAAAATAAATAAAAACAAAAAGGCCCATCCTTGTTCTTTTCTGTTTGGAATGTTCACCATGAACACATCCCTTTGAAGCATCTTTATAAATGGGTTCGCTGATTATTCTGTATTTAGTTTTAGTTTTAATTAATCCATATAGCTAAAAATTGGCTATATTGGGCATCTATGCTGCAATACTCTTACTCCCATAGCAGATGGCTTTAATAAAATGGAACTTTCAGTAAAACCAAATCAGATTCAATATATTACCTGTTCAGGAGGCAGAGCATAACCCCAAATGTTCAGCTGGCTAATTGAGCCAACAAAAGACTCAGCTGGATTAAAGCCTTCTCCTCTTTGATCTTGCTCCTGTCCCAGTACTAATGCACCTCCACCTATTTAAAAGGAAAACAGAATCAGAATAAGGAGCTACCGCATTTGATAACAAAGAACTTGACTTAAGCACTGTCATCCTAGGAGAAACTTCAGATTATAAGGCAGATTGCTGAGGGGGCCAGAACATAGGCATTGTATATAAATATAAATGCCAAGCTCTTCGGATGTAGTTTCCACAATTCATTCATGTAATCATAGAAGTCCATGAGGAGAATAAGCAGGCCAAGAATGAAATTTCGTAATGCAAACTCCTCCCCTTATACCCGTGTTCTCACTGCAATAGGAGAATGGAAAGCTCGAACTTTTGACATTACAACACATATTTGTTTATTTTGATGTAATCTGTAGTTAGGAATGGGTGCTTTCATGTATAATTATATAAAATTAGATGAATGTGTTGCAGTTTCAGTGGTGGGATTCAATTTTTTTTTTACTACTGATTCTGTAGATGTGGCTTGGTGGGCGTGGCAGGGGAAGGATACTGTAAAATCTCCATTCTCACCCCACTCCAGGGACAGTTACTGCAAAATCTCCATTTCCTCCCGATCAGCTGGGATTCGTGAGGCAGAGAATAGATGGGGGCGGGACCAGTCAGAGGTGGGATTTACCGGTTCTCAGAACTACTCAAAATTTCCACTACCAGTTCTCCAGAACTGGTCAGAACCTGCTGAATACCACCTCTGTGCAGTTTGAAATAGAAAAGATGAGATAACCATTTGTGTCTAGGCAGAGAGCAAGTGCTGCTCCCTTCTGCATCTTATGATAGATGTTTGGATTGAATTCAGATACTACATTTTTCATACGGGTTCACGCACACAAATGCAAGGAATAAAGCTACTGATTATTGCTATTGTACATAATGGTTGGCACTATTTGCTTGGGACAATAAACTGGTACTAATATAGCTTTAAATGATACATTAATTTTGTTGGAATATTACCAGGTTGTATAGGATGAGAATCTTACATTCCTTTAGTCAAATATGTCAAAATGACTCCGAATAACATGGCAAATAAATACAGCCAGATAAATAATGAAGGGAGACATACCAGGGATTTCTGTTCCCACAGATAAGCCACTCCCTCCATCAGACAATTTTCCATCGATGTACACTCCCCAGGCGCCGTCTCCACTTGCCCAAGTCACAGCAATATGATGCCAATTGCCATCATTCACAGAAGGGCAATCTGTAATGCTTTCCTTCCCATTAACATACAGTACCCACCTATATCAGAAGAGAAGAGAAATGGAAGTGACCTGCTTGAAACAGCTTAGGATTTAGATGGTCCATGCAAGATGGTATAAGTTGTAAGCTACAGTAGATTTCCCTCTGTTGGCATGGACTAGAGGAATAGTTCACAAATCTATAGGTTCCTTGCTTGCTGAATATAGAATGTGTAATGCTCTATTGCGTAACAGAACACATGGAAAAACAAGCTCTAGAGAAGGGGTGCCAAATTCAAGGCCTGTGGGTCGCATTCAGCCCGCAGAGTGCTTAAATTTGGCCCACAGGGCTGCCCTGGAAACAGCAGAGGACCGGCCCGCGGTGCCTCTGCCAGCACAAACGGAGCTTAAGAGGGCCCTCCTGAGTTCCGTTTTCATTGGAAGAGTGCTTCAGGAAGCTGTCATGCGACCCTCCCGAGCTCAGTTTTCACTGTCAGAGTGCTGCAGGAGGCCATTGCAGCCGAAAACAGAGCTTGGGAGGGCTGTGTGCGGTCCTTGGCATCCTGGCCACACCTATCCTGACCACACCCTCTCGGCCCCCCAAGGTCAAACACAATCCTGATGAGGCCCTTAATGAAATTGAGTTTAACCTCTAGGTTAACCCTAGCTTAGCTTTATTGATAAAGCAGTAAAATACAGTTTGCATCTCTTCCCCAAGCATATGATCTGGAAGCTATAGATACTTCACATACCCGTTGTAATCTGTAATCAAGAATGCATTGTCACTTCCATTTTCCACTGCATAAGAGATTGGAGTCCCATAATTTGTAGTATCGGAGGATTTCATCCAAAAGGCACATGTGATCTCATTGAGTGAGGGGAGGACACCATCAAGCAAAACGTAGCCATAAATTCCAGAGACTTCAAAATCCAAGTTAAATCCAGAAGACTGCTCTGCAACAGATAGGAAAAATGTTTAGTTCTTTGACAATATCATAATACATTTATGGTGGCTAGCTGTGCTCCTTCTTCAATTTTATACCGTAAGAACTTGCACAATTCAAATTTCCAAGATCAGCCTTTCAAGTCCCAAACTGAAGAGTAGTCTTAAAATGCTACCCTGACACTAAAGACAGGCTTCATGAAAGTTGAGATTAAAATGAGCATGACCATACTCATCAATTGGCTCAAAGTATCCTCCCCCACCCTTGCTCTATTAACTTTGAGGGGTGATTTCAATCCACATGGAAATAGGCAGTGGCAACTAAGATTTCATCTTTGGGCTTCTCTCTAGGTCTTTCCCTCAGCATATGATATGCTCAGGCCAAAATACTCACTAAATAGCATATAGCAGAAACAGAACATCAATTGGATCTAGCGAGGACCCCAATAGGTATTGCTAGTGAATAATAATATAATATAATATAATATAATATAATATAATATAATATAATAAATATAATATAATATAATATAACATAATATATACAACACAATACAATACAATAATATACAATTTGTCAGATGTAGTCTTCCAACATTTAATGCTCTCCTATAAGCATCTAATGTTCCTACCCCTTCTTTTACTCTTTTAAACTATTGTTTTTATGTCTACTTTCCATTTTAATATCTATATCTTTTATATCTAGTTCTGATTATCTTCTAAGCTTTTCAATTGATTGTACTCCATCTTCCTTCCTAGTCTAGAACAGTAATAAATATTTGATTTAAATGATTCAGTTCTTTGAATTATGTTTTCCCATTGCACTGGTTCAGAATAAAAATGTTTATTTTTAAACTGAGCAAGACAGAAGTTGGGAGGCTCTGGTTTTCCAATTATATAGCCATATTAAACAAAATAGACACACTGGTTCTAAGAAAATACTAAGCATCACATTTCTATAAAAATGATTTATATAGAAATGTCCAATGTAAAAGCTGAAATTAACCCGTGCTTGGACACTCCAAGCAGCGCCTAGGAGAAATACCCACTATTCTAGCACTAGCACTTATATACCATTCATAGTGCTTTACAGCCCTTTCTAAGCGGTTTTACAGAGTCATCAGTGGTGGGATTCAAATTTTTTTACTGCCAGTTCTGTTGGCATGGCTTGGTGGGCATGGCAGAGGAAAGGATGCTATAAAAACTCCATTCCCTCCCCACTCTATCTAGACACTTAAGCCTTAGAAGATATACCATATAATTAGACAGTTAACCCTGATGGATTAAAACCATTCTATCTCAAATCTCTAGTGCCGTCATGTGATGTTAACATTCCTTGGTGCACAGTATTACTATGTAGCAACTAAAATGCGTGAACTTGCTCTTTAATTATTATTATTATTTACATTTGCTTCATCTTTTATTCAAGAGTTAAGCAAACGTATCTCTTCCAGTTTATTACAGACAAAAGGAGAGCTTTGTCAGAATCTAAATTTGGTAAGGAAAATTAAGTTAAATTAAAATCAATATATCTTTGAATTCCAATGGATTCCAACAGTTCATGAAACGAAATATTTTATCACAGCAAATTAGAGAAATCTTTTCCCATTCAAAATACCACTAAAAATGGTAGATTAACATGTTTTAGTGATGAGAACATTTACTATACTGACAATAATTTTTTCTTTTCTCCAGAGCCAGGACATACTGTATTAAGTTTACAACTGAGAGAATATCTACCTCAAGCCAGTGTTGACTCTTAACAACCATAGTTGGGAATATAGTTAGGCAGAAAATCAACATGGATTGATTTTCTGCATGACTATATTATTTTTAGTATTTTTGAACAATAAAGTATTTAGTTTAACAAATAATAATCGTATATTTTTAATGATTTGCTAATTGTCCAAAAAGGTACTACAATACTTTAACACAAAGCAAGGAATGAAGAAAATATTTTCCAGCTGATTAACAAGTACTTGAAGAACACATAAGAAATACTCTGTAACTTTATAGAAAATGAAATTGCAATTTAGGAAATAGTAAGATTTTAAATATTATTATTTATTTAAATTTAATGGCCACCCAACTCTAGTGGATTCTGGACAGCATTCAAAATACATTTTTTTCAGTGTCACATTTATATTATTGGTTTAAAATTGAATTTATAATAATAAATCCAATATTGAATTATTGTAGTTATTTACTGTATACTGGGTGTGCTGTCCCAACAGTATATAGCTAATTTAGGAATTAGGAGCTGTCTCCTTTAAGAGACTACCTCATGGGAAATGTAACTACCTTATGGGAAATGTAGTCCCATAACATGTAACCACATCTGTGCTCCCTGATTGGGCAGTGGGGTACTCTGCCCGGGAAATTGATTTATTACTGTCCATTCACTGAATCGCCTTCGGCACTACCAGAAGCAGCTTTGCACCAGCAGCATGGGTTAGAGGAATTAATGTCTTTTTACACTACGTGATGGGACAGATCATGGAAAGTCAGAAGAATCTTAACACTGAACTGTAAGTTTTGCTATTAAGGATGCCTGATAATAAACGTGATCTGAAAGATATTCCTAAGCGTGGAGTTAACTGGCTGCCCGAGCAGAATCTCATTGCCCGGGGCAGAACACTGGGATTTGCAAAATCTGCTATATTCTTGGGAAGCATCTGGTTTCGGTTCAAGTCTGCAGTATTGTTGCCAAGATAGGTTTGCTATTGTTTGCTAATACTTTAATCCTGGGTACCTGTTTCACAACGGCTGCCTGTAAAGCCAGGAGGACATTTACAAACGTACGAGTTCAAGGCATCCATACAGGTTCCTTGATTTTCACAGGGATTGGATTCACATTCATTAATGTTCACTTCACATTGGGGCCCTGTATATCCTGTAACACAGTGACACCTTTGAGAAGACAAAAGAAAACAAAAGAATTCTTTTTACTACAGTCTGAACAATTACATTCTAGCTGTCTTAAAATACAAAGTAAGGTACTTAAGTGAAATTAAGAACCAGTATGATGGTAAGTGGAAAACCTAAGTATGTAAGAAGTTGGGGGGGGGGGGCGGAATGATCAATTGTGGAGTCTGAATTTGAAATGCTTACAATTCTGGCTCTTGTTTATTTTTGCAACCCTAAAGAATGTTGGAAAGACATTGCATAAAATGCTGAGGAGCCTGCCTTGCCCATCTGTCAGGATCAACAGGATAACTCTCTGAAAGCAAAACACAGTTGGACCAAATTTGATGTGGAGAAAAAGCTGGCAAAAGAAAGTGAGTTAAAAATGGCCAAACCCCCAGCCAAGGAGAAAAAAACCATTCAGAACAAATCCCCCAAATGCATTTATGTGGAAGAGATAGTTAGGCAGAGTTAGACTTTTTAATCCAATTACTGTATATGGAAGTAATCTGTGACTGGAATGACATGTAAGCCAGAGTAAATAAATAAAAAGTGAAAATACAAAAACCTAGAGTGCCAAAAAATTGGATAGAAAAAAAGAATGTAGACTCAGTCAGTAGAGACCATAGCTCCATTAGTGGATTAAGGCACTAATAGTGTCTTAGAGATATGTTCACTTATAGAAGTAGATACTTATAAGGCAAAAGGAAAAGTTAATGTATAACTTTAGAGAGATAGGAGTCCAAAAACAGTTATTCTGGTATAATTTAGGCCCTAAGGCAGGAGTGTCAAACATGCGGCGTCATGTTGTCGTCACATGATGTATCACGACTTTCCCCCTTCGCTAAAACAGGGGTGGGCATGGCCAGCACACGATATGTGTGGCCCCAAGGCCGCAAGTTTGACATCCCTGCCCTAAGGGATAGCTACTTCGGTTCTTTAGCAAGCAAGCAAGTGAACAAACAAACACACTGTATTGGCGTTATTAAAACCTTTACATATCTTCAGAGCTATATCATACATCTTTTTACCTATAACCATTGATTCCATCTTTGCATGCGGCTCCGTTTTTACAAGGTCTACTGAGACATTCATTAATGTTTTTTTCGCACAGAGCACCAATAAATCCAGGCAAGCACTTGCAATGGAAACCTGCAACCTGATCTTCACAGGTAGCTTTGTTGAAGCAGGGATTTGAAAGACATTCATTTACCTCTGCTTCACAGTGAGTACCTGAGAAGGAAAAAAGGAATAAAGACGTTATCAGCACCAGGTAATTTCTGAACTTTATAGATTCTGGATACATTAAAAAGAATGAAAATGAAAAAAAAGTTAATTAGTCAAATACATTTTTAAACAATCCTGAAGTAGGTACGCAATATAACAAATTTGCTGGAGATTGAAGAATCAATTTGCTAATATATTAATTAATTGCTAAAAAATTGTCATTTTTTTTAATGCCACAGTCTTCTCATTTTTTTACTGAAAAATAAAAACCCTCTTTTTTTAAGATCTTGCAAGTAATTCAAAACATCATGAGAGCTATATGAAATATTAGAAGAGGGTCATCAATAAAATAGACTGACCTGTGAAGCCTTCTGGACACAAGCAGTGGTAAGAATTAATATCATCAACACAGACTGCTTTATTCAGACAAGGATTTGAATTGCATTCATTTATATTTTCTTCACATAGTAAGCCTTCAAATAATAAAGATTATAGAGAACATTAATAGTGCATACATGCAGATTTACAAGTTCACACAATGGACTTACACATGGAAGATACAATCCTAACAACAGTGAGGTATAAATTTCCAAGATAGCAGTTAGTAATAAATTTTCAACTTTATTCATTCTTGCCCTTTACCCCACCTCCCCAAATTCTTATGGCTCCCACCCCGGCCCTACTTAAACAAGCCCTAAAAAGATGGCTTAGAGCCAGAGTAGGGAATAGATCCCTTGTGTGAAATTTCGGTTTCCTGAATGATGGTTGTATTTTTCCAGACTTTTTTTTATTTGGACAATGGAATTCTTTGTTTTAATCTTTGCTTTTTTATTGTTTTATTTTGAAAGTTGCCCAGTCATAAAAGATTGCTGGGGCCTATACGTCCAGTAAATAAATAATTAAATAAATAGATAAATAAATAGCTCTTTCCATTCATGTTACCAATTTGGAAAGGAGGGTTCATCATGCTATTTATGTTATACACTTTTCCTAATTAGGAAAATTGCAAGCATAATCTGGTATTGTTATCAATTACAGGATTTCTGTATTGAGTGAAATAATATAGACTAGTGTACCATGTCCTTCAGCTTTTATTAAGAGGACATACATTCATTTATCAAGCATGAACACAATCCAGAGCTGTAGTTTATTACTACAACAAAAAGCCCAAACAAATAGGTGGAAAAAAAATCCAGTTAGTCACCTTAAAAACAATCTGTACCAAACTTCCTCTAATTAAGAGGTTTATATCATTCCCTTTTTATTTTAATGGTAAAACACCATCTTGCCCTAGGTGAATAATAATTACATTTTGGCTGTTGAATTCAACCAACATTATAGCAGAAGACCCATACAATCCTGATAAGATCAACTGATGACATTTATCCATTTTCTTCCATTTATAGACACCTCAATGACTTTCCATTCAACTTCAGCTACAAAAGCTTAGCCAGATGTATTGCTACTTTGCAACAAGACCCGATTTCTGCCATATTGTAAGGGGAAAATAGGACAGCCAATGACAGCCCACTCTTACCCATCCCACAATATAAAGGCAACCCATAGAGAACTTGCCTACAGAAGTTGTGGGTCTCCATCACTAGAGGGTTTAAAAAAGACACTGGACAACCATTTGTCTGAAATGTTATAGGGCCATGATGGTGAAACTATGGCACGTGTGCCGGAGGTGGCACACAGAGCCATCTCTCCAGGCACACGAGCCATCCCCCATTGCACTTCCAGGTTCCGGCATGCTGGCCAGCTGGTTTTCACACACGTGGGAGCGCCAGAAACTGGAAGAGCAGCTGCCCGGTGCGCATGCACATGCTGGGAAATGATCTTCTGGTTTTCACATGCTCATCGGCCACCTGGTCTTCCAGTTTCTGGCACCCATGCATCCACGAAAACCAGCTGGCCCGTGTGCATGCGTGCACTGGAAACCAGAAGATCATCTTCTTGGCATGCACATGCACACCAGGCAGCTGCTCTTCTGGTTTCTAGCACACCCAGGCCCAGGCTCTTGGTGCCGAAAAGGTTCGCCAACACTGGTATAGGGCCTCCTGCTTGAGCAGGGGGTTGGACTAGAAAACCTCCAAGCTCCCTTCCAACTCTTTTATTCTATGTTCTAACTAATATGCTTCATATTGGAGGTGGTGTCATAAGTATATTCCGAATGCAGCCATTTAAGAAACCTTTATGCAGATATTTTTTTAAACAAAAGACCGTTGGCTTACCTGAACGGTCGTTCTCGGGGCACTGTGAGGAGAGTCCAATGCTGGGTTAACACAGCCTATCTGCCCTTGGACTGAGTGATGTTTTTTCAGTTGACCACGCCTCCCTTTGCCTCTGCATGCTCAGTTTGAAAATGAAGGAGACAGTCCTGTAATCAGTTACAGTCAATACAGTCACATCGTTTAAGAGAAATAAACACCCCGGGCAGGTTTGGACTCTCCTCGCAGTGCCCCGAGAACGACCGTTCAGGTAAGCCAACGATCTTTCTCCAGTGCACTGCTCGGAGAGTCCAATGCTGGGACATGCCCAAGCTATTGAGTCCCAGGGTGGGGAAGCACCGGAGCCTCTGGCATTTCAGCCACTCTTTGTAATACTCTTCTGCCAAAAGAGGCTTCGGCTGAGGCAAAGGTGTCAATCTTATAGTTTTTGATGAAGGCCGTGGGGGAGGCCCATGTGGCCGCTCTACAAATGTCAAGAATAGAAGCCTGGGTTGCTGCTGCGCTCCTAGTGGAGTGTGCGGTGATCTGTCTCGAAGCCGTCTTGCCCTGGTGCTCATATGCCAGCTTAATGCAAGCACGTAGCCAACGACCCACTGTGTGAGAAGAGACCTTGTGGCCAAGGGACGCAGGGAGGAAGGAGACAAAGAACGCCTCTGAACGGCGGAAGTCTTTTGTTCTCTTTACATACGTGCGCATGGCTCGTCTCACGTCCAACTTATGCCATTCACGCTCCTTAGGGTGAGAAGGATGGGGACAAAAGTTGGGCAAAATAATCTCTTGAGTCCTGTGAAACAGAGAGTTAATTTTTGGAGTAAAGGACGGATCAAGTCTCAGAATTACTCTGTCCGGGTGAACTAGGCACAGATCCTCCCTGACAGAAAGAGCTGCCAGCTCGGATACCCTGCGTGCAGATGTGATAGCCACCAGGAAGGCAGTTTTGATGGTAAGGTAGCGCAGACTGGTCTTTCTCAAAGGCTCAAATGGGGCTTTCGTCAGAGCCTTAAGCACGAATGGAAGGTCCCATGACGGATACCGGTAAACAGCTAGCGGGCTGATGTTCGCGGCTCCCTTAAGAAAGCTCTTGATCTGAGGATGTTGACTCAGAGAGCGAGAGGAATAGTGGACAGCGCTGTAACCTGACGTCTAAGGGTGCTGACCGCAAGTCCTTTATCTAGACCCTCCTGCAAGAAGTCTAGGGTCTGAGGGATCGAGGCTGATGAGGCCTCTATGTTTCTAGCCTTGCACCACTGTGAGAATGCGGCCCAGGTGGCATCGTAGATTCTAGTAGTAGAAGGCCTCCTGGACGCTTGGATCGTTCGAATGACCTGGTCAGAGAACTTCTGTTTCCTCAGGAGCTCCCCCTCAAGTGCCAAACGGCTAGCTGCGTGGCACGACATAACCGCGAACGTCAAAAGCGCGCCGACACCACCGCGGCGCTAAAACCGCGATGACAACAGCGCGCCACAGAAGCGCAATTTAACTTAAGGTAAGGTTTAGGGTTAGGTTTAGGGTTAGGTTTAGTTAGGTTTAGGGTTAGGTTTAGGGTTATTTTTAGGGTTATGTTACAGCGCGCTTCTGTCGGCGCGCTGTTGTCGGCGCGCTGTTGTCGGGCGGTTTTGACGGCGCGGTTTTGTCACCGTGCTTTAGTCACACGCGCTTTAGTCGACCGCGGTTTTGTGGTGGAACCGGCTAGCTGTAGCCACTGGGGCTCCGGATGACTGATGGCCCCTTGGCTGAGGGAGATTTGGTCCTGAGGGATTCGCCACGGTCTCTGAACTGAGAGTCTGACCAGGTCTGTGTACCAGGGCCTTCTGGGCCAGAAGGGAGCCACCAGGATGAGGTCTGCCTTTTCGGCCAGGAGCTTGTTCACCATCTGAGGAATGAGCGGAAGTGGAGGGAAGGCATACAGTAGTCCCTGAGGCCACGCTGACCTCAGTGCGTTTGTTTCCTCCACCAGGGGCGAGTGGTAGCGACTGAAGAAGCATGGGAGATGTGTGTTGTTGTGTGTGGCAAACAGGTCTACTTGCGGTTTGCCGAATCTCCTCACGATCTGCTGGAACAGGTCCGGGTGCAGGCGCCACTCCGAGTGGTCGATGCGTTGGCGGCTCAGCCAGTCTGCTTCCCGGTTGCTTACGCTGGAGATGTGATCTGCACTGAGAGAAGCCAGATGACGTTCTGCCCACCAGAGCTTCCGCCTCGAGCATGAGGGCCTTTGATCGAGTGCCCCCCTGTCGGTTTATATGTGCTTTTGTCGCCACATTGTCTGTCATTAACAGTACACGAGCCCCTTTTATGAGAGCTGAGAACCTTCTCAGTGCGAGGCGGGCTGCCCTCAGTTCCAGCCAATTGATGCTGTGAGCAGCCTCCCTCTGAGTCCACTGGCCTTGGGCTAGGTGACCCTGACAATGGGCACCCCACCCCAGGAGACTGGTGTCCGTGGTGACAACTAGTCTTTCCTGCTCCTTGAACAAGCAGCCCTTCTTGACTGCCTTGGACCTCCAGCATGCCAGAGATCGGATCACCTTTCGCGGGAGCCGAACGCGCCTGTGTGAGTTGCTGACCTTGGCCCTCTGCATGGGCAGCAGGAACCACTGCAGCTCCCTGGCGTGGAGATGAGCCCAGGGGACCACCTTCAGGCACGATATCATTATCCCCAGGAGCTGGGACAGCTGGATGATTGGTACCGACCTGGCAAGGCTGCAGTGTTTCACTCTGCGTCTCAGGTTGGACAGCCGGTCTGGAGAAAGAAATACCTGGCAGGAGGTGGAGTTGATGACTGCACCCAGGTGCTGTATACAGGTGGACGGCCGGAACTGGCTCTTCTCCATGACAGAGAAGCCATGTTGTTGCAGAGTCTGCACAGTTAGAGAGACATCGCAGTGTGCCTGCTTGGTGGTGAGAGAATGAATAATTATATCGTCCAAATAACATTCCAGACGAACCGGATGACTGCGGAGGTGAGCCGCTAGCACTGCCAGTATTTTGGTAAATGTTCAGACTCTTCAGGAGGGAAGGGCCGCCTGGAGGTCGGATTCCTTCCTCCTACCGCCCTCGGGTCCCCGAGACTTAGCTGTTCCTTCTCAGGAGGGAGAGACTAGCTGGCTCCCCAGACTAATCTCCAGCCTCCTTGTGGCGTTCTGCAGTCGCTGAGGGCTGACTGTGGCTCCGCTAGGGCTGCCTGGCTATCCGCTTCTCTTGCTTTCTCTGTGAGCAGCTTCGGAAGGCTATTTGCTCTCCGCACGATCCCAGCGTTCTCCCTCGCTCCGGGGCGATTCAAAATGGCGGCGGCTGCGCACGCAGCCGCCTCCCGCTCTTTTTAGTTTCACAGCTCTGAAAAGTGCACGAAGGCTCCAATCGTCGCCGCTGTTGCCGGGCAGAGTGGAGCGGCTGAGAGACCAGCAGTTGAGAAGCCTGCAGGCTCCCGAACTCTTGACTGGGTTTTTTTTCTGCCTTAAAGGTCCCTGGGGTCAGGCTGTCAAGCTCTTACACCACCCCTGACGCTACTGCCGCTCGCCAGCAGCTGTTGGGCGAGGGTTCTCAGTCCCCTGGAGCGCTTGCGACCAGCAGCTGCAGGGAAAGCCCGGGTGCCCTCTTAAAGCGACACAAACCTCTATGAAGGCAATTCTGACAGTTCTTGCAACAGATATACAATCTTCTATCATAAGAAGCCAAACATGGTCCAAAGTGGGAAACTTTCCAGCCTATCTGACCTTAGACTGGAGCACTCCCAAAACAGTCCCAACGGGCGGACTAAGTTTTCAAACTGAGCATGCAGAGGCAAAGGGAGGCGTGGTCAACTGAAAAAACATCACTCAGTCCAAGGGCAGATAGGCTGTGTTAACCCAGCATTGGACTCTCCGAGCAGTGCACTGGAGAACAATTATCATTTTCCATGCCCAGCATACAACAGCAATAACATTTATGTTGAACTGTTTCTCACAGTTCATCAAACAACAACAACAGCCCAACAACCCTTCAATCTCTATGAAATCAGCAAAATACAGAAGGCAAGATATTCACAAGCTCAATAAATATAAGCCATAACTGTTTTTTCCAAGTTTGCAACCTGGAGATGATTCTTTACTGCTTTAGTTCATTTGTCACCTGAGTAGCCTGGCTGACACTGGCAAATGAATGCTGCAGTGCCATCCTTGCAAATCCCTTTGTTGAGACAGGGAGATGACTTGCATTCATCAATCTCTTTTTCACATTTTAATCCTAGAACACAACCCAAAAGAACACAAAGAAAAATAAATCGGGATAGACCAAAAGTGCAAAACACATCAAGTAAATATCAAATAATAGAAAAATAAAATGTAATTTTTGTGGAGGAGGGGAATTTGAATCTATTTACACCTAGGTTAGAAACAGATATGAAACTGGGAGATGCAGCTAATGCATCTCAGAGTCTATTTGGTTCTAATTGCTACTGAGCTTGTTGATAGGCAGGCATTAGAGGCTTTGGTTTAATCAAAAGCTCAAAAGATATTCTGTTTCAATTAAATATTCTAATTGATCTGAATACTAAAACAAAATTGAGTTTATGATAAAACAGACCAATCCACCAGTGATGCTAGGTTACATTTTAAAAATCATGTTTTTTCCTCTGCTTTTCCTCTGTAAATGTGTAATTTTTGGTAAAAACTAAACTCAGTGAAATTTGTATCCATCTCTATTGTTGAATTTTTCACACGGAGAACAATGTGGTTAAACACACACTTGCCTCTCATTTTATTGTTAAATGCGTAGACTGCCAAAAAGGACTGCCAAATCTAATTCAGCACCAAGAAATATATCTGGATGTACAAAGATTCAGACATAGACATTTAAGGACCAAATGCCTAAAATCTGTCCTGACAAATCTGTTTGCTTTCCTTTGTATTTGTTTTCTTTTCAGCCCTCAATTTCTCCCGGTTCCAAGCAGATAGCTCTTTACTGTAAAAAAAATCCACCCATTTATTTCCAGCTAACTTTTGCAGTATTCAAGGTCTATGTGACCTTTTACTGATACATTTTAAACAGAAATTGAAATATTTTGCTAAACTGTTATGTCTCCTGCAAAAGGCATAGATAGATTCTGTCCTGTTTTACTCATTCTTGATGTATGAGTACAGATCAAGTTAATAATTCCATATACTTTTATTAGATTTTAAGCAGGGTTTGCAAGGACTCATTATTTGAATATGTACAGGATCCACATATACTAAGAACTGAGGGGGTGAGTTTCACTATTTCCACTATTGTTAAGTTACAAAATTTTTGAAGGATCCATGAAAGCTATCAGTCTAAAGAAAAAATATTCAGAGAGGCTAGTATAATTAGTGATATATAGTTTTAACAACTGCAAAATTCATATTTAATATAAATGATGCTAACCTGCTTAGACCAACAAAAATTGTTCATTTATAATGAAACAGGGTGAAAGAAGACTAACAGCTGCAAAGTACATAAAATGATATTAAAATAATAATATGGCAATGAAAAAATATAATTAAATGAAGGGGAAAAATCAGATACGTATTGCTACAAAACAGAAGTTAAAAAGAAAGCCTTTGGAGCAGTAACAAGAAGTCAACAAATCTCTTTAAAAATTTCTTTTATTCACAGAAGACCTTGTGAAAGACTATTTCATGTAGCCAGAGACACTCCAATATATTTATAGGATACCTCCCAAACTTTTTATTTGAGGTTTTTTTTAGGCTACAACTAACATTTTGTTCTTTCACAATTTTTAGGCTCTCGTCCTTCATATGAAAACAGTGGGCCTGCTTTTCAAGAAATGTTTCTACTGTGTTTCCCAGAAAATAAGACAGGGTTATTTTTTTTCTTATCCTCTTTTGACCCCCGAAATAAGTACTTGGCCTCATTTTTGGGGAGTTCTTATTATTTTTGAGGTGCAGGAGGCAGCAAACATGGTCACCTTATGGCTACTGCTGTGTTGCAATATTTTCAGGGAGGGCTTATTTTGGGGGGAGGGCTTATTTTAGCACACGTGCTCAAAAGCCTGATTGGTCTTATTTTTAGGGAAACAGGGTATTCCTTGTTTGAATATTAATGGAACACTTCTTAATTTTTTTTTTTTTCAAAAGGCAATATACCTGTCGAAGCATGATGTTTAGGGAGGATTGCAGCCATATTACTTACCTGCATATCCTGGTGGGCATATGCAAATATAACCACTTCCAACCTGTTTGCAAGTTCCACTGTTATGGCATGGTTGTAGGAAACATTCATGGAATATCTGTTGTCAATGGAAGAAAAGACAAAGCAAAAATATAGGTGAATTGAATTGAATTGATTGCATTTATATGCCGCCCTTTTCCCCGAAGGGGACTCAGGGCGGCTCACAATCCAAGTCAGGGAAGGGGGTACAGATAAGGGATAAAAAAGACGAACAAAACAATACACAATTTAAAAGCACAGAACAACCATACCATTCGAGGGGGGGGGGGAAGCTCTTTAGCCCCAGGCCTGTCGGAACAGCCAGGTTTTAAGGGCTTTGCGGAAGGCCTGGAGGGTGGTGAGGGTTCGAATCTCCACGGGGAGCTCGTTCCAGAGGGTCGGAGCAGCCACAGAGAAGGCTCTCCTCCGGGTAGTTGCCAGTCGGCATTGGCCGGCGGATGGAATTCGGAGGAGGCCTAATCTGTGGGATCTAATTGGTCTATTGGAGGTAATTGGCAGCAGGCGGTCTCTCAAGAAAACATTACCTGTTCAATAGCAAGTTACAGTTAAGACTTCCTATCCGATCTCTAGATGTCAAGTCTTATTAGATGTTGTAAATGCACCATGGTCTCAAATACTGTGTGGTGAAAATAAAATGGTGGTGGGAAGGAATGTAACACTATGTTAAATTTCTTGAATCAAATACAGGTAATCGAAATTTACAACCATGTGTTTAGTGACTGTTAGAACGGCACTGAAAAAAGTGACTTACAACCAGTCCTTGCACTTACGACGTTGACAGCATTCCCGTGGTCATGTAATCAAAATTCAGGAGTGTCAGACCTTTTATATTTGGGCCTTCAGGCCTGCCACATTTTCT